>NC_134175.1:5569065-5903730 GCF_964188355.1 Buteo buteo
GTTTATCGTGCTGTAGGTCAAACTCACAATCAGCTTTTTGAAATGAGTAATTCAAGAATAGATCATGGTTGTCAGCATATCTTGATTGAATTTGTTTTGTCTTTAACTCCTGCTTTTTCACATTTTTTTTGTTTGGAATGATTTACACCAATGCATCTTAACCACAATATATTAATTACTTACTTCCTGTCCACTTCATTAATTACTGTTTTTGTGGTGAGTGGGGAAAAAGATTCTGCTGTATAATACATGGGATGAAAGGTGAGCTATAGACCTAAGAGTATTTTATGTGTCAGTAGTTCTTGTACTCATTCTTATATCAGCTTTTGAAATGTAACAAATATAAATAATGTTGGCAGCTGCTGCCTTGGATTATTGAAAAACTAAGCTATTCTGTGCCTAAAGACTTACATAGTGTTGTGTTTTTTTCTGGGTTTTGTTTGGTTTGTTGGGTTTTTTTGTTTTTTTTTTTGTGGAAGTGATTTGATAATCCTGTCTGTAAATAAATAATGCATAAATAAAAACAAATGACAATGAAGCAGGGTTCAAGCTAGTAGCTACAAGACAGCATTTAGATATTTATCACTAGCAAAGAGTCCAACTAGCTTGTTGTTCTAAAAAGCTAAATAAGTATGTAGAAAACTAAACTAATGAAGCAGGGAAATAATGGAGTATCCTACTTGGTATACGTCCTCTGCAATTGATGTTGCATTAATTGTGTACTAGATAAATGGAAATAGGTTTTAGCACCTTGTGGGTGCCGGTGACAGAGTAACACAAAGTTCTCAAACTATAGTTCATCTGAGATTATTGTATATTCTGGTTTGCCATAAACCACGTTAGTGTAGAAATGCACCTGCACAGTCTAGATTATCTTGAAAGATACAAGTGCAACTGGATCCTCGGGTTAGGACTGAAAATTACCTGGTTTGGATTTTAACTCAGTAATAGTCTCTGTGGCTTGGTAATGTGAGTTCTTTTGTGGACTGCTTAAGGTACTGGATGTTTAATGAAAATAGGCACAGTGGAGCAGTCCCATCTGCCAGTAACAATAGTCACAGCTGCTGCTGTAGACATATGGCAGTTAGGTTCTCAAGCAGGCATCCTTGGCATCAGAAAAACTTCGTAAGACATTCTGGAGTTAATTTGTAGAGGTTGAGGAAAAAAGTGTTTTCTTCTGATGGTTGTTTGGGTTTATAAACCTCTGGTCTAAAAAAAGTTAATAGAGAAAAATCTAATTTGAGTTCCTTTTCTGTTTAGGTTTTTTCCTTAATTTCTTTTTTTTTTTTTTATTTCTTTTAAGATGTGTCCTGCTTTATGCAGTTGTTCTGGAGCAAAGTAAAAATGGGTGAGAAAGCAGGACTAAACTTAAAAGGCTTTTGATTTATGGCATGTTTGTCTAAAGTAGTGATATTTGAAATATAATACTAAAATTGCTGATATTTGAAAAATAATAAAAAAGTCAAAACTATTGAAAGGTTCATATAGCAAGGTAATTGGCCCATCAGTAATTCAGCCAGTACTTTATTGGTATACAATGACAGGAGATATTGTTAAATTTTGCCTTTTTCATTGTTATGTAGCTCTAAAAACTAGTAACCTCTTTCAAAGAAACTTAATCCTAAAGGAGGGGGGTGGTGGGGAAGTATGACTTGCTGATCTTTTTCTCTCTGATCTAATTTTTAACTGTTTTCTTAATGAAAAGACATGCTGAATGGTAAAGAAACCCCATTGTGTGTGCATGCCTTCAGGACAATAAGAAGTTTGGGTTGGTTGTTTTTTTTTTCTGCAGTAGTATTCTGTAAGCATAGCTTGGATGGTTTCACAAAGGAACTTGTATAATTGAAATAATCTTTGGTCTAAATTACTGGTGAGAAAAGTCCATATAAGAAACTGGCTTCTATTTAGGCTAGCACTGAGTACATGTAGATGGTAAAGTAATGGGAATTTATGTAGCATATGCTACATAGGTAGAAAATGCAAGCAAAAGAGTTCATTGTAGTTGTCTTACCTAATAATTTTTGATTTTTTTTTTCTCTTGATGATGCATTTTCAATGAAAGTATAGAATAGGTGGGAGGATTCATTCTTGTAGATAGATTTAAGTGTTGACTCTCAGTCTGTCTTCTGAAAATGAATAATTTAGGTATCTCAAAAATAAGCATACCTCGTTTCTGATGATTAGTGCCTGCCAAAGAGCATTGGTTCTTAAAGCATGTCTTGTGTAGTGTTTTTACCACATACAGCTTGGTTTCTTTTTTTTTTTTTTTAAAGTGTTTCCAGTTTTTTTGCTTGTGTCTTGCATGATGAGGTTGTCTTGGGAAGATAAACAGCAGTGGAGGAAAGTCACTTAACCCTACCCTGATTTTCTGGTCTGTAAATCCTCGTAACTGTGGTTAAAACTAAATGAATGCTTGTCCAATATGTTAATACTACATTGCATTCATGGTAGATGTGTTATCAAAACAAGCCATTTTATGGGAATATAAATTGTGTGTCATGTGGCGGATGTGTGAATTGTCTTGCAGTTACGGCTGAATTGGGAACTGGTTTGAAAGACATGTCAAGGAAGTCACAGTAGTAGAGGTTAACCAAGTTCTTCTAATGACTCTCCTGCTACCAGTTACGACATTTGTTGCAAGTCGTGTAACAGGCAAGAGAAGTCTTGAATGCAAGTTTGTGTCAAACAGAAAATGGAAGCAATTGCTATTCTCTTTAAATAGTTGTTCCAGGAGTGGAGTTTGATGGGGAGTGGTTCTTGGTTCTTCAGTTTTTTTCTAATAGTACTGGGTTGTTCTAGGAGTGAGAGTCATAAAATGGTAACAGAGGTAATGCTGAATGCAGACAACAAGCAAAGACTCTACATATGAACATTAGAGCTCTCTGTGTTTTGCAGGGTTGGGGATTTCTGTTGCTTGTCCATAGGTCTGTCTTAATCACTGTCTCTGAATGTCCTACAGTATTGGCAGTTCATACGTTTTGTTATAAGTCTTGAATATTTTTTTTGGAGAAGAACAAAAACCTGGAATTTTTTTACATGCTGGTTTTTCTGTCTAAAGCCTTACTCATGATTGTATAAAAATAACTTGAGAAGTGTTAATTCTGCACACTGTTTAAAAAAAAAAAAGAAAAAGAAAAAATCTATTTTGGAAGATGACTTCGGGGAGGTGGGAGAAGATGAACGTTTAATGATTTTTAAATGTTAGAGGTACAAATAATGGGCCTGGATGGCTAGGATGTTCCAGCTAATGTTAAATGCAGTTGGACTACATTTAAAAAACTGTTATGGAGTTAGTATAGAGCTATAGTAGAGAGAGAGAATATTGCTAATGAAACCAGAAAAGTTTTCTGTCAGTGGTTGTTGTAAACCGTGTGAGATACTGCCCCTTCAGAATTAGTGCCTGCTGACACAGAACTAGAGCCTTAGAGATTATTCTTTTTATCAAATGCTTAAATAATGTGCCACCTTTCAGTATGCAAGTATAAGTAAAGAAAATGCAAACTCTCAATGGGAACTACTTTAGGAATTGGATATTTTCACTACATGAATTCTCTAAGATATTGAGGCTGGCAGAACTGACTACCCACGGTTCCAGTGCTACGTGATGTCCTCTTTATGTAGTGCTGGCATGTGTCTGAAGGTCAAAATGGCCTTTGGGGAAGGCCATTGGCTCTTGGAGATGTAGTCAAGTAAAAGCAGAGGGTGAAAGGAGAGATTGTTTTCTCCACCTTGAAGCAGAAAATGTGTGAGGAAAGAATTCACCTCAACTCCAAGTGCTTAGCCAACTACATACGTAGACCTGACATGCATCTTCTGCAGTAGGACATTTTCAGGTAATCAGTTGACAGTGGAAGTTTTGGAATGGTTTTGGTTCAGCTTTTCAGATAGGTAGAACAGTATGGTTCGACTAGCTCCCACTTGGTGCAAAGCCTGCTGGCATGCTGTTCTCCAAGAACACCAGCTGTAGAGATGGTATTTATAGCACTTGGATCTGTAAGAGCAGCTGAGGATGAGAGCGGCTTTCTAGCAGCTTCTGTGAGCAAGCATTTGCCTTGCTCTGGTGCTATTGAGCCTAACTCCCTCCCCCATCCAACCTTTCTCCCAGTACAGGATTGAAATTCCACAGTGGGGAGAGAATCCGGTTGAATTCCAAATGAGCTGTTCTTAGCTTCTACTTGGTTTCCTTCCCTTTTAATGATTTGAAAAATGCAAACAATGCTTTGAAAAGCAAGCACTGCTTTACAAGCTGGAAGTGTCCATTTCCCTTCATTTATCTCTTATAATAACAACCCTGAAAGTCTGTCTTATAAAAACAGTATAGCCATATATCTGATTGCAACGTATGCCTAGGAAAGAAGCCTGTATTATACGTGTCTTTGGGGTGTTACTCACGTTCCAACAAATAAAGAATGCCTGCTCCACCCTGCTCTCAGTAAGGAACATGTTCTCATTGTTGTCATTCCAGTCTACAGATGGAGCAGATATATTTTCCAGACTCATGCATTTTAAGAGACTATATTTAATGTTAATTTGGTCTTGTGGAGTCAGTTCCGAAAGCCCCAGATCTTTTATATTGGTTAAATTGATTATTGAGACATCATAAAATAAAACTGTTGCTTATATTGATTCAAGTAGAGTTTGAAGAAGGCACAGAAATGAATTTGGTGTTTGTTTCCCTGAATGTTACCCCTTCCAAAGGTCTGTCTAGACTAGCATGTCTTTTGAAAATTTCTGCCTACTCCTTTACCAATGAATAATGAGAACAAAAGTGAAGACAGGACAGTGCCTTTTATGCTAGCTGTTATCTCTTAGTATGTGTTGGCATTTGTTAGGAATGTGTGCTCTGTGCAGGTAACTGCTGCCACTAGGAGAATTGTTAAGGCTGGTGTGAAGCCTCTTTTGTGAGATGAAACCTAATTTTATTTCATATATAGAAATTAAAGAGGCTTTGTGCCTTCAGCATCTTCAGATGTGGTAGCAATATGGGAATGGAAGATGTAAATGACAGAGCAGGCTGTATTGCATGAATGATGGAAGTTCAGTTTCTCCAGTTCCATACCTGACTTTCACCATTACTAGGTTTTATTTCTGATTGGGAATTGATAGTTTATTTGGGGGGTTTGTGTTTTGATTTTGGTGGGGTGGGTTTTTTTGTTGTTTGTTTTTGTTGTTGTTGTTGTTTTTTAAATCTATCAGTCTGTCTCCTCCTGCCCCAGCACAGACTGTATATCAGCTAATCCTAGGATTTAGCCCAAGTTAATTCTGTCTGCTGGTGTTTATCTGAAGGGCAAACTGCAGTTAGCCACTTCTTCACTGGAGCACCCTGCAGTGACTAATATGTGGCATGTCTGATGGCAGAATGCCCTGTAATATGACTGATAGCTAACAGAGGTGGAGCTATTGAATCTAGTGACTTGACTTTAAATGCAGTTAGGGATAAGAGAATAATTTCAATTCTTACCTCTTGTGTGCTTTGCGCTCTGTCTCTCTATTCCAAGA
This sequence comes from Buteo buteo, assembly GCF_964188355.1. NCBI lineage: Eukaryota > Metazoa > Chordata > Aves > Accipitriformes > Accipitridae > Buteo > Buteo buteo. The sequence continues at coordinate 5,574,565 of NC_134175.1, forward strand.
AATTATTAGAAAGATCTGATTGTACCCCCAGATACTGAACTGCAGATAATTTCTAACCTGCAAAATTTGTGACATGCTGAGGAGCAATGCTGACTGGGATGGAAACAGATTAGGTTTGGACTGCAAATTCAGTGCCATAATCTGACATGAGATTTATGTGCTTAAGAAGTAGTTTTGGTCATTCTTTGTGCCTGCAAAAATATATATGTGGCTGAGTAGATGGGAATGGAATGAGGGGACTGATCTTGGCCAAGTTTGCTTGCTTTTTTTTTCCCTTTTTATCCACCCTCCCACCTCCCTGTAGGTTTCCCACTGTCTGTTTACTTGGTTAGTTTTAATGGAGAATGGAAGTGTAAATCCAGAAATGAAGGTTTGAAGTGGCAATATGTTTGTGTATATGTTTAGGAAGCGGTGAGAACACAGAGAACGCTGCTTCCAGTTGAAAGTATCCTAGAAGACTGTAACCTTGCATCAGCTCTGTTGTGCTCCACGCTCTGGTTACAATTGTAAAATAAAGTGTGTATTTGAGGTGTGCTTTTTGAATTTCAGTTTCAACAAATAAAGATTTAATTTTAAGGCAAAAAAGTTCAGATGTCCGAAATGACGAAATGCAAAATAATACGTAGTACAAAATATATGGGTACCGTTTCAATAGTGAAGTGGTCTTTAAAAGTTTGCTAGCAGTTTTTGCTAAAATTGAAAAGTAGCAATGAATTTGATCTCATAGATTTGAAAGGTTGAAAGTGTATGTTATTTTTGTGCTAGCTGATAAAGCAGATGGTGGATGGTACGAAAAATGTTAATTAAGGAACAAGTAGGACGGACTGTGGAAGTACCTTATGCCAAGAAATGAAGTTGCCTGTTGAAGTAAGGGTATGTTAAAATCCAAACGTTTTGTGGAAATTGGTTTGTTACTGTTGATACAGCACATCTAAAATGATAATTCCTTCATTGATTGTGGTTGTGCTTTCTCCCTGTCTTTTATTAGGCTGTACTGCTCCTACTATATACTTCTCCTATACAAGGACTAGTTAGTTGAAGTATGTGAGTCTTATGTAATGATGCAAAATTTTAGATTATTTGGTGTGAAGAAATTTGTTTTAAAACTATTGGTTTCCTTACCTTTTGGTCAGTGATACATAAACTCATATGTTTGTAGTTACAGGTATCAGAAAAAAACCACCAAACTTAAACAGCTAAGCAGCTAAAAAGAATTGTTTAAATGATTTGAACTTCAGAGGATATGTGGTATGGCTTACTGTTTAACTGTAAGGAGAAATAAGCCTTTAAAATGCAAGCTGTGTCTCTAGGTTGGGATGGTAGTGGGTATTAAATGAACTGCTTCAAATTAAATGGTAATGCTGCATAGGTGTTTATGCAGTGCACTTTTATTTGAATTTTATATCAATTTATGACATGTAATTATTTCTACTTGTTCTATTTGCTTACCGAGGTAGAAAACTGATATAAATATTATGTCTTAAGGTGAAGCATATTATTCAAAATTTCTGGAAATTCATAATTCAAATAAAGAATAATACGGGCATTTATCTCCCTCAACCAAATCAAGAATTTGTAGAGTATATTTTTAAAACATGAATATTCCCATGCCTTTTTCTCAGCCTTCCGTTCTAAAGTAAATGATGGATGTTAACCCAAACTGTGGTTGCTGCTTTGATCCCAGAGGAATTTTTAGACACTGCAGTAGGAAAATAGGATCTTCAACTTGATTCATCCTTTCCATGTTTCCGAGTTGTGCGTAACCTTTTTCAGTAGCAATGGCATAGGAGATGGTGTTTTTGTAAAATATCTCTTCCAGTTTCTGTTTGATGCAGAAACCTTAACTTGTGGAAAGCTGAAAGATTCCACATGACCTAAGAAGTTGGCTCTTGGTGAAGCAAGGGGCCTGAAAAAGGGATTGAATTTCTCAGAAACTGGCTGCTTAGGCTAACTCCAACATTCAAAGTTGCTACGATGCCATGCTGATGGTAACTAATTATAGCTGCAGCACAAAGCGTTAGTGTCAGTTTGCAAACAGAAGAGTTAATTGCCACATTGGACCTTTGAAATAGCAGATAAACAAATTTATTCTGTAAGATAAAAAGGCCATTAATGTGTTCCTGCTGTGATCGTCTGCCTTATTGCCTTTCTCATTTCCTGAGGCTCTGTAATTAAACCATTAGCTTGCGTACCATGCCGTGAGTCTGCTGTGGTGAGAGGAGATAGATGACGACCTATTTCATGATTCACTAATACAATTCATCTTGGCCTTGCATGGTTTAAAAAACAAACAAACAAAATAACTGAAAAGCTTTTAGTGTTCTTGTGGGTATTGGAGACACTGGTAACAGTCCTCTTTTTTAATTCTATTAGTTTCCTTGTTCAGCTGAAAACACAGCTTGCTGAATAGCATGGTACATAAAATCAATGTTGCCAACTCAAGCCTTATTTTCTGCATGATTGTTCCTTTTTTTTTTTTCTCCCTCCAATTTGGCATATGAACTTATAGGAGAAAGCTTACCTGTACTATAAGAAGTCTTTTAATTTCTCCAGACATATCCATTAGCTTCCTTTAAAGTAGCTAGATTTCATGGATTTGCTTGTCCCTCCAAAGAAGATGTTTGGTGCAATAGACACCTTCAAGGTAGGTCAGTTACTTCAGTTTGAATTCCTGGTTTCTTAGCTGCCTCACCATCTTCTTTCAGGTGTCTTATCTCACATTATTACATACCTGATCACTTGGTTCAAACTCGGACTATATCAGACATGACCGATGCTAGTAGCTACCCACTTGGTGTTCAGTGTTCCAAATGAAGAGGGTTTCAGTCCAATTGAAATCCGTTGAGATTGTAATCTTAGATTTTTCTCAATCAGTCAGCTCTCCTGGATTCATTTGTAGACAGACTGAGAATTCTGTTAAACCAGTGATTCTGAAAATGGAGGATGGAGACTGTAAGAAACAGGAATGGGGATAAATAGACTTCAGGCTTGGACTAGAAGCTGAGTGAAAAGACTGTGACTGGATCACAGTAATGAGGGACAGCATGCAGAGTTCCTGGCAGCCGGGAGGTTTTCTCTGACCCGTTCCTGCTGCAGTGGAGGGTTTTGGCTAGGCAGCTGCATTCCCAGCCTCTGACAGAGCTGCCTTCTTGCCCGTTAATCTCCCTTTCCTGATAAATGCTTCTCAAGATATGCTTTGCAAAAACATGCATCCTAGAAAGTAGTTTTCAAAATAGTGAGCTGGACATGGAACTTAGTGTGAAGGAGCTGAGGAAAGCCTGTCGAAGAAAATAACAATAATAATAAAATGGCTTTTAAAAAGAAAGGGGGCATCTTGCATAAATCATGGCGCCTGAATTTGACTCTTCACAAATGTGATTGATCAAATTTAAGCTTGAAGCAAGTAGGCTGAAGCTGTAATGGCAAGCTTGTAGTGCCTTCCCAGACACTAAGCCTGTTGCACAGCTAGAGATCATCTTTCATGAGTGGTCAATGTGCCTTTATGCACAGCCAGCTGAGTGGAAAAACTAGCTATTCTTCTGATTAAAAGTTTAGCTTCTTTGCTTTCTTTTTGGAAGTGGTGGACTTTTCCTAGAGATTTTTAGTTTTTTTTTAAAAACAGTTAATGGGAAGCGTGTATTTGCACATCAAACCTGGTTTTGAATAATACTGAAATTTGGGCTGCTTATTCTGTTTTTAAGTGGAATCTTAGAAGGCAATTTAACTCTTGTTTCCTTGGAGAGACCAAGTGCAGCTTTGCCTTGGCCAAGAGAAATGTCCTTTTTGCTTATAAACAACAATATAAAAATGAAAGAAAAAAAAAGATGAATACTTGCTATTTCACTGTTGATTCTAAGAGGAGACAAATCAGTCATGCCATGAGGTAAATAAGTGAGATCAAAGCTCCCTTTTGTGATTGCATTTGCACCTTAAAGAAAAACTGCACTGATGTGACGTTGGGGTAACCAATGCATGTTTTTAAACTATGGTTAAAAATGTGTTTCTTTGTCAGCAAAGATGTAGCTAGGCTTCTGCTTGTCTTGATTGCCTTCACAGTTTGCTGGGCTAGGAGTTTCCTATTTCCAGGACAATGTTGCAAATGCAATGTACCAATAAAGGTAGTTGCTCTTGCCTTTCCTTAGCCCTGACTCCTCTCACAAGAGTACCATCAAGAGTTTGGGTTAAAATGATTTGCTGTTGAGATCAAGCAACAGAATGTATTTTGTCAGGAGAGGTGCTGGCAGTACATTTTTTCATGTATCTGCTTAGAATTGTTTTATACAGTACATAGGAATAGGTTCTAGGACATAGGAATGGGTTCTATTTATTACTGCTTTTTTCTGCTTTTAATGGTTAGATCACTTTCCCTTGAATTTATAGCCCAAAACAATTGAAGAAAATTATGTTCACCCCCAATGGTTGTTACATTGAACTAATGCGGAAATTGGTATTTATTTGTACTGCTTTTTTGGGTCAGAACTTCTGGGTACAAGGCATTACTTCTTTCTTACCTTTCAGAGCTTTGATGTTAAATAATTGAACGAGAAATGAGAAGTTGTTGAATTGTAGCAGTGTGGAATACACTGAAAGGAGAGAACTGGTTTAAATTTGGGGCAGGGGAATCGTCTTCTAGGATCTGTTAGTTGTTCACTTTAACTTTAGAACTGGTTTAATAGTGTGTGCTGTAGATGTACTGCTGTTTGGTCAAAACTAGTAAAGGGAAACTGAAGCCATATATGATTGCTTAGGTTACCAGTTTGTTATGTGTTAATGCCCATGTTGCTATCCAAAGCCAGAAGCGGTTTTGCCATTTGATACTGTACTGGGGCAAGGCATATTATTCATTGGCTTTGCATGTCTGTCAGCTTTTATAAGGCAAGAATGTCAGCACAAGGTGCATCCAAGTGAAATGGAGTTGGGCACAAGAAATGGCGTAGCAACTGTTGCTATTTGCAATCCAGACAGTGATCTTTTCTCCACACTGTAGTTTTGGACAATAGCCCTGCTCAGGGACACAGCATCTGGTAGAGGAGTAATTTAATTTTAATGATGATGCTGTAACCACATTTTCAGAGATTTTGGTGCAACATGATGTTAAGTTCATGTTTGAAATAGTAAGAGTTGTGTGTCTTAAAATTTTTATTTATCACAGAAGGAAAGGGAGAAGCCCCCAGAAGAAGTCTCCCAAAGCATAGCCTAACTGGCATGAATATGTGAGAAATAAGCATCCTTTGTTTAGGATGATTGGTATCGGGTTGTAAATCATCCCCAGGAAGACTGTCACCACCTTTGTGTAGCTTCTTTCTTTGCAGATTTTGTTTGCATGTATCATAATTAGTGTATCACTCCCAAAGGCAGATTGCTGCTTTAGGTGCAGATGGATATGTGTGAATCTAAGGTGTTTCATCTAATTTTGATACCCTCAAGAGTATGCCTTTTTACAGTCCTTGCTTACACAGATGGTGTTGAAAACAGCTGCTGGAAGTAATAGATTTAAGTATTTCCAGCACTGTAATACTGAAAAGAAGAAAGCAGTAGAGATTCACTTCGGCACCAAGAGCTGTGCTTATAAATTACCTTCCTTGGAATACAGAAACTACAGGTGTTCCGTATGCCATTAAAATGACAGCTGAATCCATTGCGTATTACTCCCCACCCCAGGCAAAGGTTATAGGAAGCTGTTTTGTTGCTGGGAAAGAAAAAACAAACAAACCAAACCCAACAACCTAAGAGGTATTTGGAAGAGCTTTCAGTAATCGTGGGGAATGTGCATGCGTGGGGCAAATATTGAAAGAATTAGAGGACCTGAGAAAAGGAAAAGAGCGTAAAATTTATAGATGTATTGATATGAAGACAAAACAGGGTTTTTTTGAAAAACATGTTTATTCTAATACTTCTAAAGTGTTCAGTGACTGAACTCACCTGAAGGTTCTTAGATTCTTGTATATGAATACCTTGGGAAGAAAATTAAGTCATGGAGTGCAAGACCTGAAAAGGCAATTGGAGGTCAGCTTTTTGAATGGGATTTATAAAGGCTATAATATAGGAACTGAAGACAAGCATTTTTTCATTCTGGCTTTTTTTGTGTGTGTGTGTGTGTGAACTTTGTCATAGGGCCATCATATATTATACAGAAGTTCCAAAGAGAAAAATTACATGAGTTGGTTGGGGGTCACTGTGAGATTCAGTGGCTGTATACCCTAAGAACATTTACCAGTAATTTGGTTGGTTGAACTAATGTCATCCTATTAAAAATCTGTCTGTAGGCTTTATGCGTGTAAAAGAACATTGAAATAAACTATGCAGATAATCCCTGAAATGTCTGTAGGTCCAATTTTTTTCCTGTCTTCTTCCATGCCCTGAAAATACTGAGTTTCTTAAAGAAAATCCTTCTGCAGTGTGAGTTCTTGTACTGTAAGAATGTAACATGTGTAACATGTATTTCAAAATAGACTTGAGTTGTGCTGCTATGAAATCACCAGGGATTCTTGAACTCTTTGTGTTCCGGATCTTCCTTCTTGCTAATACCCCTCAACATCTAAAAGCCTGTCCCATTCTGAAGCCAAAGGACCAGGGTGACCCACTTGTGGCTTTCTGTCCAACAGAAGAATTTTGTTTAGCAGCAGCATTCCTTCTAGGAATTTTTTTTCTTGACTTATTTCAAATAAGGCCTACAGAAATAGAGTGTTAGGAAGCCGTGAGTCTATTACTTCAGTCTCATTACTCCTGTGCAGCGTGGCAACTCTGTGAATACGCAGATTCACAGATTAAGTTGAGGGTCAGCAAGCTCATTAATTGTACTCCTAAATGGCAAGTTAGCTAAGAGTTTGAATTTTATTTCCTGTAGGTATTATCAACCCAAAGAATCCTAAGGAAGCACCAAAGTCCTTCAGCTTTGACTACTCTTACTGGTCCCACACATCGGTAAGTTCTTTTACAAGAAAACTGTTTTGTGGTTGGGTTTGGTTGGGTGGTTTTTTTTTTGTGTGTTGACTGCCTTGATTTAACTGCATTCTCTTCTGATCACACCATCCCCGTCAGATGTTTCTGCACTGTCTCTCACCCTCATTCAGGTTAAAAACCTGTCATTGTATGTTGTCTTTTCCTGTTTGGGGGAGAGCAGAACGCTGAGCTGGAGTTTGATAACAAGTTGTAAATACTTGAAAGATTACTGAAAATGCTCTCAAACAATGTTCTTTTCTAAATATTTTAAGGATGCATGTAAACCACAGTTAATTCAGTTTTGCTCTTAGACACGTGAAAGTTGCTTGAGTTCTTACAGTTCAAGGAGAGATGTGGTCTGGGTTCCCTTGGCATATCTGGAAAAGACGGAGTAGTGATCCATGTTTCTGATTAGCTGCAAAAGCAATAAACTCTTCATCTAGCTACTCTGCCCCACCCTCCTGTGAATTGGTGCTAAGGTCTTGCTGACTTCCACTAATTGTTCTACAGCAGAACTGTGTTATTCTGCCATCTACCCCTCCCCTGCCTTATTTTCTGAAAAGATATAGAAAGAAGTGATAATGCATTTCTCTAAGATTAATTTTAGTAACTTGGATGGTGCAAATAAGATTTAATATTTCTGAGCAGATTTGTGGCCAACAATATTGTTTTCATGATGAAAAACTTGGATTTATGCAGCTTCTTTACTGAATCTTCCAGAGCAGCCATGCAAGTAGATTACAGGATCGGTCAGACAAACATTGTAAGCATAATTCCTGAAAACTAGCAGATAAGCAGCATCAAGGAAAAGAAGTGGTCTGATAAAACCTTGATCCCGACATTAGAATGTTAGCACAGCTGCGTTTGTCCTGATTTTAGGAGCAAGTAATGTTAAAATCCAATATTTCAGGAAGAGAGAGAATGCTAGGTTAAGAATAACATAGTCATACAATGTAGTGGCATACTCCTACAAAATCAAGTTTCAGTGATGTTATCTGTGCAGTCTCTTCTGGTTTGTGCAACATAAAACGTCTGTGTAGATAATCATTAGTATGATAATTTTCTCAAGTATTTTTACCAAGGACTTGATGATCAAGAGAGGACATCAGAAAAAAGAGCATATATGCTGAATCCAGCTTTCTGTCAGTATTTTTGTATCCTGTACCATGCCTGGAGCTGCATCTTGGATTGCCTCTTGTAAACGTGGGTCTGATCAGTACAGTGCCTGAAATGCACTACTTAAAAAAAAAAAAAAAGGACAATTAATTTCTACAATTCATGAAGTTCTGTTTCAAACGTGTTCTATATTTGCCTTGAGACCTGGCAAGTGTATTCTTTTTGACATCTTTAACTTGTGATTTTTTCATTGCATGTGCAGTGTCCCTGCTTTTCAAAATATAACAAACTTTTCCATCGAGTGTTTGAAGGTGGTAACTTGCTTTGTCCTTATACAGATTTCTATTGCTGGATATGTCTACGGTAGAGTTTTTGTTTGTTTTCTCACTGGGCTAAATTGCTTTAAAGCATAGTTGTTTTTTTTTTTTTTCTCCTTTCCTTAATTTAATGTTATATTTCAGTTTTATTGCTAAACTTTAGTTTAGCCATAGAAAAATGTTCTGATACATTGTCCTTGACCGGTTCGGCTACTTGCTAATTTGAAATACGTATTGACATACTTAGGGATTTTGTAGTCACCAGTGAGGTTGTAAATAGAAACCTGGTTTGGATTAGACAGTGGAATCAGACAGCTGCAAGAGAAATGTGGTCATTTTAGTGATTTGTTTACAGTCTTTTGATCTTGAAAAAACCCCAAAAATAAACCTAAGCAACTTTTGCTTCTCTTTTTCCCCCACTACCCTTCAGAGCTCTTGTCAAGACCAGCCACCAAGGGATTTTTTTGTAGCTTCCAGCCCTTTATTCGTTTGTGTTGACTCTCTGAACTCTACTTTTGATTTCCCCCCCGCCTCTCTCCTCCCAAACACCCTGAATCTTGTTTGTTGTTGATGTTGCATGAAACTTTTCCAGTTGGTTGGTTGGTTTCTTTATGCAGATTATTTCCTCAGCATTGATGGAGTGGTCCTCCAAGGGTTATCGTTCTTCTCCAGCTGGTACTGCCTTGGGAAAAAGCTTTGTGTAAAAACGTGCTACGTTTGCCTCTTGCTAAGGGATCGACCTACAAGATAGAAGTAGAAAAAAAAAAAAGGTTGCTTTTTGAAATGTTACTTGAATGATAGGATAAGACTGTATTTATGCTGTTTTCATGTCTTTTCAGCCTGAAGATCCCTGCTTTGCATCTCAGAGCCGTGTGTACAATGATATTGGGAAGGAGATGCTGCTGCATGCCTTTGAGGGCTACAATGTATGCATTTTTGCGTATGGACAAACTGGAGCTGGGAAATCCTACACAATGATGGGCAAGCAGGAGGAGAGCCAAGCAGGCATAATCCCCCAGGTAGAACAGAACCCAGAAAGAGGATTTGATTTATATAGCATGTTCAGACACACACTTGCTGATAGGCTCTTTTTATATTACAGTAACAGTTAAGAGAACCCCAGTTTATTTCTGAAGTGAAAGAAATCTACTGAGGAGAAAGAGCGTTATAAGTTATTTTCCCTCTTGATACTTTTTTTAAAATTGTACTATACACTCTGTGTATTTCTCCTACATCCAATTTCTCCACTTCCCCAAAAAACTAGTAAATCAAGAGGTCTTTCACTGGGTTTTTTGTCTCCTCTGACTTTATCTGGGACAGAACTTAAGCGCTTTGTATTCAGTAGGAATTCAAAAGGTGGTGTTACTGATGAACATGCTACAAACTTTGTGTTAGAAACAAGTTTCCCAAGGCTAAAAACTGAATAATATATTTTGCAAAGAAATTAAGGGTATGAAAACTTGAGGAAAAAATATTTACAGCAACTAAGCACAGACCAGTGTTATTTCCCCCTCTGAAATTTGTTTTTGACATTTGCAATGAAATTGGAATGAGTTGAGATACCCCCACAAGAAATTTTGGCTGGCAACAATTTATGCTATTGTCATGAATTTAGCATTCTATAGCTGTTGGTTGTGTGGCACTTGTTCTACATGCAGGCCTTTCTCAGTGTGTAGGCGCTGACAGTGACCAAGTTTGTTGGAAAATAGTGCGTTCCTCCATTCCCAAAATAGAAATCTGAGACTGCGTTTTGATTTTGGTAGATAAAGTTGCTGGAAAGCTTGAGTCCTCATTCTGCTGCAGGTTTGCAGTAGACATTGGCCCTGTTCCACAGGTGTGAAATAGACAATACAGAGCGTTGTTCTCTGTTAATAGTGTGGGCATATGTACTGAGATAGATTGCAAGTGTTGTGATGATTAGCTTAAAATAATGTTGAAAGAGCTAATGTGATGAAGGACAGAATTGTTATATCTAAGCATTTTGTTTTTATTACAGTAATATAACAGTGTAACAGGTGAAATGAGCTGAAAATCTTTGACAACAGCTTCACGCTAAAATTTTTTTGTTGTAATCTCGATATTCCTATTTGTTTTTCTGAAACCTCAAATACATACAAATTAAACATTGCCATAAACCCCCCCCAACTTAATAATGCTCCTGTAGATTTAATAATGCTCCTGTTACCCTGTTTTATTTAAGATGAAATAATTTCCCTCCAATTTCATTGAGATGCCTTCTCATACAGGTACAAAATGAATTGTCTCTTCAGGGAGACCTTGTTGAATCTGTTCTCTTTCTTGTCACATACACAGAAGGTACAGCACAATTGTGTTCCAAGTAATATAGGGTGTTGACAATAAATTCTTATGTGTTGGCAAAATTCCCTGCCTGCCAGTCCCTAGTGTGAAGCTTCATGATACTTCAACCATGTGTTGACTGAATACTCCAGAATGTATGCTTTCAAAATTGCCTGTATTCTTCATAATCTGTTTATTTCTCATACAGTGGCTTGTAGATATCTGTTCCAGAAACCTGTTTCTTCTCTTATTCCTCTCTGTACCCACGCTTTTTAATTTCCAAATACATATCTGTGGCTTGCCCGCTGTTCATTTCTTCTTCCTTTGTTACCTTAATTTTAGGTCTCTCATTTCGGTTACTTGTAGACAAGCACTCTTGAAGCAGTAGACCACTGATAGTTAAAGTATCCTTCATATGAAGATACTGTTAACAAATTTTGAAATCACTTCTGCCTATTGGTTTAAATCTGAATCCTGGAACTTCAGCACACCAAATAAACAGTGTTGTTTTTATGAGACTAGGAGAGGATTAAGGATTTTAATCATTCCTTTCTAAAATTATTACTTCCAATTCAGTTGTTATAGGCTTTTTCTAATTTTATAGTACAGAATAATAATATTGGTTAAACCTAGAATAATTGTTGAGATACTACATAAAATAAAGTTGAATGATAGTGATGTAGAATTGAGATTAACTATCTTCCAAGTGAAGCTCTATGTGGTTGATGTAATAGGTTCTTTTTCTTCCCCTGCCCTCACTATAAAGCCAATTTAGTGGCCTGTCATAGTAGTTACTTGTTATTACTCAGTAAAGACTAATTTCTGACTCGGGTTTAATCTCTTTCCAGCTATGTGAAGAACTGTTTGAGAAAATCAATGACAACAGCAATGAAGAAATGTCATATTCTGTAGAGGTGAGTCTGGTGAGGGATCAAAGATTATCTGTGTGCTGGACATCAGACTGAGCTTAGGTGCTGCATTATCAATGTTGCATTAAGAAGCAGATTTTTTTTTTTTAAGATGTTTGTCTTTCTCTCTTGTTTGATGTTTGAGGCAAATGTAAATAAAATCTTTCTGGGACTTTTTTTTCCCCACCAGAAAATTAGTAGACTTTTACCTGTGTAGCAATTCTGAAAGAAAAGATGGGCTGAAAAACCTGAAGATGCATTTAGAGGTGGTTTTTTGTTTGTTTGTTTGGTTGGTTTTTTTGACTGCCGGATGGAAGACTACATATTTCTTGTCGATTATTGTAGTCAAAACTTATATCCTATTTCTCTACAGGACTTGTCTAGGATAGCTTAGTCATGCAGTCTTACCTGACATCTGTTAGTAAGGTTGGTTTACAGAAAAAATTGTTTAAGCTGTGCATACACAAGAAATTTGTCAGATCTTAATTTTTCTTTATTATTATCCTTACTTAGGTTGGTTTGTGTTTAGAAAGTGGTTTTCACAGGCTATCATACTCCAGCATTTCTTTTTCTCTTTTGTCTCCCTGCCCAGCTCCAAAATAAAACCAAAAGCAGCTGCTTCACAGAAACAGTATTTTCTTTCTTTTACTGTTTGCCCCCTGCCCCCCCAATCAGTTTTAATGGCTTGACATGCAAATATATTGCGGGCTTGGAAAGAAAGGGAGACCAAAAGAAATGGTAGAAGTCAAATGTCATTATTATTAATAAATGTGAATTCCAATCATTACTGCTTCTAAATTACAGAACTGGAAAATGACTAGTTCTGTGGCTTTCAATCTGTCCATTGTAACGCTTCATTTAATTGTATTTTATTAACATTTGATGTCTTAATGCTTGAATACCATACGAGTCTCATGTTTAGGATTTGTGAATGAGAAGTTTCCCACATTTTCATGCTGTTTTTTCTGTTTGGTACTTGTTTGTGGTTCTGATTATGTCTCCAAGCATAAATTTGTGCATGTGAGAGAGAGAAATAGTCTCTTTTACAATGGAAATCCAAAAGAATGAATATCTGACAAATAAGCAGAGAAGGGAGAGAGCTAGACAGAAGTAGTGACGGAAGTGTATAAATAGTATATTGTGATCTGTTTTGGATATAGAATTCATTTTTCTGAATTGCAGTTATACAAAAAGAGATCTTCAATCTCTAAATTTCTAGATCTGCTGCTTACATCTATAATCTTTCCACAGAATGAAAATGAGTAACTTACTGTCTCTTTTAATATTGAATATCTTTACTGCTGCAGCTGCTACCTACCTGTTGCACTGGGATAAGCCTAGTGCCATGAGAAACATAAAAATTAAAGAATGCATTTAAAAATTATCTTAGCTTCATAATTTATTTCAAGGGGTGCAGATTTAAGATTACCTTAGTTTGACTAATTGTACTGATGACTCAGGAATACGGCAGGATGTGGATACAGCTTAGAATCAAGTTGCTTCTGCATACAAAGAAATTAATTTTTTTTCCCTTCTTCAGTTTGCTTTGGAGGTTCATAAGAGAGATTCCTTGTAAGCAGACTCCTTTTACCACCTGTCTTTTTTGCATTTTTAAACAGACAGTTTTGCTGCTGTGTCATATTAAAGCTGTTAAGATGATTGTGAACTCAAGAATCTAATTTTTAATTAAACACCAATGTTTTTTGAAATGGTTGAGGGATCTATACATGGGTGCAAGGCCTGCAGCTTATGTTAGAGATGCGATGCATGAGACTAGTGACTCTTCTTCCCTTCTGCTATTGTCTCAAGCTGTTAAATGAACTGAGACACCCACCTACAGCTTTCTTGTAGTGGACTGGGAGAGTTTCTACCAGTGGCACTCTGAAATGCTGCAGAGCTGCTTGCAGAGGAAGCCTTAAGAAACACTGAATTGTCCATGCAAATTCCCATTTTCAGGTGAGTTACATGGAGATTTACTGTGAGAGAGTCAGAGACTTGTTGAACCCGAAGAACAAAGGGAATTTGCGGGTGCGAGAACATCCTCTGCTTGGACCATATGTGGAAGATCTGTCTAAGTTAGCAGTCACGTCTTATACAGACATTGCAGACCTCATGGATGCTGGGAACAAAGCCAGGTTAGTGATGGTAGCATGTTATATATTTTTATCTCTGTTGTGGGGATATATGGTATATAGCAGCAAATTTAAAATATCTTCTGTGATGCATTGGCACTTCTAAAAAAAGCTCATGTCACATAAGGAGTATTGTTGAAATATGCCCTGATCAATGCTATTAAAAGGCTGAAATCAATTGGTGTGGTGAAATAGTGCTGCAAATTGCCGTATAGATATTTAAAGCTTGTAATGAGTTGAGATGAAGTATGTAAATAATTATACTGGCTTTTAGTTCTGCCTTTGTTGTGTACTGTATCACTATATTGGTATAAACAGACGTGAACACAGTTTCCTCATTTATTCAAGTGGTCAGGACTAAACTTGGCATTCTAGCTTTAGGTTCTGGTTCATTAGTAGTTGTTTTTATGTCAGCTGTAAGCTCCATTTAACAATGTGTGGGAAAGACTGACATAAATGTCACTTGTGTTGTCTTGAGTGAGTGTAAGGCAGATTGAGTACACAGATTGAGGAAGCTCTGCTTAAACTGTGATGAAGATGGGAGTAATTCAGGAGTGAAAAATCAAAGGGTTTGTTAATGGTATTTGGTGTGGCTTGGTCTTGGTTACAGGGCAGAACATCACCTCTTGGTCTCAGTCTTCTACAGCTGCATTTAGCCCTGCAGGTACTTGTACTTGCAGCATAGAGGCTACTCTTTTCTAAACAAGTATATATCTGTTCATATTTCAGGACTGTGGCAGCTACCAACATGAATGAAACCAGCAGCCGCTCTCATGCTGTGTTTACAATTGTCTTTACTCAGAAGAAACATGACACGGAAACTGATCTTTCCACAGAGAAGGTATGTTACAGATAAGTAGTTTTCTGACTTTTTCACAAATCTTCCCTGTGGTGACTTATTCTTACTGGCAGTATGATGAAAAAATGAGAATGAATTGTTTTTTCTGGTGTTTTGTTTAAGGGTGAACTTGCTGTGTTCATTGACAGAGCCCTTTTATTTCTTGTGGGATTTTTTTGATTGTAATTCGAAAAACAACTAAATGGGGAATATGTGCAGGAGGAGAATATATAGATGTGGGAAAAATATGGCCTTAAGGACTAGATTCTATGGGGAGGGATACATGAAATAAAAGAAGTCAGTTTTCTTCCTCAGTCTTGTTCCCAGAACTTTCTGTGGTTTTGCTTGTCAGTGCAAAATATTTGGTTCGTTAGTTCTTTTCTTTGGGCACAGGAATTGGAATGAGTGAGACTTAAGCACTTTCTGGAATTTGCGTGTTGAAAGGAGGTACACTGTTTAGCATGGAACAGTTTTTTCTGGCTTTTATTACTCTGAACTGCATGCAAAAGTAGCTGAGAAACAGGTAATGTTCATGTTTCTCAACTGACTACTGTGGACAGATCTGAAAAAATGTATGTATTGAAGACACCTTCCCTCCTCCCCCAATGATAAGACCCTGTAAAACTATCATTAACTGACATGCAGTCTGTAGCTTTAGTTAGACCAGTGTTTTATTGTTGGTGTCACTAGACTCAGGATGAAACATTAAGTTTATCTTCCTTTGAGATTCCTGTGTTCTCTGTAGCAGTAACACTTAATTTCTTTTGACTTCTGTTTTGCTCTGTTCATGTTAATCCTCATTCTCTCTTTTTCGGTAGAGTGATACTTAAACCAGAGCATAATCCCAGACACTTCTTATACATAAGATAACAGCATCAGGCTAATTGCTTGTGAAAACTCTGTTTGACTGTAGTTTTCAGCACACTACGGTGATTTTTTAGACAGTAGAGTTCTTCTCATGCCATAGAATTCTTTGAAGTTTTGTTCTTGCTCTAGTTCACCAAAAGCTAGTTCTCATTGTTAATGTGCTTTCTCTCTTCAGGTCAGCAAGATTAGCCTTGTAGATCTAGCTGGGAGTGAGCGAGCTGATTCAACTGGTGCCAAAGGAACCCGATTAAAGGTATTGGGCCGTTGATGTATGGGGAAGGAAAGGGAAGGGGTGCACAAACATCACGTGGAGTCTTTGCTTGACAAATAGTAAGGAAAAAAAAGGATTGCTATTATAAGTATGGAAAAAATAGTTGCAAAATTGAAGACTTCCCCCCTGCCCCATCACAGATGTGACATTTGGCTCATTTAGTCTATAGAGGTTCATGGTTGAACAGTGTTAATTACTATATAATACTGGATTCTGTTTTCTCAGGAAGGAGCAAATATAAACAAGTCTCTCACAACTCTGGGCAAAGTTATTTCAGCGCTGGCCGAAGTGGTAAGTACAGCATTTACTTACCTGCAACCACCTTTCCATAGCTAGTAAAACTGAGACACTAAAAACCATGGAATACAGCAGAATCATTCACTGTTCTTGGCCTAGCATTCTCAGCCAAATTAGCTGTGTATATTTTGATAGATGAATAGTGTTGATAGTATTCTGTGAGTGTCATGCAGGCTGGTAGAAACTTAGTTAATAGATTGAAGCACTGGTTTATTTAGCTGTGAAGAAACCTTGCAAAAGAAGCCTGCATTTGTATAGAAGACATATTCACGTAGCAGGCTTCTAGTTCTGCAGGAAAGTAATTTTATTTTTGTTTAAAAGAATAATTTTAGAAAACTAACTGCAGCTTCATTGTTAAAAATTTTAGAAATACCAGTGTAGGAATATCACTGGCTTTTTTTGCAATGGCAAGACTTAATAATGTGTTGAGTTGAGTGAGCATATGTTAATCCAAACATAGGGTTGTAGGTTTAGAGAAGTACTTTGTCTTTTACATATATACTTAACTACTATTTAAAAAAAAACAACCAACAAGTAAATTATTGCTGTTCCTTTTAAAAATGAGTTCTCAAGAGCTTGGACGAGTTGGATATACTTAAGTGCTTTTTAGGTAAATTCTTTTTAATGAAAACCATTCTCGTTCATTGGGCTTCCCAAGAAAAGAAAATGCTATCCAAACTAACATGGCAATTACATAAACAGCTCTGTTAAGAAGCTCATGTTGTATCTTATTCCTCTTTCTTTAATGCTTTCAACTTAGGATAACTGCACCAACAAGGTATGATGGTCTGAGTAGTAATGATGTCTTTTTTGCCTGAGTGTCAGATTTTATTCTCTTCACTTTGGAATCAAAGAGCAGGGATCTTTGATATCAGATCTTTGAGAAATTCCTGTGACTATAAATTATAGTCATGAAGCCTGAGAATTATCAGTACTAAAATTTAAAAATGTTCTACGGTTGGGGATAGATTTATGAAAAGTACACATTTAAGTATGTATTTAGGAAAATTCTTTTATTACATTCCTGCTCCTGATTTGGTTACTTACCTTGGGAAAATTTACTTTTAGTATGGATAACTGTCTTTGCTTTCATGCTTCCATTCTCCATGCTTTTTTCTTTACCTCATATGATGGACTGTAGGTGATAGTCAATTCTAGTTTTCAGCTTTAGTGTCTGGTTCTTACCTGCCCTTAGTAATTTTACTTGTCCATTGTAAAGTTACTCACCTTTGCCAAGGGACAATAGAACTATTGCAAGACTAACAGTCACATTTTAAGCACCTCATGAGTGTTAAAAGGAGTTTCACGCAAATTATAGTCAGGCCTTGTATTGCAAAGCCATATCCTGTGTTAAATGTGTAGAATTAGACTTTTGGCATCTCTTGAAGCAAGATGTTTGCTTACTAACTATTCATGTAAGTAAACAGATGACACCAGATTCACATTCTGTTATAGAACTTTTGAAGTTAATCGTTGTTTCTTTTAGACCAAATAAAGAAGCTAGGGAAAGCCTTTACAATGAAATTTGGAGGGAAGTTTGCCAGAGGTGCTGAGAAGGCCCTCCTCTCGTGTGGAAGTTCTACATTTGTCACTACTGATTTTGCAACAAAGTACTTAGATACTTGGGCACCTGTCTTGTGGCCTTGTGCTTTGGTTTGGGTAGTCTTTATAATGTTTTTGTCTTTTTTTTTTTTGGTCTTTTTTTTTTTTTTTTTTTAGACCAAATAAAACCCCCAAAAAAACCCCCAAACCCACCTCCTTTCTACTCGTACTTCTAATTTCAGTGTCCAAGTACTTTCATCCTTTCCATCCTCAAGTTTTCTAATAACTGCTTACAGAAACACAGGAAGATTGGGTAGTTGTCCTTTCACATGTGCACCCATGTATCTGTAGCTGTGTAATAGAGTTTTGACTGCTCTAAAAAGCCGTAACTTTTCTAGCAAAGGAAAAGTGAATCTTCTCCTGAACGAGTAAGGTTTACTGCTTAAATTCTCTTGCAGTGGTGTTAGAACACAGAATTCAAATGTCAAGAAGATATGCCTCATACGCAGAAAAACCTTTCTGAAGTTAGTGCGTCAAGGGAATTCTCTGGACTGCTTATCATCATCTGTTTAGATGTCTGAATATGTTGCATGTTATCTAATATCAAATTCAGTAATCACTTGTACAACTGAAGATGGGCCACCCCTCTGTTTAGATAGCATATGTGTATGGTGTCATGGTTCTTTTAATACCTATACTATGATTTTTATGTCTTAAATCTGAATTTTCCATTCGGTGTCTGTTTTTCAGTAGTGTGCTCTTTCTTTGTAGAGTAAAAAAAAGAAGAAGACAGACTTTATACCGTACAGGGATTCTGTACTAACATGGCTTCTTCGAGAAAATCTAGGTATGGCTGATTTGCATGTGCCAATATGGAAGGAAATTGTCACTAAATTTTCTGACTGCTTTCAATTCACTTAACCTCATACTTGATAAAAATTTAAGTATTTTTAGTAGTCAAATCTGAGTCATATAGTTCCACCTTTTGTGAAAGTTACAGCTCTCTTTCCAATGATTTTTGTATGTTACTTAGTAATGTAGAATATAGTTGAATTCTATAATTTATTGAAAGTACTGGTATTTAGCAGGTAACTAGTGCCTAGATTGTGCACTGTAGTTTCATCTAAAATCTTGCCTGTTCATTATAGGCGGTAACTCCAGAACTGCGATGGTTGCTGCTTTGAGTCCGGCAGACATAAACTACGATGAAACTTTGAGCACTTTAAGGTACTTTCTTTTTATCTGAGATGGATATGGGTGGGTATTGGCTCTTATGGCCACATTCTATCCTTCAAACATTTGGGTGGTCATACTTTGAGAAAATCTGTGAGGAAGAAGACGGTATACTGGCAAGAACTCAATTACTCTGAAAGAACAAAACCAATCCATCATATGTGAATAGGGAGCTAGGAGTTTATTGCCTACTCTTAACTTGAAAAATCAAACTCATCTTCTCGTTCATATGTTCTTTTCCAGTGTGGTCCCTAAAATTAGGCATATTTCTTAAGCTGAGGCTTCAAAGCACTGAATAAAGAAAAAAAATTAAAAAACACATTGTCTGTTGTCCATGTTGTTAATCTGTGTTGAATAGGGCTTGTCTTTTTTGCAGCAATACACTGTATTAAATATGAATTCAAATGCATGATTGAATATAATCCAGGATTCTCTACTGATGTACAGCTGCAAGCTAAATGTCTCCAATATTGCTGCATTCCTGTGTTGCATATAAGCACTTATAAGTTCATTGTAAGGTTTCATTGTTTTGGTCTGGTTTCAGATATGCTGATCGTGCAAAACAGATTAAATGCAATGCTGTTATCAATGAAGATCCCAATGCCAAGCTGGTGCGTGAGCTGAAGGAGGAGGTGACAAGGCTTAAGGATCTCCTGCGTGCCCAAGGGCTGGGAGATATTATTGACAGTAAGTGGATTAAACAGACCTTACCATCTTGAGGTTGGCCTCTCTTACTGAGGAGGGAGAGCTGGGCCTGTGAGAGAAAGGGGTTTAAAACAGGGAGGTTTAATGTAGGTGCTGATACTAAATTTTGAACATGGTTTTAGAAATGGTAGCCTCTTCTGTCTTTAAACAACCCATCCTAGGATTGTCTGTAGAATTGACGTGGCTGTAGAGTTCAAACTCTCAAGTAAAAACATGGAGATTGAGTTTCCAGTTACTGTAGAAATGATTTTGTGTACTAGAACTTACACATTCAGGAGTTGCTCTGATGAGTTACGGAGGGCTTTTTGTCTGGCTGCCAATAAAAGGAGGAGAGCTGAGATATAGAAACTTAATTTCATACTGAGAAAGAAAGCATCTTTTCTTCTTCCTTAAAGGGTTAAGGTTATTAGTTGATACCTGGCTTTAATGCCATCCTTGCTCAGAAAAGAAAATGATGGCTAATTCCTGTTAGACAATGTCCCGAGTGACAAACCATTTGTCATCTCAAAATAACTAGCTATGAAACAGCTGCTTGTGAATAAATAATGAATTCTTCTGGGGCGAGATTTTGAGTTAGGTTGGCAGACCAGTATTTTACTGATTTGCTTTGCCAGCAACCTCTTAAAGCACCAGAACACACTTGTGCCTGAGTAATTTCCTTGTCCTCATTCCAAATGAGGCAAATAAACTAAAATTTTAGCTGCTACATTCTTCTATAATATGACCAGTGATTTAATTCCTAGTAAAAGAGATGCCCATAAAACTACTGAAAGTATTGCAGTGGATTAAAAGATTCTTTGACTTAAAAAAAAAAAAAAAAAAAAAAGTGAATGTTGCACCACCAGATTTACCAGAGCTTACTTGCCTGTAAAGCAGAAGTCCTGACTTAGTCACAGACTGCTTAAAAATGTGTAACATGTATTTACTTTTTTGTTTGCTTGTTTTCAAGAGAATGGGGCCAGAAGAGAATGAAATGCAGGTGTTTTTCGTGCTTGGTACAGTCTGTGTTTTTTGGTTCTAAATCAAAACTGAAAAAAAAAAAAAACCTATGTGTTACTGAAAATTGTGTTTTGTTTCTTTAAACATAAAGTAGTATTCTCTTCCCTTCCTGTGTCGCTAGTGAACCTTCAATTTTGATCCTTCTTGTATTTTCCCTCCTGCTTCCTTTCAGTTGATCCAATGGGAGATGAATACTCTGGAAGTGGAGGCAAATGTGTGTATTGTGTGGTTCTCTTTTTAACCTGCTTTCTCTGGGTCAGCTTTTAACTGAGCTTTGCATGCCAGCATTTCTCACAGGGAAATCCCAGACAGAACACTCACTGTGGAATGCAATGCAGTTTCATGGAAACTAGCTTAACCAGCATTTCTTAGATAGAGTCGACAGTCAAAAAAAAGTAAAAAGTTTAAAATGCAACATATGTTCATTGTTTTTTTTCTGGCATAATATAGAAGGGAGAGTGGTGATTCTTTAGTCTGTTTTCATGATGGCCAACAGTTTAGATTCGAACTAGAAAAACTTTTTCTCAAATCTTTCTCAGGTTACTCAGTTGAAACAGCTTCTGCTCACCTAGCTTCCTGGCCTTTTAACCTCTCTTTTCCACCTAGAATTATTTGTTTTAGATGTGTCAAGTGATTAACTCAAGATGTAATGTTATCAGTTCCTCCTGGAGACTGAGATTTATTTATTTTGTATAGTCTCTTTAAGAAAAAAGTTGGACATTTATGCTGAAGAAGGTCTCTTATTTGAGCTTAAATACTTGGTTGCAGATGATTAATTTAATAGGGTTAAAAACAGTCAGCAAATGGCATTTTATGTCTGTTCTACTGTTTGCGTATATGAAAGGGAAATATATGTAGTTCATTGCAAGAAAAATGTCTTCTACGTAAATTTTGGGTTGGTAGACTTTCTAAACTCTTTAAGTCAGTCTTCTTCACCCTCACTCAAACAATAGCAACTGGAGGAGATCTGTCTGAAATTTCCTAAAATTAAAGCTACTGGTGGTGTAAAGACTCATCCTGGCCTTGTCTTACGTTCTGATGCTGCTTCCAGTGTGTGCATATGTCATCTGTGTGAAAGCTGCAGCCTCCAGGAGAAGCGTGCATGATGTTGAAGGTTTTGGTTCTCTGTGGTCACAGCAACCGTGAAAGCCATTGCAAGTGCCACTTCCTTTATCTTCAGGAGTGCATGTGTCTATTGGCCTTTTGAGACTTCATCCTCCCTGCTCTGTCATGCCTGCTTTCCTCATCCCGATGGCATTCCCTTTCCTTAACTTGCTTTTCTTCTGCTGAACTCCCACCCCTGCTTCCTGTATTTGCAGATGGTGGTTTTCAAACTGACATGATGCAATATCAGCTTCATAAGGCTGAAATAGCAGGTTGAACGTGGAGTAAACTAGGGCATAAGGCTGACAATAGCAGAATTGTTCAGGAAGAGTAGAGGAGATGTAGGAGGACATGGAAATTTATGTAATGTCTGGATGAGCATCTTATTTTTGTAAGCGCGAAGCCCTTGTTTATAACTTCAAGGTCTGGTTTGACCTGTTTCTTTCCTAAGGATACTTATTTTAAAGGATTTGCTTTTGAAATAGAATTTAAAGCTATCAAAATTATTTAAACTGAGCTATTTAGTTGTCTGATACTTCCATGTTAGAAGATTTTTTTTTTAATTTTTTTTTTTGGTGTGTGATTATTCTGAGGTTATGGTTTACAGAGATATATGAGAAGCTAAGTTAGATTAAAATAAATTGCCTTTGGATATTATTTCTTAAATCATTCATGCACCTTTTCCTTGTTTTCTGTCTTTCAAGGAGGCATCTTTCAGGCCTCCAGGTTTTCAGGCTACAAAAGCTGCCTTATTAAATTTTAGGGTTTTTTTTAAGGCCTTCCTCATCTAAACTAAGACAAAAAAGCTTTAAAGCACCTTCTGAAGTATGAGAGCCTTATCAGATATTTCACTCATCAGGTATCTTAGATTTTCATTTTTCAGAAAAGGAGGGTCAAGAAGTAACGTAGTGATGTTATTGAGAACTTGTGTTCTCTTCTCTCCATCACGGACTGACAGGTGATTTACATACTCTCTTGTGAGATTTTAAGGAGGGGTAGTTCTTTGTCCTGTGGTCTGGGTGGTTCAACAGAACCACTGCTGTGATAAAGATTTACTTAATCATCGTTTTAGATTAAAGGAGTCTGGAAGAGAATGTTTTGCTGAGTTTAAGGGGTTGGTGTCTGTTAGGACTTCAGCCCAAAATGTCATTAATCTCACAAGGAACTGAATGTGCTGCTGGTCTGAGCTCCATGGTGCTCAGTTTAGTGTTCAGTTAGGAATAGGATGGTGGTTTTGGTTTTTTTTGGTTGGTTTTTTTTTTTTGCAAGTGTGTAATTTATGTTTTCAGGCTTTTTTGATCCAAATGGTTTATGATGCAGTCGTTACTAATAATCCTCAGGGTCTGAACTGAGTTATCACTATGTTATGGACACTAATATTAAAAGATTTGTTTCAGAACTGCCATCTAAAAATTACAAAACTTGTCTTGTTGCTGCTTAAATGCTTTCCTCTTACACTGGTATTTCCTTCCTTTCCTTTTTCCTCTTACCTCCCTCTTCCTATTTGCCTTTTCCCCATCTTTCTGCCTTCCCTCTGTCTGTGTGTCTCTCTCCCAGATTTGAAAGATTTTCAGAACAATAAACATAGATACTTGGTAGCCTCCGAGAATCAACGTCCTGGCAATTTTTCCACAGCCTCCATGGGGTCCCTCACTGCATCTCCATCCTCCTGCTCTCTCAGTAGTCAGGTGGGCTTAACATCTGTGTCCAGTATACAGGAAAGAATCATGTCAACACCTGGAGGAGAAGAGGCAATTGAACGTTTGAAGGTAGGTATCACTGTAGATTAAGGAGCCTATTACTTTGGTCTTTTCCAAGGCCAAATAGCGGTGAACCCAGGAGAATTTTCTTCATAAATATATACAGTTAGCTATTGTTTCTGCAAGAAGTTGTCTGAAACCCACTTGAACCTTAAAAAGGGCACTTAACTGCGGTGGGCTAGAAACTGGGTTCATGCCATGAACAGTCTTTCTTGTTAGGATTATTTATGTTTAATTGTAGCCTGGAGCTACAACTAAATTATAAATGAAAATATTGATTCTTGTTTACAGGTCCTCTGATGTAGTGGTAATTATGGAAAATTTGATCACAAGTATAGACTTCAGGGGGCCTGGTCAGCACTAGTGTGGACAAAGTCTGACTAGCAAATGCACTCAGCTTTCAGAAAACCAAATTACCCCGAAGTTGAAAAAAGGAGGAAGAATAATCTTGCCAGTGTTGTATTCACCCAGCCCCCACAGATTAAAATGTGAAGCACACAGAATAGCATGCTTTATCCAGACAATAGCGGCCTTGTCCCAATTCTGCATAGAATTGAACCGCATCAAAAGTGCATTACAGTGAAGTATTTCTTAATTTTTATGAAAGCTCCCCCAATCTCCATGGGTGGATGAGTGGGGAGAGCTGGCTGTGTTGAATCTATGCTTCATTCTCATGTCTTGTCCATGAGACACTGCTACAGGGATTGGAATGGGCTGGAACTCACACTGCATATGCCTTTCCTATTGGAAACCCACTGTTGCCATGGAAATAACAGTGTGGTCTCTGCAGTTCCTTGGCATCCAGTTACTGAATGATGTCTGTAAATCAGGTTTAAAAAACAAAAAATAGAAAAAGGAAAAAAACTTAGGTGGTTCAAATTACAGTCTGACTGTGTTTAGTTCTGAAGTCGTCTTTTCTTCTGAGCTTGCTTTCAAGGCTATGTACCTTTTTAAAAATTAAGGAAGACAACTTAGAGTTTTGAAGTGCTGAGAGTACTTTTTATATTCAAAATTAATTTGAGGTCTCGAACTGAGCACAAACTTCAATTGCTTTGTGTATTATGTAGTGCTGAGAGTACTTTTTATATTCAAAATTAATTTGAGGTCTAGAACTGAGCACAAACTTCAATTGCTTTGTGTATTATGTAAAGAACTTTCAGAAGAATTGTAAAACAGCTTCTGGGATTTTCACACAGGAATCTGAGAAGATCATTGCAGAGCTGAATGAAACATGGGAAGAGAAGCTGAGGAAAACTGAGGCCATTAGGATGGAAAGGTCAGGAATCAGAAGTGCTGTAGATGTGGATGGTCTCTAGAAAATGGAGAAGTGTGGAAAATGGAGAATGTTACTCTGTTCAGAAGCAATGGAACAGCAGAATAGTGCTTAGTGATAATTCTGCTCATGTTTGTGTTATGTATTAGGGGCAATGCTGAGAGAAGGCCATATTCTTTCCTATATTTCCTAGAGTTGAAGTGTTTACCATTGTAATTCAGGTAACATCCTAAGCTGCTACATTGGCTTCTTCTGTGAAGCAGCATGGAGTCCCGGTCTCTTTCTTTCTTCTTCCACCGTTCTCTTAGATCCCAAAAATTCTGGCCCTGAAGTTGAGCAGAAAAGATTAAGTTTTTAGTACTGGAGTGTCTAAAATTATGAAACAGATCCAGCTTTCCAGCTTTGGTTTGAATTGTGTTTTAGAGGAACAAGACAGGTGCTTAATAATTGTCAGCCAGTGAGTGCAACCAAACAGAGCATTACTTATTAGAATATTACAAGCTTTCAAAATATATAAGGGGAACATCTTTGCCTGGAAACAATGTGACTGAGCAGTCCATAAAATCATGAGGTATATGAAAGAAAGTGGATAGAGACGGGTTATTCACTGACAGAGCAAAGGGACTTTAAGGCTAACAGGTGATATGAAACAAATAAGAAGTTCTCACAATACATAGGTAAGCTGTGGAAATCTTTACTGCATGATGTTGATGATGCTAGGAGTTGGAATTAAAATAAGAGATGACAAAACCTCAAAAAACAACAAAACCCCTTTGGATAGCTGTTTAAAAGAAATGCCACCATTAATGATGGAAATTCCTTGGGAAGAAATTGGGAGACTGTGAGAATACTTTGGGGAAAATATCACAGTGTTTGCCATGTTCTTATTCTTCTGTGTTGGTGTCACTGTTGTGCTTTGTCAAAGCCAAGAATACTGTGTTACATGAACAGTTTGACCCAATACAATCCTTTTTATGGCTTAAGAAGGAGAGAGTACTTTCTATATTAGATCAGGAAGAGCCAGTTAAGTCTTTGTTAATTAAAGAATAGTGGTAGCACCTTTTACCTAAATTAAATATTTGAATTTAGAACAGACTTTAACCTTCCTTAAAGAAGCAATAAATGTGATGTCCTAAAATATACTTATTTTGTGATACATTATTGCACTAAAATGCTGTTAAATCTCTAAAATTTCTCCTGTTGCTGTTCTGCAGGCCTATAAACTAGGATTAAAGTTTAAAAACTTGCCCTATTGTGTTATGAGGTGGTGACAGTCCTGGTTGTATGGCCACTGGATAGGCTGGTTGAAAGTCTAATGTATTTCATTACAGGGCTTTCATTAGACCTTATTTTGTTGAAGAAGCCTAAAATACAGTAAATATCTTGCTTTTCTCTCTCAGGGAGGCACTGTTGGCTGAAATGGGAGTTGCCATTCGGGAAGATGGAGGAACACTGGGAGTCTTCTCACCTAAAAAGGTAAAGAAAATTGATAACTATTGTATCATGTCTCCAAAAGGCTGATCAATGTGGGAGGAGAGGGGATGAGGGACCTACCATTCACACAAGGGCTTGTATTCATGTAAGATGCAGAACATAAGTGAGGTTTGGACCCTTAGCAGTAAGTTCCTTTTACAATATCTTTTCGGAAATAGCTTTAGTGTTAGAATCTGTCAAAACACTCTACATCTAAGGATTATTTTGCCCATAATAATGAAGTTGGATGCTGTTCCTAATGTAAGTGATGCAATATAGTACTTAATGCCTTTAGGGAGCTGCAGAAAGAATTGCCTGTGGTAGCTTCCATTGGTTGTTAAAGTAGGGAAGCATGTGCCAGCCTAATACAATGATGAAATAGGAGCAGTGTGAAAAGTTCGTGGGGAGACTTCTGATATAAAAAAAAAAATCGTTGAACTTTTTTGTACCTTCCTTTAGAAAAATCTGTGCTGCACACAGAAGTGTGTGCAGCTCCTTGCATATGTGTTGATTCAGTACAAACTCAGAAATGCTGCCTCTTACGTGGTTGTTGCCGTTTCCTGCACTAGCTGTGTGTGACCTTCATGTACTCTACCTATTCTTTGAGATACCCAGAAAATGTTGAAGTCCTGTTCAGGTGCTCTTGCCTGAATTTGTGTTTTAATCCTTTTTTCCCTTGGAAAAAGGGATTGTAATCTAATGAACCACTGAACATAAGGGATGCGGGGGAATATTCCTTGCAGTACATGTCAATAGTTCTATTTTCTGAAATTTGAAAGAAGCAGAACTGTGCAGAAAAAGGGCATAAATCAGTTTTATAAATATAAAATGATGAAGTTAGTAAAGAAGCTATCTACGCAGTTAAAGCAGAATTATTGAAGAATACAAAGAAAAGAATGTACTTTCTTGTATCCCCAAAATCTTTGAAAAAGGAGCACAGAGTAATATCTTAGCCTGAAACTTGCATGTGCACTTGTGTAAAAAACTTTATCTAAGGTTAAATGGGAACCTATCTAGAGACATTGTACAGAAATACAGGACAGCAGAATTGGTTAAAATGTTTAATCCTTTGCTTAAAGTAGTGTTAGACTGTTATGTTTGGAGTAGGTAGAACTCTGGTTTGCTTTTGGTATCTACTTCAGAAGTGCCTAAGGTTTGTAAAGACGCTAATTCGTTGAGCGTTCTTTACATTTCTTTCTTTTATGTTATGGATCCTCATCTCCTTTTAGATTTTCCCTCAGAGGCCCTCAGCTCTTTTTGATGACTCTTTTGGTGCATTTTCAGCTGATCAGGTTTGTGTATAAATGCCATCTGGATTAAGTAGTTGCTTTAGTAATAGATAGTATTTATTTTTACCCATATAGGATTTATTAGGAGAAGTAAAACTCCTGACCTAGTCTTGTCTGCTTCTGTTCCTGGCTATCCTTGCACTTCAGTTTCATTAGGTCTCCTTCTAGCAACTGTGGCTGTTGTTGAAAAAATTTAGGAGATGTAGATAGCAAACTTGAAGTTTTTTTGATAAAGACTTTACGCTTCTGAGGTACCAGTATATATATGTAATTGTATGCTACTAGGACAGCACTGTGTTGTTTTTACTAGCTGAGCTGTAAAT
This sequence comes from Buteo buteo, assembly GCF_964188355.1. Classification (NCBI taxonomy): domain Eukaryota; kingdom Metazoa; phylum Chordata; class Aves; order Accipitriformes; family Accipitridae; genus Buteo; species Buteo buteo. The sequence continues at coordinate 5,602,252 of NC_134175.1, forward strand.
TGAACTCTGTAAGGTAAATTTTGCCCAGTTCACAAATTAAAAGGTATCACATTGTGCAATTATTGCTGTATCTACCAGTTTTGCTTTTGATGGCAGGAAATTTCTTGAAATGGATTGTGGAAATCTAATTGCTTGTGCTGTCATCAAGTATAGGAGCAGGGAAAATCCTTCAGCTCATGCTTGAGGAATGCTGTAATGTTGTACAGGAGAAAGTTGAAAACGTAACTGTCTGTGGATGAATAACAGGTCTTAGAATGAGTGAAGAGTTGGTTTTGCTAGCATCACCTTTAAGTTGTTGAGCTTTATTTCTTAGAAGAAAAAGTAAGAAAGGCAAGTAAGAAAACTCCCTGTTGCCTGTGAAAGACCATTCAGACTTTGATTTAGTGTAGTAAATGAACTCAGATGCTAAACATGTATGTATAGGGTACAGTATTATTTTCAAAGCATCCAAGTGGTACAAGTCATAGTGGTGTTACAGCAGTTGACTATGTCTGGGATTTGGTTTCTCTCCAGTTTTCTCTTGATTTAAGAGCTTTATACAGCTCCAAATGTTGATTTGAATGCAGTGAATAGCAATGATGGCATGGGACATCTTCAGCTGTGGTTTTAGGTGGCTTCTGTATTTTTAGGGGTGAAAAAGTAGTCTTGTTTTTTTCCCTTTTCTGTCTTTAGAGTTAAGTCTTCCATTGGGCAATTGACAGACTTCTTCATTCAAAGACAAATTTCACTGTGAACGTCCAGTAATTTTTGAGCTTCTGTAAAATGAGTGCTGTTAACATCTCTCAAGTAAACTTTTTTGCAGCTAGAGTAAGTTGATGGAAGCAATGTTGCCAAGGAATCTTAGCCAAATTTATTTCTTTTTGCTAAATTTATTCTATTTGAGGGTAACAAAGGGACAGGTGGCTTATTAACAGCTTTATTTCTCTTTTATTGTCTTCATTCTTTAATTCTGTTTAACCATTTCTGCCTTTTCTTTTGTGCTTGTACTTACTGCTATCTCACTGGCTAGATTTTCACACCAAGGCCTTGTGACTTGTTTGCTGATTCCAATGGGGTTTTTTCACCAAAGAAGGTTGGTTTAGTAACTGTAGTGGATTTAAATTTAGAAGAACTTTAGATGAAGAGCTTTTTAGCTGTTCTTATTAGAGAATGTTGGTAGTTTTAGATTTTCTTCTGATGTTAACAGACTTTGCCAAATGAGCACCTGACCTCTATTGCCGAAGAAAAGCCAAAGTTGATTCCACATCAGTTTTGAAATTTTACTGAAGCAACAACCCTTTCTGCTGTTGGACTTCCCTTATCAAAGTTTACAGACACTTTACAAGGAATCTTTTTTTTTTTCCCAGCTGAAGCCTTTATTCTCTCTATTGATTGATATTTCGGATAACTAAGCAATCTGAGCTGTATTTCTGCTGTTACTTTGTGATGCTCTTCAGAGCAACAGGTTATGTTTGAAAAAAATGCATTATAGAATAACCTCGATATACATAGCAAAACTGCTGGATTAACATACATCCTCCACAGCTGTGGGAAGAAGCCTGAAAGTAGGTCCTTGGTTCTTAATTAACTTTTCTTTTTGTTCTTTCAGACTCCTCATCTTGTAAACCTTAATGAAGATCCACTCATGTCTGAATGTCTGCTTTACTACATCAAAGATGGTATTACGAGGTGAGGATTGGTGCTAATGCTCTCTGAAGTCTGCTTTGCTTGCTTAAATCCCCATACTGGAGACACTACGAGTTTAATAATTGTGCCTTGAGCTATTCAACTTGCAGGTACAAATGAAGCATGAGATTTGCTGTAGGTGGAAAAAAGTATAGAAAAGCATTTTCTTAAGTTGATTTTTGTGCTTTGGAAGTAGTGTGTTGAGTTACGCAGCTTTAGAAGACATTTGTTACTACACCTGGGCAGTAGAAGAAGGCATGATATCCCTTCTAAGATACAGGAAAACAAAAGTAATAAAACTTACCGAAAATGTCTTTGAGATTTTGGTGGGTGGAGGATTGAAAACCATAGTACCTGATAAAAGCAACTGGAATATGGATGAGTGTTCACTTCATTATATTTAAATAAACTGCTGTCCATGCCTCTGCACAGTTAGTGTATCCTGTGTTCATATATATGAGATTAAATGTAATTGCCAGATTTGGAACTTGACAAGTTTTGGAATAAAATACGTTTTATCAAGACATCTGGAAGAAGAGAAGTTATTTTTTTTGTTATTGTTGGAGTACTAAGCTATGTTTGGTTGCTTAGTTTGTATATTCGTGGGGAACAAATGGAGAAGAGTACACAGACAGGGGCTGTTGTATGGTACTACTCTAATATGCATTGGACCTACTGAAAAGGATGTCAAACTTGGAGAGAATTCAGCACAGAATGATGAATAGAATAGCTTAGGGCTAAGAAATCATAATAAGATTTGAGCCTAGCTAGCTGACATCAGAAATGTGTTGAGTAATAAGTAGAGCGAGAAGTTCGTAAACATTAGGATTGAAAATTAAGTTGTCCGTATCTAGAATTGCTCAAATATTTTACTTTTGAATGGACATAAAATTTCATGCTCCAGGGATACAGCCAACCTCTTGCTGTCTGGAAGCTGGATGAAACTGCTTGTGGCATCAAATTATTCAGCAAGAGTCTCTTGAGCCATTTTTGCTCCTTTGTTGAAGTACAAATGGTGATTATGGGAAGGGATGATCACTGTATGCCAGCTGAAATGCACCACTGGAAGTTCCTGTCACTTTTTTTTTTTTTTTTTCCTTCTGTGTTCCTTTGCTAAAGAGAGAAGGAGGTACACAAGAGGGAAGGAAATGCATTAAATCCAGAAGTGTTTAACATTTCAATTCTGTCTTTAAATTACATGTTTTAAGAGAGAGAAAACTTCTCTTTTCTTTTGTCAAGCTGTTATCCTCCAATTCATGGTAAATCTGGTAAGTTCTCTGCAACACAGAGTTAAGTGCTAGTTCAAACCTTTAAAACTTGAAGGATAGTCTTAATAGTTTAGACTTTTTTCCTGGATATTTCTGGGCTGTATTGTCCTACACAGAGTTGTAGAAAGTGTCTGATTTGCTCTTGAAATATCTTCTGTTGGACCCAGGGTTGGCCAAGCTGATGCTGAGCGAAGGCAAGACATTGTATTGAGTGGGGCTCATATCAAAGAAGAACACTGTATCTTTCGAAGTGAGAGGAACAACAATGGTGAAGGTAAAAAAACCCTACTTCACCTAGCAAAGTATTGCTGAATCTTTCACTCCTCACTTGATAGTTGGCCAGGGAATACTGGTGTTTGAAAGTTTCTCTTACCTCAAGAAAACCATCAGGTTTGACTTGCTGTTTTCTTGAGTCTTAGGGGAAGAAAATAAAATTTGTTTAATAGCTTCAAACTGCAGGCTGCAGTCAGTATAAGAGTTAAGTTCTGATCTTGGTTAAATACAAACATGGAAATTCAAACAGAAAAAATAATGATTATTTCCAACTGCAATATGTGGAGATGTCAGTAGTATTGATTTTTCTCATGGGGTTTTATTTCTTTTTTTAATCAGCATGGCATCAAGGAGTGATTCACTTGTATCTTCTTTTTGTGTTAGTAGGAAGATAGGCAGAAAATGAGAGGCTAGGGTTTGCATACTTCTGTTTCTGTACAATGCTTTCTAAGGTCTCATTCATCAATGTTGTTTTCTTCATAGTTATTGTTACTTTGGAGCCTTGTGAACGATCAGAAACCTACGTCAATGGCAAGAGGGTTGTGCAGCCTGTGCAGTTGCGCTCAGGTAAGAAATGTTAGAACAGATTTTTTTGTAGACTGTCCGTCTAAGAATTGTCCATACGTGACATTTGCATCATATGTAGAGAATTCTGCATGCTATTAAAGGACAGCAGTGTTACCTTTTTGGAATGTAGCTTTTAAACAGAAGTTGGTACAATTCATCTCTTGGCAGCAGTTTGTTTTCTTTCATTCTTTGCTGCACTAACTGTAAGTGTACTTAAATATTCACTGCCACGCAGCATCCTGCTTGTCCTTCTGCTTACCCTGATATTATTCAAATACATTCTTGCCCAAGCCTATTGCCCTTGGCAGTCTCAGTGAGACAGAACAGACAGACTGCCAGTTGCTGATGGAAAATTCCCAGTTTCCTGGCAAAGCTAAGATACGACCCTTTGCAAGAATACAACAGCTTCTCTTTGCTCGCATTAGATTTCCCACTCAGTCCCTTATATTCCTTTAGAAAGGCATGTAGAGGAATAATTAGAAAGGAGGGAGTGACTTCCCTAAATTATGGGGTTTAATTTACCTCTTTCAAGTTATGATGCTTTCTGTGTTCCTCCCTCATTTTTCTACTGGAAAAAAAAACAACACCAAAACCAACCAAACAAAAAAGTCACCTCTGAATTATTTGCATCAAGTTATAAGTGAGTATTTTCATGGAACCAAGTGTACTGACTTCAGCACAAGCCTGAGCAATGAAGGAAGAAGTTTTTGCTGCTCTGTGATTGCATATGGCTCATATTGAATACCATGACTTTATCATTTAGTACTTTTTAAAAAAAGTAGATTTTCTTCTTTCCGCGTCTAGATAATTGAGTTACTAGAAGAATATAGACATGGTATCTGACATCTTTCAGAGCCTGTATTTTAGTAATACATTGATAAGGACAATTTTGGTTACTTTGGAGGTCTATTTACTAGAATGCCTTTTTAAAATTTTAACTATGTTAATATGCTCTCTAGAAGAGCAGAGGCATTTTACTGTCTTCCATCATGCTCACATTTCAGACTTTGTGGACAACTGATATCTCTAGGATTTAGCCAAAAGACTTGTAAAATATTAGATTCCTTCAGCTCTTCTGACATTAATGTAGAAGAAGCTGTAAAATCCTTCCATAAATCCCACTGATTAGGACTCCAATAAAATCAAAACATATAAACCACATTTTAAAGAAAAGTAAGCACAGTGCATTCCAGTGTTTGAAGTTAGGTTTTTCCAAGCTGGAAATTCTGCTGAAGTGGCTTTTGCCCATGTTTTGGCACTGCCACTGGAGGAGGGGAATGGAATTTAGTGATGTGTTTTATTTACTGCAACTGCTGGTCAATCTCCAAGTTTGTCCTTTAATTTTTGATGAACTCTGCTGGGATATTAGATCGGACCCCTGAGGGTGATGTCGTCCTCTATGAGCACTGCTGCTTACCAGCAGGGGCTTGTTCTGTACAAACCATGCATTCTTTTTTTTTTTTCTTGTCACCTAATTAACTTGAATGTATACAGAAATCCTTACAGGGCAATCTTCTCTTATTCTGTCACCCAACAGGATAAATGGGATGAATCATTCAGTGATGTTTTTCAATAGTTTTGGAATCCTTACCTGAAAGAGTTAACTTCTGTTCCTATTCTTAGGAAATCGTATCATCATGGGTAAAAATCATGTCTTCAGATTCAACCATCCTGAGCAAGCACGAGCAGAAAGAGAGAAAACACCATCAGCTGAGACTCCCTCTGAGCCAGTTGACTGGACATTTGCTCAGAGAGAGCTTCTGGAGAAGCAGGGCATTGACATGAAGCAGGAGATGGAGAAAAGGTAACAAAATAACTCAAAATTTCTACCTGAAACAAGGAGTCAGCTGTAGGTTATTTGGCTGGTGTCTGTGCAAAACCTAAACCTAGGTTCTGCCACATAGCATCTCTGCTACCTGTTGTGAAAGATCAGAAAGCTTCCTTGTTATTTTACTTCAGTGTTTCAGTGCTCTAGCTACTTTAAAAATCATGGGTAAGCACCTACCACTAACCCTATAAACCTTCTTGTGAAGGACTGAAGTGCAACTTACAGGAAGTTCCACTTCTATAGTACTATAATAGACAAATAGCAGTTCCTTTTAAGTGGAATGACTTTTACTCTTGTAACTGTAATTCGGTGGGCTGTGCATGTAAAGTAGCACCAACAGGAGAATAATGACCTCTTTGACTACTTCTGTTCTTTTGTTCATCTTCAGATTACAAGAAATGGAGATTTTGTATAAGAAAGAGAAGGAGGAAGCTGATCTCTTGTTGGAGCAGCAAAGGCTGGTATGTGTCCTTACTTCAGATTAACTATACCTTTGGCAAACAGTAATTCCTGTCCTTGCTTTTCTGAAAGTATAGGAAACCTGCTTGGGTTGTCTGCACAATGCAGTTCTCCCTTTGTTTTCAAATACTTTGTGTCTACAATGAATTATTATCAGTGTGAGTGAGCTCCTTCATTTTAATTCCGAGATTGTAATTGACAATGAAGAGGCTTTAATCAGTTCTTGTTGGGACAGGTTGGATTTCTTGCAACTTAACCTGAAAGAAGGGCATTTCTATGCTCTGTGTCTTTTGAAGTTCCTTTTCAGTAATCTAAACAGCTACTTCTTGGGATGTTTGCCTTTTATTTTTTTCTTGGATCACCAGAACATACTAATTTTGTGCTGCCAAAGAGATTCCTAGAACATTGATACACTAGGTTTATTTTTTTGAATGATGTCTGAAAACGTTGCTGCATTGTGCATGTTTTAACCCTTCTCCCTCCCCCTGCATGGAGTTCCTTGTAAGGGTCTTAATGGTACACATGCCTATGGTGGGGTTATGACTAGGGAGCAGTGTGCAAAGGGAATGTTAACTCATTCAGAACAATGGGAATTCCACCATTCCACCTGTTTCTTAAATAGGAAGTCTGATAAATTAAGTCTGATATAGGAAGACTTCAGTCTTCTCACAACAAATATCTTCTGAAGTGCATTACCAATAGAAATGCATGCAGTCTTCAAGCACCCTGTGAATTTAAAAACAAAACCAAGCCCAGGAACGAAATCTACATTTCCTTAAACCCGAGTCTCCTGATTCTGCTTTAACGACTGGGTTGTCTTTTAGCCAGAATGCAAATGTAGTTGTGCCTGAATTCTAATAGAAATTTCAAAGTCATGATTCATTTGGTTGTAGTATTAGTCTGAGTTTGAGACCACTGAAAACTGTGGGTTAAATGCATGCTGGGTTTTAAACTGTAAAGCTCTTCCCCTTCTCCCAAAAAAAAGCTACATCGTTTTTTTTCTTAAAAGTTATATTATACACTCAAAGACTTCTGCATCTCTAATTATTTCATCGCAAGGGACTAATTTCTTGGATGGAGAGCAGTGGCTGCAGACTTTGAACCACTTAGTTCAGAAAGGAAGTTAAGATGTGACTACTGTAATGTTTTTATCTCTGCAATTTTATAGTTAAAATTTGTGTAGCTGAAAGTAGTATGGCAAAAATTAGTTCAGTGTGAAAATAAAAATAGTTTGAGTATTGAGCAAGTTTTGGCTATGTGTCAAAGGAGATGCAAGTAATGGAATTCCCTCCGTTAAATTTTAGCTGACGGGCAGAAACTAAGCTATTGTATGAATTAAAGATGTGAGAATTGGCTGTCTGGGGAACTGCTTCAAATAAGGCTGCATTTATAAAAGCGTTGTGAAGGGCATTTGTTTCCCATATACTTAAGGTTAAGGGAAGGTTCTCTAGATAGTGGGTTGTTTAATACTGTAATAAAGTTGCTGATTTAAGCTTGTTTTGGTTTTGCTGATTTCAATTAGGGGACAAAGGTGGAAGACTATCCTACATGCATTTCCACTGTAATTCCTGAAGGACACCTTTCCTAGTTGTAAGGGATCATATCAAGTGAGATCACTTGTCTGTTAAGCAGTATCCTGCTTATCGCAATGCTTAATGAGAATACTTCAGATGACAGCGAAACTTTTGACACATCTTGTTATTTCTGTGTCACCATACGCAGAGTCTGGAATTGACAGGATTAATGCATTCGTACAACAGTAGTTAATAATGATTGGGAAATCTGGGAATGCGTTTCAGCTTGTGTACCTTAAAAGTATTTACACTGCTGCGGTATCCAGCTGCAATATCAGGTTCTCTAACTTACAGCTATGTAAGACTGATATTGAAATATAAATATTGTTCTTGTTCTAAATTGGAGTATAATCATGGATATAAGAAGCTGGCTAATCCTGTTTACCAGATTGTTTTGGTGTTGTGCTGAGATTCCAACCAATTTGGGTATTTATTTGTTAGATGTGCTGTACAAAAAAGATAAATAACAGCTCTTGTCCCCCCAAATTTACAACTAATATATATATTTGCCTTGCTAGTATTACTAGGGAATAGAAATAATCGTTCTCCATTTTACAAATTGAATGCGAAAATGTGTTTAATAGAGCTAAAATTATTTTCCTGGTTTTCTGGTCATAATGCCTTCGCAGTGCCCACTTTATTAGAATGTGGGTATATACCTATATTAATTGGTCTGGTTAACCTCTGAGTGCACATAGGGCAATGACCACATAGTGTCTCTTAATCAGCTATTTGTACGCAAGACGTGCTTTACCCATAAGTAGTAATATGGTAATTTTGTAACCTATAAGAATAATCCTGTGGAACTTGTGACTTAATGTTTGAGTAGTTCGTGTTTTGCCTTTCTGGACATAACCTTGAATGTGTAGATTGTACAGTGTCTTCCTCCAGGGCATCTTTTGTTTGCACTGCAATATGCAGTTTGTTAGATGCTGTTTCCTTAGGCCACGAATTTTGTCTGTAAATTTTGGCTGTAAACTCACAAAGAGTTTACGTTCTGTTTCTAAACCAGTGTTTTGCTTATATTTTGACCTAAACTAGAAGTGGATTCTCTAGTGCTATTCTTAATAATTACAATATTCTTAATAATAAAAATACATAAGGTCACAAGAAGCTCAAATAATGTCAATCTTAGGCTATGGAGCTTGTTGACCATAGGGTGGAACAGTATTTCTTTTACTCCCTTTCATCATTCCCAAAACAAATTATATTGTATTCCGAATTCTTCGTGGTCTTCTACCCGAAGTTTTAAGTCTAGGAACCTGTGGTTCTGAGTCAATGACCTGGGTTTCCTTTGGTTTTAGAGTAACTGGCTGTTGTTCCTGATATTTTATGTATTATAATTCTCTATGTGAAAAATAGGGATGTTAGACAGAGGTTCATTAGAGACCGACTGCTGTGTTTTATTGAAGATGTTTGGATCACAATAATACATAGGACTTTGTTTGTTGAAGAGATGTCTTAATAATCTTTTAAAGAAAAGTAGTCTGACTTTAATTCCTGGTTACAGTAAGTAATAATGGATATCCGTAACTTCTGGTGGCAGTATACCTGAACAAACATTCCTAGCCTATGGAAATCTGAAGCACTGCTCATTAAAAATCATTTAGCAAAAGGTGGAAAACTTGTAATGAAGAAGCAAAACACGTGTAACTGTTAGCAAATGTGTGGAAGCTCCAGGCTCTAGGGTTTGAGAAGAGGACAAATCAAGGATATCAAATAGAGAATTTGTCTTAAAACAATTAAAAAAAAAAAAAAAAAGTCATTACTGCTACATTCTTCTGAAACTCATTCTTCGGACAGACAAGACTGTTAATGGTTTTTTTTTCTTTAAACTAAGCAACAAGGTGACAAATGGAAAAAAAAAACCCAAACTACAACCCACCTCTGAAACTCTGATTCTGGATATCCTTTTAGCTTGTAGCAAGTCTTGGAGTATGAACCACTGTCTTCACCTGTCATAGTGGCACTTACAGTCCTTTTAACACTGAACCTTTCGGCTGCTTCTGTTTCATTTTTTCTTATCGTCTAACACTTCTCTGGCTGCTATTGTAGTGAAGTGGATTCTAAACTTGAGCATCCCTGCAACCACGTGCAACGTTACTAACCAGTGTTAACCCGACTTACTCTGGCTGCTCATGACATCTTCTATGATGGCTGTTGTGTTCACCTACCTGGGGAGGATTTGCTGAAAGAAGCAACAGCAGTCACCAAGGCAAATGTGTGTGGCGGGGATTTGCATGTCTTTGTAGCATGTGTGAAGTGCAGTTTACACTCGGTTTTTAATTTTTTTAATCAGGAACTTGGTTTTAGTTGATCTGTTTAAAGGTTTTGAAAGGGATTGGGAGGGAGGAGTTTAGATTTCTGCTATTTTGAGATGACAAGACTTTTAAATATAATGTGAATTTAGTGAAGAGCTCCAATTTTGACAGTCCATGACTCTTGAAGATTTTAATGTCTTAACACTCAGTCTTCAGGGACTTCCTTATCACTTGTTCTATTTTGATTTTTTATTTAGTTTTCTTTGCCTGCTACTTCTTGTTTAGCTTTTCCATTTTCTTACAATTTTAATTTTGGTTATTTTGGGGCCACTTCTTGATTTTTGTTTTTCCAAAGGATGCAGACTCTGATAGTGGGGATGATTCGGACAAGAGATCGTGTGAGGAGAGTTGGAGACTGATCACTTCCCTGAGAGAGAAGCTGCCCCCCAGCAAGCTCCAAACCATTGTAAAAAAGTGTGGCCTCCCCAGCAGTGGGAAGAAACGAGAGCCTATTAAAATGTACCAGATACCCCAACGTCGACGCCTTAGCAAAGACTCCAAATGGGTTACCATCTCAGACTTAAAGATTCAGGCTGTGAAAGAGATATGCTATGAGGTAGCACTCAATGACTTCAGGCACACTAGGCAGGAGATTGAGGCTCTGGCCATTGTTAAAATGAAAGAGCTTTGTGCCATGTATGGGAAAAAAGATCCAAATGAGCGTGAATCATGGCGAGCTGTTGCTCGTGATGTCTGGGATACAGTAGGAGTTGGAGATGAGAAAATTGAAGATGTTATGGCCAACGGTAAAGGAGTGACTGATGTGGATGACCTTAAGGTGCATATAGACAAATTGGAAGATATTTTGCAAGAAGTGAAGAAGCAGAACAACATGAAGGATGAAGAGATAAAAATTCTTAGAAATAAGATGCTAAAAATGGAGAAGGTTTTACCTCTGATAGGGTCTCCAGAGAAAGCTCAGTCAACCATGCCTAATGCTAAGTCTCCAAACTCTGCCAGTGTGGTGGATGTGGATAAGAAGCCCATGGATGACTTAAAAAGAAGTGAGAATGATGATCTTGCTAAAGAGGAGCGTGTTTCTCAGTTAATGGCAGGTGATCCAGCTTTCAGACGTGGGCGATTACGTTGGATGAGGCAAGAACAGATTCGATTTAAAAATCTGCAGCAGCAGGAAATAGCAAAACAGCTTCGTCGACAAAATATGCCTCACCGATTTATTCCGCCTGAAAATCGCAAGCCCCGGTTTCCTTTCAAAAGTAATCCCAAACATAGGAACTCATGGAGTCCAGGCACCCATATAATTATCACAGAGGATGAAGTTATTGAGGTTAGAATTCCAAAAGAAGAAGATAAGAACAAAGATGAAAACAAAGAAAAAGAAAGTAGAGCTGCTTCAAAAGACCCTCAGCAGCTGTGGAATCTTTATGGCCCCCAGAGGAATCAAGACAACATCCAAATTAACAGGCAGCAGTTAAACACACAGTCACAGCCTAGCAGTCAGCAGCAGCCATCACCTCAGTTGCGCTGGAGAAGCAATTCTCTCAATAATGGCTCTCAAAAAACCTTGCGGCGTCAGACATCGGGCTCATCTGAATCATTGCACTCGTACAGTGGGCAGCAGAATCCAGACCTGCAGACTTTCCAGCAAAAACGCCACATCCATCAGCACCGACAACCTTACTGCAATCACAACAATGGAGGCAGTGCAGAAGGCAATACAGCTAACTTCCACCCCAAACAGACTGACCGGCTTAACCACTATAACCAGTTCGTGACGCCCCCACGAATGAGGCGCCAATTCTCAGCACCTAACCTCAAAGCGGGCAGAGAAACTACAGTATGACTAGTTGGCCAAGAGTAGTTTGGGGGAGGAGGGAAGCAGGGGCAGTTCTGGCTTATCATTGAGAAACAGCCAGGATTGGCTCTGTTTATGTCTTGGGTTTTGTTTGGCCAGGTAGAACTTGGGTAATTCAACATACAAACACAAGGTACTGGCCCTTCAGCCCGTTCAGTTTGCATGTGACTTTTGTTGCAGTTTTAACAACACATTGGAAGAACATTCTGAAAAATTGTAAGAACTTTATTTGTAGACTAGACTTGGAGGGAGGGATGTGGAGGGGAGAACTTCCCTGCTAGCTCATTTACCATTTTTTTGTGTGTGTCTTGGAGTATTTTTCTAATGCTGAAAATACTGTCTGGAACTTTAAAAGTGCTACCTTCCTCCTGTGTTTTATGTAGACAATCAAAAGAGGAGTTTAGTTTATAGCATTGAATGTTTCTTGTGACCTTTTTCTTAGCAGTAGGGAAACTGAGCATCTGTTTTTAAATTGATCTGGCTCTTCAGAACAATATTTTCCACTCTTAACTCAAATTCTTAATAGTAATAATAATCTATAAACCAAAAGTTGTTGGCTGACAAGATATGTGGCTTTTTTTATAGAGAAATGAAGAAGCGCTATTGGGTCACAACAGTCCTACTCCCTGAGTAGGAGATGTCTTTTCTCCTTCTGCTTAAGTTCATAATTATTGGTATGAAATTGCTGTGACAGTTAAACTTGCCTGAATGGAATTTTATGTCAGAATATATATATATTGCTGAAGTAATACTTTGGAAATAAGCTTCCTTCTAATTCCCATTGTATCTCTAAATATAATAGTTTTTAATTATATACAGAGATTGTGGAAAGGAACTAGGATTTTTCAACACTATGGTGCAGGAAGAAGCCTCAAAAAGCTAATTCTTTTTATTTTATGTTTTCAGCTTTCTCGGGCATGAGCCTGGGAGATGTTCTTGAAATAATTATTCTTATGAAGATTTATAGATCTCTACTTTTGAATTGGCTGAATTCTCCTCAAAGATAGGAGAATTAAACTCTTTCATCTTAAATGTGATACCTCATATTAGTGCCTCTGGTCTTGGATTAAACCCTGGGTTCAAGACTTTTAATAAAGGAAAAGGTCACTTTGAAGAGAAAATAAGATTCGTTTTCCTTCTCCCCATACTCAAAATGCAAGTTAAAATTTTTACTATCTGTTTTGATCTGAAGAGGTCTATACTTGCAGGTGATTTGCCATAAAAAAAATGCTTGCAATCCCTACTTCAGATTGTTTCAAACAAATTACAGAAAAACTATTGATTCAGGAATAGGCTTTATGATCTTGGGGTTTTATCTCAATTGGAGAGTCCCAATTTTAATTATACACTTTCTGAGTTACGTAAAGTGCAAGACAAAATTGTGCTTACTTCTGAAAAACTGTGGACTTAAGTATAAGGCAATCTAAACCTTTGAGGACTTATTTTGCTTTTAAATTTAACCTGAATACAATTTTTAAAACAAAATTGGCTACTATACCACATTTGATAAGATAGGTCCACTTTGCAGTGTATCTGTACAGTTAAATGATTTGTGCAGTTTTGCACAAATATCCCTAATTTACTTGAGGTTGCTTATCTTTTGATAAAATATAAGCCCTACTGGTAATTGTTACTTCTGCGTGTTTCAGCATAGCTGTAGATAAGTTGGAAGTGCCTCAAGCTTAATTTCCATCTTGTTTTTATTTCCTGTCCTATTTTTTTCCCCTCCCCTCATCTGTGCATGGTGTAGGTGCTGGTTGCAACATGTGTTATATGGCAGCCGTGCATCATTTACATATTGTTTAATCAAGTGTCAACTCTTAAATCTCTGCACATGTGTTACTGATAGGATACTGGCCCTCTGATGTAGGAGATACAAAGTCAGTCCCCTAATTGTCCTAAAAGAATGAGCTAGTCCCATCAGTTGGAACTTTTTTTTTTTATGGCAGGTTTAATTTTGTGTCCCAATATGGCTTTGTAACTTGCATTTGTCTCATGCTTTGACCTACTTGAAAAAAGGAAATAAAGCATCATGTCCAAAAATGTCTTGATTCTTAAAGAAAAGAAGCCTTGTAGATGAGCACTACTTTCTTTGAGCTTGAGTCAGAATTGCAAAATGAGTTTTGGCCTGCAAATAATATTTTGCTGTTGCCTTTATTTTAGAATCCTGTTTTAGTAGTGCATTGCACTTTGTTTTTGTGCATGTCAAGAGTAATGAGTTCTTTCATATCCTCAAAAAGGCTTGGACTCTCAAAAATGCATGCTTGGGAAAATCCTCTCAATTCTGTAGGAATAGGTGAGTCAGAATTAGTCTGCATGGGAATAGGTCATGAGAGAAGACCAAACCAATTTTATCTTGTGTCCCATTTTTGTTGAGGATTGTGGCTGCCTGTGCGAAATCACCACGTGATTGAGCATGGAGTAATTTTGAAGTCCATGCAACTACATGTACTGACATGAGATTAAAAACTGCTACTTGATTTTTTTAACGCTAGACACTAAAGTTTTTGCCAACTTAGTTCAGCTTAAAAATCTGAGAAGAAGTATCTGTAAATGCCTGGGTGGCGGTGATGATGGTGAAAAATAGGTTGCCATCAGTCTGTCTTATCCCACTGTTTTAGCACAGCACGAGAAAAACAACCCTGCTTATTCTGTTGTTGTATGATTTGACAAAAAAGAAAAAGGATAGTCAATGTCAAAATGGACTCCAGTCTGCTCAGAGGAAGCAGCTTTTTTTCTGGCTTTTAGGAGGATATTACAGAAATGAAACTTGGAAATAAAGTCCTATAAAAATAATTGCCCACTTTAAGAATTGAATATTAATTACAGTGCAGTGCCTCATCTGATAAGGGAAGCAATGTGAGAACTTGTGGATCTCCTTGCACTATTCAGAAATATACACACCTCTTACTCCAAATTCTGTATTAATGGAGCTATTGAACAGTAATACAACTGCTTCCATAGAAGACTGTGTGACAAGGCTTTCAGGAATGGAAATGTGGCATCCAATGATGGGGGTGCTGTTTTAGTAAGCTTAATTGCCATTGCTAAGTGCTGATGTGCTGTGTGCTTTGACAGCTGGTTTGTATCCACCTGTGCCATAGTGATGATTTCTTAAATATTCTTTAGGACTCACTAGGGACACGTGGATTTGGGGGTGTGGGGGAAATGCATGCCACTAATGTTCCTCTGATTGACTTCAATACCCTTTCTGAAGCAATCTGAATTTAGGGATCTGTCAAATTAGAGGATGCTATTTTTATCAGTACATTCAGCATAGTTTCAATATCTCTGTCCTTTATCCTCTATATGTTGAAATTTATTCTTTTATCCTTTATATGTTGAAATTTGACTTGGATACTTCCCACTGAACCACTTCAGGAGCTGCCACATGAGAAATCTATGCTGTGTACCCATTTGTACTGTAAAGAAAGCAGTGAGCTGCCTTTGAATTAAATGGGATTTTCAGATCTGTCCATTGTTTAAGAAAAAACAAGTTTTGGATTGTCTTAAGAGCAAGCATCTGCCTTGTGAAAAGCAGAACTGATTTGTATTGTAACAAGTGCTCTTTCAATAAACTATGAAATCTCTTGTAAGTGTCAGACTTGTCTTAGTGAAATGGAGATGAAACTTGATTGCAGTGTTGTCCCAATTTTTTTGTCTTGGGGTTGGTATTGTTCTAGCAGAGTTAAAAAGTTTTATTTAATTGTTCCTCAGTCTAATTCTTGTAAGTCCATCCACCCTGATTTTTTCTGCTGTGAAGTGAAAAGCAGCCTATGCAGATTTGTGTCTTATTTAAATTAAAAAACAACAACAAAAACAACAAAAAAAGACTTCTGTAGTGCAAGGGGATACATGCCATACTCCTTTTCGGTGCTTTCCCGTTGTACCATCTTGTGTGCTGTTTATCTAAATTCTGGATGAAAATACAGAGCTGGCTGTTCTCTCTCTATTTGCTCGCTGAAGACAAAAGAAACGGACTTTTTTGTACACCTCAAAGAGAGGAGGGAATTGCACACACTACAGTACCTTTGCAGACATCACATAGATCGAAGGAAACATAGATCCAAAGAATCTAAGTTGTTATGGTACAGTGTTCTGCTTAAAAAGTAGTCCAGTCTGGTCTTAAAAAGCTTGGCCTAGTCTGAGTGTATGAATTTTTTTTATCCTCCACCACCCCCCCACCCCCCCACCCCCCCCTTTTTCACAAAATCCACGATTGTTGTGGCTTTAGATATTGCCATGCCCCTGGGCAAAATAAACTTTGCATTCCCTTTTTCTACATTCATGGAGCTAATGAAACAACCGGTTTGAAGCTGTACAACAATATGCATTGGGTTTCCACGAGTCTGGGGCATGGACCTTCAGGGCAGCTTCTAGATGCAGGGGCTTTTTCTTTACTAGCAGTTAAGGCACCCTTACATTGGTACTAACAATTATGTGTGTATTATCACTAATCAGATCTGGAAACGTTTACCTGGAGAGCTGACCGATCTCTCAGTAGAGCATACCAACCCCTTTTACAGTGCAGTCAGTGCACCTTCTGTGTGAACCAACCTGAAATTCATCTTTCATCTGTTGCTCAGTGCCAATTATTTTTAAATACTACCGTAGTATCAAGTGCCAGGAGGCAATCTTCAGTCCTGTTTTTCTGCTTAGGGAAATGGTACCTGTTTCTCTTTTTCATTATGGGAAAACAAACTTCAATTCTTTTACTTAGTTTTAAAACTAATGTTTGTTAGCGTGGAGTCAATAAAAAGTGTCTCCTTATATTAAGCATTTATTTATCTAGGTATGTAAATGTACAGAAGATACACTTCCTCAGCTCACAAGTCTGAAAATAGAGAAGACAAGAAGCAGGTCTTTGTCTTTGAATGAATTTAATGTGCCTGGGTTTTTCATGCTGGAAGTAGAATTTTCCTAGTGGAATGCTCCTGATTTTTGACCGTTCCCTCTGCAGCTTTTCAGTTTCTCCAAAAGAATCTGATCAAAGATTCTACTTAAACACTACTTGAAGAGCTTTTCATTTCTTCATTTCTACAATCTAGCTGCTCAAAATGACATCCTCAGATTATCTACTTCAGACTACAGGAAAATAAATTATTTTGCCCTTCCATGCAAGTAAGAGAAGCTTGTTTCTGTCACTTCACGTCTGACCTGTTTTATCTTGGTTTCAAATGTAATAGCATTATCTACATGGATGGGGGAAAAAAGATCAGAGAGAGTGCCTTTATGTTAATTTTTAAGAGTATGCTAGGTATTTCAGAACTGTAGATAAGTCTGAAACTCCTCATCGAGTCTAGCATAGTTTTTTGGTGCATCATTACGAATTTCAGAAGGAGTATCAAAAAAAAAAAGGATATCTGTTTTGTCTGTAGTTCTTTTGCTGCTGGGCTAAGGTTTACTTACAGTGTAAGTATGTAGCTATCTTAGAGTGAATGGAGCAGACACACATGAAGAAGAAGGACCATTTTAGCCAAATAAAATTTCAGGAGGAAGTTAGAAAATTAAAATGCAGCTCTCATACAAAGGCCATGTATCTTTAATAGTTCAGTTTTCTCTCCCTAAAGGTCAAGGGTATTGAATTCATTGTACTGAAAATTCTGCAATTTCTTAAGAGTACAGCTACTGTTTTTTAAAGCTACCTCCAGGAAATATTACTTACAAACTTAAAACAATGTACTTCAGGTTTATCTCCTTTCCAAGTACCGTTTAAAGGTCTTTCTGACTGAGCTTGTGTTAAATTTCATGCAATCACATTGTGGCAGTGTTAAGTACTACACTTGCTGTACAAAACCAAACTAATGTAGCTGTTTAGGTGAGATGCTTAAATAGGATGGGAGGAAAGTGTAACGCTTGCTTTCTATAGCTGTTAGACTTAAGACTGTATTACTGCAAACAGTGCACTGGAGAAGAATTTTAGGTTTGGGAACTGTGGAAGAGAGAAGGTTGGAATACAAGACAAGTGGCCTGAAGAATTCTCCTTAAGAACTCTGTAACACTCTTAGTGAATTGATGTTGCAACTCTTGTATAAAAATCCTGAGAAGCCAGTTTACTTTGTGTAATATATGCCAAAGGATTATCTTCAAAAAATAAAATATAATAGTGAAGTAGGCTCTGAGACAAGGAGCACAGTGACTGTGACTGTTCTAAATGTCTTGAATTTGTATTTGTTTTACCAGCAAATAATAAAAGGGTTATTAGGTCTTAGTAGCATTTATTTCAAGCCATGATTATGCTGAACAGGAAGAAAATGGTCTTACACCAGAAGGTATTGTTGAAGTGCTCCTTGTGGGTAAACCTCTCTGCACAGACTTCTCTGCCCACTTGTCAAGGTGGTGGTATTTTTTTCATCTTCTGATATATGAAATACACATATGAAAAAGTGATACATCCCAAGAGGAAAATCTAATTGAAAACAAAATAGGTTTGGTTTTTTTTCTAAAATCTGAAATGAATTTTTTTGTATCAAAAGGCAAATCAGTGGTGCTGTTAATTTTTCCCTTTGAGCGAATGAAGCTGAATCCTCCCCTTTTAAACTTATTGCTGTACTTTTCTCTATTTCTTCCTTTTTCCTACCTCCCTGAAAGCAGCAAGCAGGTTCCCCCAAAATCCCCTTTTTTCAGTTTATAGCAAAAAAAAATCCTAAACCTTTCTCTCTTACAGATACTACGAGCATGTATATCTGATGATTTTAGAAAACAACAGTACTGTCTTAGTTGTATTGGCCTCTGTCTTCTCTCTTTTCAAAGACAGATTGTACTAAAACAATAGATGTTGGTATGTGACCTGCTAGCATTAATGGAAGTGTCTTTATGTATTTGTTCTCTGTGTCTGTCATTCCATCTGAGGTGTTAGTCTCTCTTAACTGTTCTCCTTGCTTTTGTCTGTCCTCCTACACGGTATCTTCTCTCTCCCCACAGGACTATGAGAGTAAGCTGCAGGCCTTACAGAAGCAGGTAGAGACACGATCCTTGGCAGCTGAAACAACAGAGGAGGAAGAAGAAGAGGAAGAAGGTGAGCTTGAAGCTAATAGTAATTTGGATATAGCCAAGCCTAAAGGAACAGTTGCTATAATATCTCTAGTAACAGAAAACTTGCTTTGGAAAGCTGCGCAACACTTCATAACTTCTTGATCTGTAGTCTTCACAGCATAAAGGGATAAATTCCTATTAATAGAATAAATTCCACATGAACAGTAGATATACATACCCAAATTAAATTGATGCACAAACTAGGTTAGTTGAAATATAAGCTTTGATTTGGTGGTGTTGAATTTGAAGGAATCTATCTCTTCTTGGCACTAAAAAAAGTTCAAGTGTCTCAAACCAAAATAATACTGTTGCCTTTGTTTCCCTGTTTTGATGTTGAAATTTCTTTTTTCTCCTTGACAGGAATTCTTGTAATTCCTGCTGTGACATGTCTATATAATTCTATTTCTGGACAGTAGATAGGGTTTGTTAGTCCCATAATAATTCCTTTCATTCCACTGTTTCAGTATTTGGCTTTAATAGTTGTTAACTAATTTAAAATAGTAGGAGTAGAATTTATTTCGTCTGTTCCAACTCTCCTTACTTGATGATTATATCTCCATTGCTAGTGGTGAGGAAGTTTGAATCCAGTTTTTCCTCACTGAATAATAAAAATGCAGGTTTTTGTTTTTTGTTCTTTTTCAGAAAAGGTGTTGAGAACTTGATGATGCAGTTAGCAGTAGTATTAGGTACTGCATGTGATGCTTTAGAGTAGAAGCCACAGTGTTTTATTTCTCTGTTTCTTTGTTCTTCCTAGTGCCCTGGACACGACATGAGTATGAACTCGCACAGTGGGCTTTCAGGAAGTGGAAATTTCATCAGTTTACATCACTGAGGGACCAACTCTGGGGAAATGCAGTATATCTGAAAGAAGCCAATGCAATCAGTGTGGAGTTAAAGAAAAAGGTAGGGACATGCGGAGTAGTTTTTTGAATTTTCTGACTCATTAGTTTTGACTGTATAATCCTGCTTCAAATGCTTGGAGTTACTTGTAGTCTTTGAAGTTATATGTATCTTGCTTATTAGTTTGGGATTTAAAAGGATTCAGAAAATTGTGAGTCTCTGATTCAGACTTCTGGCTGAATGAACATCCCATACAAATCTGATTGATGCATTCTCCTCTTCTTCATTTCCCTTACGCTGTTCCTGTCAGTATCATAAACACATGTACATGTACAACTCCCCAGGGCCCTGTCTTTTCCTTTTTGCTTTTAACTTTATGTGGTCATTCATGGTTCCAAGAGAATTGGATGCTGCAGGATGTGCTACGTTTATAGTTTTCCAGACCTCTGCTAGCTGTGACAATAAAGGCAAGATACATGTACTCAGCTGAAAAATATGTTTTATGCCAATTTGAGACAAAAAAAAAAAAAGTGACGTAAGAAAACTTGAATCTGGTCAGACATGAAAGTTAAACTGGCTTTATACGTTGCCTTAGGTTAGGTCTCTGTCCCCTTTGTGATGCTGATAGATGATTTCTCAGAACTAAATAATTTTTCTTTTTCCATTCAGGTGCAGTTTCAATTTGTCCTTCTGACAGACACCCTCTACTCACCGCTGCCACCAGAGCTTTTGCCCACTGAGTTGGAGAAGACCCGGGACAATAGGCCTTTCCCCCGTACAGTGGTAGCTGTGGAAGTCCAGGATCTGAAGAATGGAGCAACACATTACTGGTCCTTGGAAAAACTCAAGTATGTAAATGTTACCAGAGAACAAATTTCTTTATATCCAAGGAGGTTCACTGAAAAATTTCACCCCTTGGCATTCATTCTCTGCTGTACTTTTTTTTTTTCACTGTGTCCTCCCAAATGCCAACTTTCCAGACAGCATGGTATGTTTTAAATACAAGCTTTCTAGATTCTTTGAACAAGTGCATTTGTTCTCCAGCATCTTACTTCACCTCCACATTAAATTTTTGTAATTTGAGGTTAGATTTTATTTTTTAAATCTAGTAAGGCTCATCACAGCTCATCTCTGCGTTAATTTTTTTTCCACATTCCTTTCACTGCAAAAGTTTCCTTCCACCTGCTTTTATATAACCTAGTAGTATAAGGCATAATTTATAATAAAAAACTTAAATAAAGAAGATTCTATTTCTATGGAAGCTACACAAATTCTGACTGTAATTTGAATTATTTTCATCATATTCTTGCAAATAGGCAAAAGACATGTGTCTTTTCCCCATTTTCTAAATACTGACTCAGGAACTTTTTTTCCACTAATAACTTCCAGACGAAGGATCTTGCAGTGTGAAGCACTTGTTTCCTGCAGTTAAATAAATAAATAAATAAAAGTCTGTAATGGAATCAGTTTGCTTTTAAAACAGAATGCCAAAGTTTCTGGAGTGGAATGCAAAAAACCTGCCTAAATTACTCAGCAACATTGTCTGATGCAAAAAAGGAAGAATATTTGCAAGTTTGAATGAAATCCAAGATTTACATAAGCTTCTGCAGTGACCTTGCCTTGTGCTTAGTGGGCTTAACCTACAAAATTTTTCTCAGAATCCCTAACATGTCAGAGAATTAGTACAGTACCAAACTCAGTGGTACAAACTCCTCTGTTCTTCTTCCTTTCCTATGTGTAATTTGGTATAGGTGAAGTCGGTGTACCCCACTTTGTGTTCTCTGCTTTTTTTATTCACTCTCTTAATTCTTTAATCCTGCTTTCTTCTATGCAGGCAGAGGTTGGACCTGATGCGTGAGATGTATGACAGAGCTGGGGAAATGGCATCGAATACACAGGATGAAAGTGAAAGCACAATGACAGGCAGTGACCCCTTTTATGATCGCTTTCATTGGTTCAAGCTTGTTGGAAGGTATGTGACGATAATCTCAGCTGCTGGTACACTGGTAACTGTTGTCAATTCTGGATGAACTTTGACTTTGAATGTGGTTGTAAACTGTATGGCCACCAGTGTTAGTTGTGTATGTTGTTTTTCAGGGATTTCTGATAGACTTAAAATATAGTGAAGAGTAGAAAATGTTCTTTAGAATGTTGATGGTTCTGGTGTAATCTTGTAGAACCTGATTTGACTGAACCCTTAGTAAGTTACAAGTTTATTTAAAAAAAAAAATGTAGCTAGCTAAGTTCTGTATAAAGTGGCTGGAGCAGAGCTGTGAGAATATGAAGAACACTGGAAACTGAGGGGAAAAGTGGCCCAGGGCCTTACTTACATATGTGGTTCAAATAGTTTGGTCATACCCTATGGAAATACCTAATAGCTGATGGGATTCTTTAATCTTTCCTGATGTTGGCCGCACCTTTACAATATTTTTATTTACAAAAATGCTACATGTTGGAAATAAGAATGGTAGCTCTGCTAAATGGATGCGCTTTCAATATCTGTATGTTCGTCCATGTTTATATTCATTTTTCATTTGCTTTCTGCTCAGTTCAAGGATGCTCTTTTTCCTGACTTTATTAGCAATCCCTTCCCTTACGTTTCATTGCAGTCCAGATGGTTTGAAGCCTTTGTTTGTTGTTCAGGTGGTCTCTGTGCTGATGGCAACAGACGGCTGTTAAATGAAGCATTCTTCTTTCCCCTCACTCTGTTAATTGGTATTCCGTTAACTGATATCTAGCTCCCCTATATTCCATGGCTGCGTGAATGAGCGCCTTGCTGATCGCACGCCCTCCCCCACTTTCTCCACGGCTGACTCCGACATCACTGAACTGGCTGATGAACAGCAGGATGAGATGGAGGACTTTGATGATGAGGCCTTTGTGGATGATACTGGCTCCGACGTTGGAACTGAGGAGGGATCAGACCTCTTCAATGATGGGCGCGACCCGTTTTACGACCGATCCCCTTGGTTCATTTTAGTGGGAAGGTTGGTGAGGTTACTGTGAGAATGGCCAAAAGGGACCAGCTCTTGCTGTAGACTGCAATGGCTTTGCCTTGTGCTGCATAGAGTATCTGTCAAGACAGCCAAAATATCTATATACATAAATTGGAATTGCCAGAGAATGAGTGTAGTTTAACATTAAGTTTTAAATTCCCATGTCAGAGGCCACGAAGACCTAAATAATAATTGAGAAAATAGCCCTTAGATGCAACAACATGAGTAAATCTGTTTCTAGGTAACTTGTCACAACATAGACTGAATGTGGTTTTGCTTATGTACAGTATTTAAACGTTATTTATGGAATGCTCTATTTAGCCATTGCAAGATTGCTGAGATAGTATTGCAATATGTAATTTTCTCCCGTAGAAGAGTCTCGGAGTACGGTGAAAAGTCTTTAAGTCCACTCCAATAAATCCATTTTTTGAAAACTCATTTAACGTCCTCTGTGTCTGAAGAGGAAGGATGCCATGAGGAGAATGAAGAATGGTCCTTTCTGGATGAGGAAAAGAGTATTCTTTGAGATGATTTGGCTTCTCAGATTATGCATGACTCTTGGTAGCAAGTTTTATGTAGTGAAAGGTCATCATCATTAAAATTCACTGGCTGGTGGTGTTCATCAGCGCTTTCCCTCCCCATGCACCATGCTTGAATTCCTGAAACAAGTTTGCTTAATGTATTTTAGAGTATTACCTATTTTGCCAATCTAGATATGATTAAGGCATTATTAGACTTCAGTCTGTGGTGTAGAACCTAAGGACAGCAAGTTTCATTAAAAAATTGTAGCACTTTGCACTGTTTCTTCAAAGATAGTCTTGCTCAAACGTGTTACTCATGACAAGAAATAGAAAGATTTTATTTAGTGACTTTGCTCCCCTCTCTTCTTCTCCCACTCCCCCATTTACGCTTTTTTGCTCATTTGATCACTCTGTAAGCCAATCTACTTGTTAAAAAAGTAAGGGAGGTGGTTACCAGAGGTGTTATACAAAAGATGGGGTAAGACTTCATGGCTGGGAGAAGGGAGGAACAAAGGAGAAGGGACCAGAGCTTGGTTTTATCCTTTTCTGTGACTGCTAGCAGGGAAGACTTCATGGTCAGGAAGACGGGATCATTTTGCATTTTCCTCAAATGCAGGAAACTTGATTGCATTATTTGTGAAAATGAGGGACTGAGTTTGTCAGTCTTTTGTCAAGCTTTTAGATCAGTTTAGCTGTATTGTCTAACCTCATTCTTTGTCTTTAGTGGATCTGTTTACAAGCTGTGATTAAAACTTGGAACTTCCTTGATCTAGTCTTTGAAACGAAAATTACAGTTACTTACAGATGCAAGAAATTGCGTTAGTCCTCTTTGATCTCTCTGAATTTGTGCCATTACGTGCAATGTCTGATAATGTGTTTTATAAAATTTAATTCTTTCAGGCTAATCTGATCCACAAGAGTCAGTTTGGGAAAGCCATCCTAACTGACTTGGAAGTGGTTGTCAGCTAGTTAAAGCGTATGTGTGCTGTCTGCAATGGCTAGGGCTGCTTTCTTGTAACAGTGCTGGCATACTCAGCGTATTCTCCTGTTGTGCGTGTTCTTTCAGAGCAGGACCTTCAGTGCTTGGGAAAAAGTTGAGCTATTCATCTTCATTTCACAAACTCTTCAGGAAGCACAACACAAGCTGAGCAAATACAGTGTATAATGAAAGCAGCCGTGCTTCCTGGCAATTACACAGCTTGCTTCCCGTTTCCTTGTATTAAAAAGAATACTGAGCTCTGTCTCTATAGGCAGACATATGAAGCTGCAGCAGTTAAGGGTACTAGCCTGAACCACGTAAGCTGCATATATTAAGGAACTCTACTTGGGTTGTAAATTGTATCGAGGAATGAAACAGTGTGTATTACCTCTGAGTAGACAGCTGAATGACTTTTTCCCAGTTGTTGGCTTCTATTCTGTTCTGTTTCTATTCCTGTTCTGTTCTTCTATTGTGCTGATTCTGTCAGCAGAAAGCTGTTAGACTGTTTAGCACCACTGAGTAGAAACTATTTTGATTCCTCAGTGTCTTCCAGCATGAGAATTCTACTTTTGAGCAGTGTGACTTACAAGTATCACAGGGTATGTCCGTCTACATAGATATTGTCTTGAGCACAAGGTAGTGTTCAATTTATAACAAAATGAAAATTCCTTAGCACTTTTAACTGTGTGCTGTTTTGTATGTTGTGGAATGTGTAGGACAAAAATAAAATAATATTTAATATTTTTGGGGGGCGCTCATCAGCAATAGTGAGTCCAAGTCATGAAGGAGAGGAGGAGGAGGAGAAATTGATCATGTAGTTATCCAACTCCTTGAGCATCACAGTTTGTTTTTTTTTTTCTCTCTGTGCTGTGACTGTCTTTTATTTGTACTATAACAATTAAAGAAAAGGAAAAAAAGAGCTGGTCCCTTTTAGCCATCTCTTCTGGCATGCTGGGCTGTCTTTAAGGCTGATTCTATTTAACGGTGTGACATATCAAGCATTTGCTGTTTTTAAGGGAGGTGGGAAAGGACTATGGGATATTTTATTTAAATCTTGAATTGGTGTGTTTATTTAAAAAATATCCGTCGTCATTCTGAGTTCTGTTGTTTTTGTTTTGATTTTTTATAAAAAATTGTGTTTGTTAAATTTCATTTCTAGTTTTGTTGTGAGTATGCCATTTTACCTCACCAATCTTTCTGCTAATACAGCTCCCCCTCTTTCAGTCTGCTGGGCTAAGGTGTGGGGGGACACTTGCATACAGGATGTTTGGGGAGTGGGAGTCTTCCCAGATGTGGGAAGAGGAGGAGGATAACCTTAACATTTCATCCACTCCTAACTTGGTACTGTCTTGTGATGAAGCAGATGGAATGGCACTGGAAGGCAGTATTGCTGCATAAACCAGCTCTTTTCTCTGTACAGCAAATGTGCTATTGCTCTCCATTCTACAGAAGAGATACAGCATTTTCTTCACCAAACAGGAAGCTTAAAACTTTTTGCATTGTGTGCTTTTTCTTTCTCTAAGTTAAAATGATTGCAGTGAGCTAGGGGACTGGATGGAAGGCAATTAAGGAAGATGAGAAATATTTTTTTCTTTGGGGTGGTCATTTTACTGAGGTGACAAAATTGTAGTTGCTAATAAAGCTGAATGCTTTGGCTGTCACATGTTGAACAGCAGTTTCAGAACTTTAGCTGTGCAAATAAAAATATATTTTTCTTTTTCATGCAGTTAATGCTTTCACTTGCCACTAGTTTGGCTTTGAAGTAGGAAGGCTTCTGTAATGACTGCCTCTTTTAGTTAGTGAAACTGTCTCTTACTGTATACATATCAATGTAAGGATATTTAGATTCCTTTCTGTTGGGGAAAAATGTCTGTTCTCCCTAGCCTGAAATGCGGTTTTCAGACTGTGTGTGTTTTTCGTGTTGAGCATATAACTACGTACCTTCCTGAACTCCATCCTTGGTCCAGTCCAAGTGAACAATTCCAGTTTGTTAGCGTGAGGAACTCTTTTCTTGTATGGTGGGATGCTGCTTTCTCAAATGAGCACCACCTGAAATTTCAAAGCTAAAAATGAAAATGTTTTCTTAGAGGAAAAAAAAAAATTAAACTTCTCATTTTGTTACTTCAAATTTAGTCTCTTCTCCCTTCCCCTGCTTTATCAGTGCTTACCTCACTTTGGAGCAGACTGAAAAGGAATTAGATCCTAATCTTAGTCAAGTGTTATGTTGCGGTTGTTTTTGTTGTTGTTGTATGGTTTTCTTCATTTTTCATTTTGCTACTTTTATAGCCTTATTAATCATTCTCTTCTCTATTGCATTTTGTCACCACTTTGGTTTTTAGTAGTATTTTTTTTGTCTCTCTGTTTCACAACTGACACCTGTTTGACTACCTTGTCATTTCATTCATACTGGGAACGGGCATGCGAACCCAAGGAGAAACACTTACCTTTTCTAACTTTGGTCCTTAGCTATGTGTCAGAAGGAATTGAGTTCGGATCAGTCTTGCTGTGTTCAAGGAACAGATTCTACAGCTGATGTCTCCAGACAGAGGCAGTGAACATCTTTGTTTCTCTCTC
Organism: Buteo buteo; assembly: GCF_964188355.1. Taxonomy (NCBI): domain Eukaryota; kingdom Metazoa; phylum Chordata; class Aves; order Accipitriformes; family Accipitridae; genus Buteo; species Buteo buteo. Next base: position 5,628,968 of record NC_134175.1, read on the forward strand.
AGTCCTCTTTTGTCATGCAGGACTTTCCCTATGAATATTAAACAATAACAGTTACAAATTTGAGAAATTAATTATGCTTAATAATGAAGACTAATAAAAGGGACTGCAAGAAGGAACTCCAGTTAAACAAATGACTGGTGTTTAGCATAATTTAATATGCATAAATTCATAAAAATTACATACATAATTGGTTAGTCACTTTAAATTTAATGACTGGTAAAACCATTGGTTAAACTTCTGTGTATCTCAGTACTCTCCTGAACTCTGAAACAGCTCAATAAATAAAGCCTTTCATTTTTTCCCCTTGTTGAGAGCCTTTCTTTACCTGACTTGTTAGGCTTCTCAACATTTAAAGTTTTTTAAACTCTTGCAATTCATTGCAGAAATGTAAAATAATAATGTTAGTCTAACTTTAATTAGAAATCTGTACAATAAAACTTATTAACTTATTGTTCCAAAATAGACCCTACTTGTATGTAACTTTAAAAGTTAGCGTGTAGCAGGATCATCCAGTACTGGGCCTAAATGCTGCTTTTCCTACTGTAAACTGTAATTTCTAAATGATTGCTCTGGAGTACTGTTGTGGTGTTTTGTTGTTTGTTTTTTGGTCTCTCTCTTTTTTTCTTTTTTTCTTTTTTTTTTTTAAGAAATAAATACAATACTCCTAAAGATATTTACTGTGAAGACTACGAGTCTTCCACTATCTGTATACTCACTCAGTGAATCTTCCAAAAAACCTAAGAGATGACTTATGGTTTATTGGGGATTTCTGATTACTCTGTATACCATGCTATCAAATGAATAGAGAAGAGAGAAAACATTCAGTCAATCTGTTTTGAAGAGTGTTCTTATACGTTCAGTAAAATATCTGAGGCTGTGTGAACACAGTAGATCAACTCCCTTTTAATTTATCACTTCAAACTACACTCATGGGGTGGAAAACTCAAACAACTCTTTGTACTCAGTAGCTCCTTAGTAGATTTCTACCATCTTGCTAACAGCTCCATTTACAACTGTAGTGCATCTAAAATTATGTTCTATAAAGCCATCATTTTAAATTGTCTCCTTCATATGTTTTGTAACTCACTAATATAAGCCCTGTGTCTCTAGTATACTCTGATTTAGATAATTTTGTGGCTTCATTTAGCTTTGACACTGCTGCAGAATCCTGTGTGGCCAATATGGATACATGACCACAGTGCAGGTCTCATAGATGGAGTAAAGTAGACTGGAGATTTGAATGTCCCATTAGCCAACCAAATACTGCAGTCTGGTTTTGCAGGTGATTGCCTAATGCTGTTTGTGTTTTCTTTCCTTCCTGTTACCAGAGCATTTGTATACCTGAGCAATCTACTGTACCCGGTGCCGCTTATTCACAGAGTAGCTGTTGTTAGTGAGAAAGGAGAAGTACGAGGATTTCTGCGAGTAGCAGTGCAAGCTATAGCAGGTGAGATACTCTTGAGAGCTTTACCTTGCAGCTCTTTGGTACACTATGAATAGCTGCAGCTTTAAAAAACAGGCAAACAAATCAAACCATTCTCTCTTACACTCAAACCTGAATAATTTTAGTGTTGCAAAGAACACTTGTTCTTTATTATTAACTTGCTTTTGAAATTCTTTAATTAACGTGAATCATATGGACCAAGTATGAATAAATCTTGAAATAATGATACTGACCAGAAGCTTTTAAGATGATGGTGTTGACCAGTGAAGTTTATACCTGGCAACTAATGCAACACTGCTTTTTAAGAATGAAAGGGCTAACTAGTGTCAGGAGACTTTTTAACTAAAAGCAAAGGTTTTCTTTCTGGCACCTGGTATAAACAGTGGACAAAGGTACATGCAAGTTGGATAGTTGTGGTGACTTGCAGAAAAGTTAAATGTACCAAGTATTTGCTCCTTCCAAACTATCCTTTTAAATGCACAGAAATGTGCTCCTCCATAGTCTGACTGAATAGCATGTGAAGCACTTCCTGAACTGACGGTTTTCAGTGTAGTATAAACAGAAATCAGCAGCAGTTTTCCATTTCATTGCCTCACTAAAATGTGTTGAGACCTAGAAGCTGCTTTAACATACTGTTTAATCACCAAGAATTATCAACTTTTCAGAAGAGAAGGGTAGACATATGGGGATGGTGACTGCTTCATCCAGTTTTCAACTGCCATTGTATGCGTGCCAGAGCTTAACTGCAGTCCGCTAGTTGGCTGCTAATATTCTATACTTTAACAGTATGAGGTGAGCTAGTTGAGTTTTAGTGTTGGTAGTCAGCCATGTCTTATCTATTCTGGTGAGAGCACAGATACTTCCCATAGTTTGTCCTTTCTAGCAGTGGCTAACTGCCAACGTTTCTGTATTGTTTAGGTAGGGTAACCCTGGAAGTTTCACTCTCCATGGGAACATACAATGAAATCTCAGACTCTGAAGACGTGTAAGAATCACTCTGGCAGGGACTAAAACAGCAAATGAAATAAAATCTGGTTTAATGTGTACAAAATCTCATTTCTAGTTTGGTTTGGTCTCCTTAGCATTGACCAAATATTTCCAAATAAATATTCTATTTATCCATCCAAATAAATAGCATACAGCATGGATAATAGAAATCGAACTGGGGACATCCTCTGAAAAAGAGCCATGGCATTATTTGGTCCCAAAGCGAAGCTTCGGAACACATTCTGAGTCTTGGGATTTCTCCTGCAAGAATGCATTTACTGTGGAAAAAATAGCTGGTGTTTAACCAGGCCTCATTGTTGTCAGTCTCTGCAAAGAGGAGGAGGTTAAATGGGCAGATTGTGTGGACAGAACCGCCGTTTAAATTTACAGTGTGTACTTGTGAAGCTTTGCTAGTGTTACTGCTTAGTTTATGGATACAGAATTTTAGATGGCAGTTTAAATCAACGTAAGTATACGTTCCCACCTGGGTCACTGTATTATAGTATGTTAATTTACCTCGGGTATAATAATCAGAAGTAAAAAAATAATCAAAATGAGTACTAAAATTGTTTTGCATTCAAAGCCCTCTGAAGTTAAGTATATTAATGTTGAAAATTCATAGCCTGTCTTATTATTTTCCCACACTTGAGTTCATGATGGATAGATTTCTGCTATGGCTTTTTCCAGCACTTACTCTAATCTGTTATTGGTTGACTGGAACCAGGCCTCTTCTGCTTTATGGACTGGTTTCCATTGTAATCAGAATTACCATTTAGATAACTCTGAGGGTTTTCCTTTCTCCTCCCCACCTTTTTTTTTTTCTTTTTCTGTTTCTTAGCTGATGAAGAAGCCCCAGATTATGGATCTGGTATTCGACAGTCTGGCACTGCTAAAATTTCATTCGACAATGAATATTTTGATAAGGTAAGAAGTCTTAACATTGAGTTAGGTTTCTTTGAGTGCGGTAGTTTGTGCTTCTAAATAAAGACTAAGTATTGCGGGGGAAGAAGGGGACGGCAAAACCAGAAACTGCAGGAGTCTGTTACATGCTACTTCATTTAATTTTTCAGAGTGATTTTTCTTCAGTTGCGATGACTCGCTCTGGACTGTCATTGGAAGAATTAAGAATTGTGGAAGGGCAAGGACAGAATTCGGAGGTTACCACTCCTCCAGAGGAGATAAACAGAATGAATGAGCTAGGTAAGCAAGAAATATGTAGTAGTTTTGGAGAACTTAAGGGAAATCTGGGACACTTTCAGTCAGTGATAGAAAGGGGTTCTGAGTGTCCTTCAAGAATATGATAGGTAGGGAGAAGTGTAACTGGTGGGTTGCATGTGATAGATGCTGGAGTTATTCATTTGAAGAACTGTGCAGAAAAACTGTTCCCAGGTATTTGGATCTCTTGATGATCAGCGAATAATTGGGGCTCAAAAGAAAAACAAAAAAGTGTGATGGGACTAAACTGTTGCCTGAAGGAATATTTTAAGAAAAGAAAGGAGAACAAAAAAAGGAAAAAAGTGATTTCATGTAGGATGTTTGTGTCTCCTCCCTAAGACTTGAAGTCAGCCACTTTGGATGGAAAGATGACTATGGAAGGATTCACTGAGGAAATTGGTGATCACTTGAAACTGGGTAGTGTGTTTACCTTCCGTGTGACAGTGCTACAGGCCAGCGGCATCCTTCCTGAATATGCAGATATTTTCTGCCAGTTCAAGTAAGAATTTGTCCTTATTTACATTAAACAATTAATGGTTTGACAGAGAGTGTGACAATAGTGCGCAATGGAGGGTCTGAGAACTTTTCAAATCAGTGGCAGTGTAGTATAGAGAAGAAAAACACCTTGTCAGTTACTGGAATTCCTGTTACGAGCAGTACCTGCTTTGTGCTAGCGTGGTGTTAAGGAATAAAGTTTTGCAGAAAGGAATTAAGAATTGGAGTGGACTCTTAAGTTACTAGTTAGAGATATCTTAAGGTTTTGCTTGATAATGGCTTTTAATGTGAAAAATTTGATATTAGATCCTACATATGCTCAATTGGAATGAAAGCTATATGACCCTTGAGTAAATCAGTAGCTCTGAAGTGAAAGTGTTCTTTGGCTTAGTTTCTTAAGAAAGAGAACGAAAAATGGGAGTAATAAAGACACAAAACAAGTACGCGAATTGTGGTCCCAAAATCTAGGGTATTCCTAGCTTTTCAACTCCCTGTAAAGTTCTAGCAGAATAAATTTATGGTTTCCTTTCAATGTTGGTTTCATGGCACAGCAATCTTCACTAAACTGTTCTGTGGTGGGGTGGGGGTTTTTTTGGGTTTTTTTTAAAGCTTTTTACACCGGCATGATGAAGCTTTCTCAACAGAACCTCTCAAAAACAATGGTCGAGGGACTCCCCTTGGGTTTTATCATGTTCAGAATGTAAGTAAAACTTCAGATGAATACTAAGTGCCTGTTTTAGCACTGGGAGTTGTGTGTATCCTTCTGGTTAAACTCATGAGGGGTGTATGGAAAGGGGGGCAAGGGGAATTATTAAGAATAGACAGTAGGAGGAGTGATCAGGTGAATGATGTAATCCCCAATGGAGAACAAAATACAGAATGATTCTGTGTGGCAGATTTAACTCTTCCGTTTCACCTCTACTTCCTACCTTTGAATTCTCTGTTTCCTTTCCCGGATGTTCAGTGAAAGCAGTCTAGAATTCAGGAAGTAAAATACAGGTGAATAGCACTGCTCATGATCTCAGATGAACTAAATATATCTATTTTTATGAACTGTGTAATCCTTTGGTTACATGTAGCCTCCTCTTCTCCTGCTTAAAATGCCTGATATTGAGGCTTTCATTTTCTCCTTTATCAGAGAGTAGAATTAATGCCTAAACCAAAAAGGACTACAATTGCTTTTACTGCAAGTGGTGCTAAACTGTATGAAAAATACAGACTTCTAAAATTCACACTTAAAACATTTCTTCTTTGTATGTCTCATTTTCTTTCCTTACTTTGCCTAATAGATTGCTGTGGAAGTGACAGAATCATTTGTGGAGTACATCAAAACAAAGCCCATTGTGTTTGAAGTCTTTGGACATTATCAGCAGCATCCCCTCCATCTGCAAGGACAGGATCTCAACAGGTATTGCTCACTATTCTGGCATAAAGGCTGTTCATGATCATGCTCTGGTTAGCTCCGCAGTTCAGGCAGTACTTTTTCCTGCTCCTGAAATTATATAGCCACACCGTCACAAGTAGGATTCCTGACTGAGGTAAGAGTGTTGGCAGAGGCCTATTTACCCAATGTAGTATGTTTTGTTAGTGAGCAGTGGAATCGTTCTACCATCTCAAACATGGAAGGCTGTCTGCCAATACGGCTGCATCCACCCCACAAACACTGTGGTGGTAGAATATTGTACTCAGAACTTCAGTGGTGATCACAGTGAGTTCTGGGTAAACCTTAACAGTGCTCCAAGATGCAGCGTTCCCTCAGGGCAACTGGCCTGATGCGTGAAGGCAGGATGACAAAAGAACAGAGATGAGATTAGGGGGAAAACAAAAGGCTCTCAACCTTTTGATAAACTAGTGCCAAAGTTGCTAAGCATTTGAATTTTTGGTATTAGGGACAGGACCCCTAGCTGTTGTCGTCTTCATAGCTTAAGGGAAGAGGCTATTGTCTGGATTGCTTGGCCTGTTTAGCCCTCCTACTGAAGGCAGCAGCTGCGAAGAGGAAGCACGTGCTGGTTTTAAGAGGAAATGCCAGCTGAGGCTTGTTCCTTTTCCTTAAGTTATTTTGGGAAATGTCTGTTACCTACTTCTAAATATTCAGTGCAGAATGGGGGTAGAGCAGTTGGAAATGCTAAATATTTTTTTTAATTATTTTTTTTCTACTGACAGCTAGGAATAATTAAGTTAGAATAGAGGAAGGACATAGGTTAGTCTGAGAAGTGTGCTGAGTCCAGCTGACAGGTGATATTTACCTGTCTTCATAGGATTGTGAGGATATTTTTACGGATAAAAATGGGTGGAAGAACTGTACTGGGTGTGTGTGTATACATAGATGTGTGTGTGTATTTTTATGTTTAGCTGTCTCTATATATTGATAACTCTTTTCATTTCTCTATAGTCCTCCACAGCCTTCCCGAAGATTCTTTCCTCCCCCTATGCCACTCTCAAAGCCAGGTGAGAACCATTCTCTAATTCTGTACATTACATGTCTGCTACTGAAAATGAAGGTTGTAGTGTTTTTCCTAAGCTATTCAGGACACCAAGAAATGTCATGGAGTGAATGTTGGCATTGGATCTATCTTGCTGGCTGTCTTCCTTTTTATGTATTATTTTCCACCTTCTCTTGGAGGAAGTGCTTCTTGGTTCATTAAAGTGTAGAATGTCATTCCTGAGGTATTGACAATATTCTATGAGATCTGGCTATGGCTCTTTATGTGCTTACTGAGCACTTGACTGGAATTTGCTTATTCGTTAACCGCTTCATCTTTTTGCTCTCTAACATTCTTGTTTAGTGAGTCAGTCTTGTTCAAATGATCCTTGGTTTTCTTTGCTTAATTGTAATAATGCATGCTGAACTCTTCTGTGGTTTTTTTCCATTTCACCTTTTAATTTCGTCCTTCTCCAGCTTTCTCTCACCTGCATATTTCTACCATCCTTTTTTTGGTGTGTTCCATTCCCTTTGCAGACCATGAAAGAAAAATTGAGTTGATTAGGTATCTTATGTCTGGCTATGTAAACGTGCATGTGCTGAACACGCTATCCGAGCATGCCAACGTGCTTGCATCCTCTGCTGTGGCTGCTTTCCAGGATGGAGCTGACCAGCTGCCACCTTTTCTCTTTCTGCCTGTTCCCAGTTGTCAAAGTGAGCGGGCTCCTAAACGAGATGGTTAGTAGCCAAACTTGATCTATGGTAGATGTAGAAGTAGTTCCAAAACGTGCTTCAAAGTTCCTTTTTTCTTATCTTTATCATGTAGTATTTTTGGGGCTAGAAACTGCCATGGTTGTGGTCATGGAAGGATGATGCAGTGCCTAAGTCTAGGGCTATTCTAGGGAGAACCATATAGAAAGTCTATAAACTCCAGTGTGCTAGTTATCACAGATTTTTGTGTCACTGGATCTGTTCTCTGAAACTTCCTGGACCTGCGATTTTTTTTTTTTTTTTTTTTTTGTGTGTGTGTTCTGCACATAGTCTTGTGATATTGGGATGAGAGATGCTGCATATGAAAAAACAGCTAGCTGTAGAGGAAACAGTCTGCTGTGTTCTATATAGGTTTCCTTGTTGCTCATATTTTTTTGCCCCTAAGTGCTGTTCCTCACTTACATTTTCATTCTGTTTTATTTATAAAAAAAAAAAAAAAAAAAAAAGACTACACACCGGTTATTAATTGTGCCAGAGCAAGTCCATGAGAGGTTCTGGAACTGGCTTTCATGTTTAGTTAAATGTGTCTTTCCGTTGTTTTTCTCTGCTGGTGCTTTTGAGTTTCTCTGCTTAGCAATACATTTGAGTGACTTGTGTGTTTGATATTCCTCTTGCTATCAACAGCATTGAGTCCAGCTGTAATGAGTTCATGTGCAGCTACATGGTATGATGGTTATAAGAGAGTGACTATCCTGAGTAATGAATAGGAAGACTAAATGATGACACTGAAGCTTGCTGCCTAACATGATGGAGTTGTAGTGCTATAAATAACTGACTCTTGTAAAATCTGTCCCTCTGAGGTAGCTGCTATTTTACCCAGAGAAGAAACAGAATTCACATTTTTTGTTTTTTGTTTTTTTTTCAAAAGAGACTACACAGGCACACCTTTTCTTAACTGGGGACTGTTACGCCCTTCCGTTGCATGGGAAATTAAGTCGTGGTGGAAGCTGAATGATAAACGGAAGTGTGAAGATAGGAGAACCTAAAGAACACTTGAGCAAGGGAAGAATGGGGCTTGAGAGGCGAGAAGGGAGAATAATTATTTGGCTTAATAAATGCAATGAGTTTAGTATGTGAAAATGGAAAATCAATTGCAGAGTTACAAAAATACCTGTCAATACACAGGAACTAAGCTTTAAAAATGTTCCCATTTACAAAAATTAAATGAGCGAACAGATGACAGAAGTCATGTAATGATAGCTAAAAAGGTGTGATGTAAGTACGTGTGAAGGAATATCAGCTTATTTCTAGAATTTCAGTTATCGCATTTTTTTTTAACATGCTTTATCCCTACATTTGCATGAAAGGAATTAGAGAAGATCTGGCCAGTACTAATCACTAATACCCAAACATAAGGAGCCCAGAAGCATACTTTGGCAGGATTATGGCTCTGGAATAAGTCTCGTTCAGCCTTTTTACATACACATTATCTTATTTAAACTGGTAGGGGAGAGTAGCAATTTGTAACATGAAGAAGTGAACACCAAAGTTTTAAGTTTTTGATTTTTTAATTTATTTTTCTTGTGTGGGCAAGGGCAAATGTGCTTTATGGGTGAGTAATGTTGCAGATGAATAGACCTAAGCAATTCTAAATCACAAACTGTTAAGCCATAAAGTAACTGATGCACATTTGAGGAAACCCGTTTTCTGTGGATCTAGAGAGACTGCGTATTTTTACAAGTTTTTTGAATACATTTTTGTTTCATTATCTAACTTTTTTAAATCTAGTAACATAGATTTAAAAACCAACACTTTAAGGAATAATGATTGCTGTAAGCAACATAATTTTCATGGAAAAACTTGTGGGCTGCATATGAACAGAGAATACATAAGATCACTGAAATTACATGTTTCTGTGAGCCCTAGGGTAAGCTTTACTTGTTCAGTCTTTGTAAACCATTCTTTTTCTTTTTCTTCTTTCTTTTTTTTTTTCTTTCTTTTAAGTGCCAGCTACAAAGCTAAATACTATGAGCAAACCGAGCTTGGGCCAGAGTGTGAGCAAGTATGACCTCCTTGTGTGGTTTGAGATCAGCGAATTGGAGCCAACAGGGGAGTAAGTCCAGTATTAATCTTTTATGTTTTAATAACAGTGGTTTACGGGAGTTTGATCTTGTACCCTTTGTTCTGTTCAGACCAGGTCGATGTTTAGCAATCATTCTTGGGCGGTGGCCTGGCTGGTTTGTAGTGATTGGGTGTAAATTCTGCTGGCATTCGTTGTCGCCATTGGAAGGGACTGAAGAGATAGAATGACATTCTTTCACATTCAAAGTAATCTTTCCACCCTGAAAGTCCATGTGCACCAGCTGAACAGGTGCTGGGAAAACTTATCCTATGTAGGCCATGAGTTTAGATTCTTTGGTTCACTAGAGACTTCATGCTCCAGGACTCATCTAGCAGGCCCTATTTTATGTTCATCTCTGCTACAGAGAAGGTTTTCCTCTGACAGGTCTTCAGGGATTATGTTGAGAAGCGAGTTCCACAGAGTTTTCCAGAAGTACTGGAAGTATAGGATATGATACTTGATTTTTCACTGATACTGTGGTGCGATAAAGAGTCCAGTCTGAGAGTCAGTAGAAACGCTCTTATTTCTTCAGATATTATATAGAGAGGTAACTGTTGGCAGCAGAATACAGAGTAAAGTTGCTGTGCTTGTATGTCTTTCCTGCCTGTTGATTTAACTGTCTCACACAGGTATATTCCTGCTATTGTGGACCACACTGGAGGCCTGCCCTGTCAGGGGACGTTCCTGCTTCACCAGGTACTAATGAAGACTGTAGAACAGCAAGTTTCATCTCAGGGGCGTTAGAATGCTAATGACTGGATTTTGCATCTTTCATGTCTTTTGCTTTCCCACACAACTGTCTAATGATAGCTGTAGGGTCAGTCATCTTTCAGTCTGTACTTAGTCTGTTAGCTTTGGGCTATAAGGAGAATATGTTTGGCCCCTAGTATATTGCTGTTTCCTTTGCTTATCACTGTGTGTCCCACTCATGAAAGATGAAAGCCTTTTAAAAAGCAGGAACCTTTGGGACCAGATTTGTGCCTTCAGTGTTCTCCAACTTCTCTACCAAGGACACAGAAGGATCATGTGGACTCAACTTTTCATTGGTTCTTTCTCACTGCATGTGCTATGAGACAGATCTACAAAATGACCATGTCTCAGTGCATTTTAAATGCCTGTAATAATCCTTAATAATAATAAGTCTTTAGCTAGATTCTAAAGATAATCCTAGTTAAATATTGTTTATAGGTTTATGTTGTGTTTTTTCTACTCTCAGATTCTCAGTTCCCTTTCACAGAGTTTACCTGTGACTTGCATTTCGTCCCTTTCTTAAAATGGTAGGAATAGTTCTTACAGCTTAGGAATAATGGTCATATTCCAAGAATTTCCTTAAAAATAGTTAATAAAAATGTTACTCAGTTCTGGATTTACTAGTGTCCTCATCAGTTACTTCCAGTTCAAACCAGAGTAATTCTAGCCTCTGTAATTCCATTGCCAAATCCATGATATAGGCAAACATCTTTCAACTTCTTTTCAAACAGTTACACACAAAGCACCTTCTCCCTGGATAATTGTCTTCTACATTTGGAAGAGTGGAATCTGTTGCAACCAACACCTGGCGAATTTTTCTTTTTGTTTATGTGGTGTTTATTTCTATTCTACAATTTCACCTTCTTCCCAGCTATTACAAGATTTTATTTTATTTTGACTTGTAACAGATAAGTGTGACAAAGGAGGAGAATATCTGCATGAGTAGTTGCTATTTTCTAGTAACTTCTGGTATATACGCTTTTTGTTTTGGTATACACGCTTTAATATAACATAGAAGTATATAAGCACACATTACCCAAGTATTTGCTTGGTTTTGTGGTCAATCTGATATATCCCAGGGACCATACATATCTTCTTTGAGAGCGTAGCAACAATTTCAGTACTATTTTAGGTTAAAAAAACCTCTGCCTTTGTGGAGTGAGAGGTGTAATTTCTGTTACATATGAGAATGTAATGTTCCTCTTAAGTTAATTTTAGGGCCCTGAAACACATAGGTGCTTCATCACAGTTACAGACTAATTTAAATGATCTTATTTGCTTCATTTTTGCAGTATAAGTGCAAAATAGATGATGTTAGTGTGTCTGTTGGGGAATACTTCACCAGTGTTTTGTTTTTGAACTCTACCAGGGAATCCAGCGTAGAATCACAGTCACCATCATCCATGAGAAGGGCAGTGAGTTGCACTGGAAAGATGTGCGAGAGCTAGTTGTTGGTGAGTATATTGTTTTGCATGTTGCTATGTAAGGAAGAAAAAGTACTAATGGTAATGTCTCTTTGTATCAGATTCCGTCATCTTTATGGGTATTAGCTGTGAGAGGAGAATTTTGAAAAAGATCCAGAGGAAAAACTTAAGTTTTGCAACTTCCACTTACAGCTGCTTGTTAATCACATAGTCTGAAATGATATTTGGGAAAACAAATTCTTTCTGTGTTTCAGGCTTAGTTTTAATTTATTCTCCCTCCTACCCTTTTCAGGGCGTATAAGAAATAAAGCAGAGGTAGATGAAGCTGCTGTGGATGCTATTCTGTCTTTGAATATTATCTCTGCAAAATACCTGAAGTCCTCTCACAGCTCCAATAGGTAAGTGAATAAAGTGAGCACTCTAGCAGGAATCTAAAATTTCTTTGATTTCTGAGGTATTGGTAGGATGTTTGGAAAGCTGGGAATGTTGCTAATTATTAAATGTAGAATTCCATAGGCACAGGGCATACAGATAGAGAATGAACGTTCCCATAAATTCTTGCTAAAGCTGAAGTCCTCTTGTCTGCATGGAGGTTTTCTTGATAATGTATTTGAATTACTTTCCATGTGTAAGCACCATGAAGGGAGGATGGAAAGGAACAGCTTAAGGTATTCTCAGAATTTAACCCAGAACTTTTAAAGTGACATCAAGGTTTGTTGCTAGAATACACCACGGGAGTACAAGGGCAATCTCAGGGGATATATTTATGGATGTGTACATACCTGTATTATTCCTGGAACAAGCATGTGACAATTTAAGCGAGAGCCATGCTTTGTAAATTAAACTTTATAATTTGTGGATTTATACAGATGTATCACAAATTGACTCCAGTTCTAATAAGGGGGTGTCTGTTCCATGTAACTGCAGTCATTTGGGCAACAGCAGGGCCCCTGTCTGAGAGGTTTCTGGCTGTGTGTGTCTCCTCATTAGGGTGCATTGCTGCAAAGATCAGTCAGGCTCCACATTGTTTTGCTTCAGTGTCTGCAACAAAGGGCAGTGAAGCAGAATGCTGCATTGCCGGCACAGCCTCTCCCTACTCTGACATCAGCCAAATCACTTGACCACTCCCTGGCTCTGTTTAGCTGGTGCAAAGCAGGAATATCTCTGAAATTTAACTCTGAATGAGTGTTTCCAGAGGGGAGGGGGTTGTTTTGGAGCCCATCTCTGCTGCAGCTGCTAAATGCTGGAGGCAGTATCCTTCTAGGAGCTGAAATGGCTTCTTCCTTCTCCACTAGAGGCTTGGACTTTGAAATACCATTGCGATATTAAAGGTGGATTCAGGACACCACTCCTACCAACTGAATGTCTTTCTGCCATCTAGTGTCTGTAAATGCACACAGTGACAGGTTTTTTTAGCAGTTATTCTGTGCCTCCCACTGAGACGTGGGTGTTTTAGTGTATTTGAATTAATGGATCAGTATAACTGGAACGTAAGGGGACTGTTGCTAGTTTCCAGTCTGATACTATTGGATTTGCAGTTGGAAAGCCCTATACTTTCTGTTCTCTAGCAATTTCAAGAAATTATAGCTCTGTAGTTTTCTATTAGGTGGGCCGATTGGATGAGCAAGGAGTGTGAGTGAAGTGAAGCTGTTACCCATCTTTTACCAGAATGCTAAGGTTTAAGTTCTGGGATGAGTACATGGCAGGGTGATGGAGTGGGATTGAAGCCCTGGTAAGGGATATGTCTTACATTTGCTCATTGTCTGCAGACTTGTTTTCTGGTTGGTGTGGTTTGTTTGTTTGTTTCAAGTCCACTTGTTCCGTTCCTCTCAGCTGTTGCCTTTTTGTTCTGCTTTTGGCTGCACTAACTGAAGCTCTTTCTATGTTTTCACAGGCTCTTTCTTGATAAGGATATGCCTAGGTATTTTCTGTTTGCTTCCTTTGTACATAAAGATTCTTGAAAATAGAATGCTTTATGTCCCATTTGTATGGCTGCCACTTCCCTTTTAGCTTTTACTGAATTCTGTTAGCACACCTCTTAGCTCTTCCAGAAGTAGTTTACCTCCTCCTCCTTTGTGTCTGGGGTTTATTCAGATACAATTCAGTGGTGAACTTGTGAAGGTAAACTTTCTTTCATGTGTAAGAGATACCTTCCTTCATACAGTCTTTCTGATTCTCAAAATGTGCCATCAGAATAGTCCCTATTTGTAGTCCTTGCTATTTTCTTCCTTTGTTCTGTATCAAAGAACTAAATTTGGAGTTTCTTACTGTCTCTGACTCTGTAAGGCTTGCCATGTTTTGAAGTACCAAGTCAGGGACTGAATGATTAGGTTACTTGAAATTCCAGCTCAGAATTGCACTGAACAAAAAGCAGTGGCTGCCATGTGTCTGGCATTCAACCTCTGTTCTTAGCTTGGATTTGCATCTAAAATTTAACCATGTGGTTGCTGCTGCTTAGTTTACCAGTTGGCAGAGAAGCGAGGCATGTAGTAGCTGCTCAGACTGGATTCCTCTTTCACCTTCCAGATTGGATCACAGCCAAGCATGCTGGCTGCACAATCGGGGACAATTTGCACTCTGCTTTCTGTGTTCTGCCTCTTTGAAAAAGAGAAGACTTCAAGTCTTCAATGCTCTCAATTCACCACCTTTCACTAATGCTAAAGTCCACTTAAAAATCAGTTCTAACTATACATTGGTGCCTTTAACCTCTTTTTCCTGTTTTCCATGCTTTGTTTGTTCTGTGCTCCAATTTCCTCCTTGCGCTATTGGCAATGCTGAAAGAAGTTTGCTCACTTCTGCTTTTTTTTGTCTCCCTCTATAACTATTCTAGCAAGTTCTGGTTTGGACAGGCATGGCTCTGTATATTTAACTTCCTGGCTAAACAAAATCCAGTAGAGTAACTGTCTCGAAGCTATACTTGACTTCAACTTGGTGTTCATCCAAAAATCATCATTTTGCTGAAGCGGGGCATTTAGTTCTGCACTGATGAACATTTACACATGTGTTCTCTCTTCATGATGAAAAGTCGTGTTTGGCAAATGGTGCAGAGCTGATTCAGGGGCTAGGTGCGCTGGCTTTCCCATCAGTGGAGAACCAGGTTTTACTACTTTTTCTTCCACCCAGATAGTAGATCTGGAGCTTGCTAAAAGTTTATAAAATTGCTCTTATAACTAAGACATGATGAAAGATTAAAATGTAAGGACTCAACACAGGTTTGTAAAGGGTTAGAGGACAACCTGTGTTGTTTGCCTAATCTAACTCAAGTAAGGATTATTACATTACAATGCTTTTAAAGTTACCGCTTACCCTTTAGAATATGTTTCCTCTGTAGCATTTTTAATAGAAGCAAGACATTTAAAAGTAATTTCCTAAGTATGCTCTTCAAATGTGAACAGTATTTACCAATATTCTCAAATTACATTAATTGATTGCCCAGTTCCTGGTGTCTCAATGTATTAGCTCGGAACTGTGTAATTGGTATCAGGAAAAGGGGATTCTTGGGAAGTCTGTTTGACATCAGCACTCTCTGATATGTCTGTTCTTAGGCTGTTTCATGTTTCTTTTTGGTTTAGTTTGGTTTTTATTTCTTTCTTCACCCCACGCTGCTTTTTGTCACTTGTCTTTTCTATTTTTCTGAGTTGGCCTTTGGCATTAGTACAGAAGCTCTTTAGAGATATAACTTGTAAAAAAATAATATACATGAAGCACTTTGTTGCTTTTAGGACCACATCATTTGGACTCAAAATGGGATGGAAAACCTCAATGGCAAGGGCATTTGGGAGGGAAATTATGTGGAGGTGATGAAGAATTAATACCTTCTTTTTCCGTTACCAGTGTAGAAAAAAGCGTGCTGTATTCCTGTATAAGGGTATAGGACTTCTTTCCAAAGGAACCTACATTAAATCAGTTTCTGCCTGTGAGAAAGGAGAAAGCTCATTTCCCTAAGCCCCTGTTAGAGAGGAGAGAGTGTAGTGGTGACTCTGGATCTGATGATTTAACTGTCCTGTGTATGATGCTGTCTCTCACCTTTTACTTGAACAGATGAACTTTCCTGATTGCTGAGGTAGAACTGTGGGAGCCTTCAGCTCCTTTCTTTCCATGTACCAAACTGAAGAAACTTCTTTAAAAATTATTAGATCTGCAAGTTTTTACTTGAAGCTAGTAGGGACATAGAAATCTTTATCACTTGCATATAGGACTTATCCCCACCTATCAATCATTCTGATTTGCTGTCAGAAGCTGCTGGTTTTATAAGACTAAGTATTAGAGGGATCTCTTCTGTTGCTATATGTTAGTCCTAAAATACGGTATAGAATGAGTGTTGCTTACAAAAAAAGACTCTTCCCATGCACTTTGGAGGTCCAGCTGGGCTGAATTGCACGTGAAGCAATAGAGAGGAATTCTGTATGTTTAAAAACACTGTTCTTTAGTGCTGACTTCCCTGTAGTGTTATGACAGCTTTTGTTCTCTTTTGTATTCCCTCTTTTCTCTTTTAGATGAGTCTTTTTTCATAACAGGCAATGGTCTCTTATGCCAAACTATTTGAGGTAGAAGTAAGCAATCTTGGGAAAGAAGAGAAGGTCTTTGCTTCAAGTACTTGTTATCTAAGCCACTGAGAGTCATAGTGGATGATGTCAAGGAAGAGATGCTTTACACTGACCAATGAGAGGGATGCAGAGGAACTCTTACTATTGAGTTTTTACTGTACTTTTTTCCAGGACTTTCTATCGGTTTGAAGCTGTTTGGGATAGCTCCTTGCATAACTCCCTTCTCCTCAATCGAGTGACACCATATGGAGAGAAGATATATATGACCCTTTCTGCTTACCTGGAGGTTAGAGACCTGTGCCTTCCTTTCTGCTTGTGAATCAAGTATAACTATTTGAGACTGTGTGTACCTGAGATGAATACTTACTGGACTAACTGATTTTGAATCCTGAAGCCAGTGAAAGTCTTTATTCATTTTCTGAGAACAGGGTGGAAAAATCTATTCACAGTTAACATTTTGATGTCAAAGTATTACTGCCTTGCAACAAATGTGAAGTGAAACTGGTGATCTCCTTACCTTTCTGTGCCTCATTTTATCTATCTTTGTATCTGAATATCCACTGAAATCGGCGAACGTTGCTAAGTAAGAACTACTAGTGTTACAAACACTGGCCTAGCTCTTGGCTTTGCATGCAAGACACTGTTGTTTTGTGTCGTACAATTATTTCACCCACAAGAAGCATCAAGAAATTTGACAGTTCTCTTTCACAGAAACACATATGAAAACCCTTCACCAAAGACCCAAACAAGAACAAATTTCAAAAAGCTGTCCCACTAAAAGAGGGAAGCAGTATAACTTGGCATGGTTGTCTGCAGCCACTCATTCATTACTGTTTTTTTCTCTTAGCTTGACCACTGCATTCAGCCTGCTGTTATAACAAAGGATGTTTGTATGGTCTTTTACTCACGAGATGCCAAGATCTCCCCACCACGATCACTACGCAATCTCTTTGGCAGTGGCTACTCCAAATCTCCAGATTCGTAAGTTCAGTTACCAATTTTGGTATCAATGTTTTATGTCGGCATATACTTTTTCTCTTAGAGGGCGTGGGGAGAATGTAGCTTAGTTTTCTTTTTCTTCCTTGGAAGTCTACCTAGATATAGTTCTCCAGTCTGGTTTTGAACATTCTTTCTTGCATTTATTTCAGTGGAACTCTGATGGCTTCTCTCTTTACTGACCCCTTTTCCAGCCTTCTGACTGGAGAGTTAGGGAGAGAGATCCATTTTTCAAGCTTGCACATAGATGACCCTGATCCTGGCCTGGAATTTACTGCAGCAGCTGCTCTCTGAGTCTAATGCGGGGTGGAGAGGAACATGGGGGAAATGCCATTTTTAGAGATCTTGCAGTCTGTCCTGGCTATTTTATGTCAACATTAGAATTCAGATGTAGTTCTAACTAACAACTATAATTAAACTTCTAATTTGGGGATCACTTAACTAAAGGTAATGCACTTTATTTCTGAAGATAATAGGTGTTTTTTCCTCCCCCCCCCTTCTGGTTTCTTGTGAACAGCAATCGAGTAACGGGGATTTATGAACTAAGTTTATGCAAAATGGCAGACACAGGAAGTCCAGGTAAGCAGTGACTGGGTGTTCAAGTGATAAAGATGCTATAAACTGAAATATTGCAGAAAATTTCGTAGGCAGAACGGAGTGAACACTTCTGTCCTGATGGGAAACAGTTCCTATTTTTCACAGGAGCAATGGAACATTGCTATTCCATAAAAAACTTAGGCAGGCTTTTACTTTCAACTTAAATCTGTGTTTACCATTGGTGAAGCACAGATTCACTGAAAACTTTACATTTTCTGACATGGGTGTATCAGGAAACTGGACAGGTACCTGAGTCATAGACTTAGGGGGCATAATACACGGCTCATAACTAGCACAGTTGCGAGTTGGTTTTGCAGCAATCAAGTTTTCTCTTGGTCTTTTGAAGATACTGCTGATATCTGACTCAAGCTTGATAACTTGGAAGGAATGTAGTTCACATAGTATCAGTATATTTTTCCTCTAAGACCTAGCAGCTGAAGTTCTTGTGTTTGAATTGGACTGAACAGGAGTTTGCATTATATCACGGTCACTAGAAGATACCTGAATGAAGAAAGCAAGCTGGATTAAATCTCTTTGGGATGTGTGATTGCTGTTAATGAAATCATTGCCTTGTATATTTCCAGCCAAACAGCAGAAGTGTTGGTTCCTCACAGGTTGCTAATTGATAGGTGTTTCTTAGTGGCATCCCTCTGGCTATGTTTTTAACATGTCTTGTGTTGTTTTTTACTGCTCAGGAATGCAGAGGAGGAGGAGGAAAGTCCTGGATACATCTGTGGCATATGTGCGAGGAGAAGAGAACCTGGCAGGTTGGAGGCCCAGGGGTGACAGCCTCATTCTGGAGCATCAGTGGGAATTGGAGAAACTGGAGCTGCTGCATGAGGTGAGTAAAGAGATAGAGGAAGTGAAAGAAAAAGCACAACTGTATCTTTGAATTTGCCTTTAGTCTACCCTCTGTGAGACTGACTGAGCTGAAGAGGTTCCCAAAGTCCAGATTTAAATAAATTCTCCAAAAGAGAAGATAGAAAGCGTGTGGCTGGCTGCTGAGTAGAATCTTCAGTTCAGAATCTTAGTGTGTTCAACAAAGGCAGACTCAACTTCTAGTGCCATTATAAACTCCCCACCCCAGGGAAAATGTGTGGTGGTATGAATCTTAAAAGAATGCATAAGAATTCAGTGCCTGTAAAACAGGCAACATCCTGGAGCAGATGATATTGATTTCTTTTCTTACTAGGTGGAAAAAACCCGACACTTCCTTCTGCTTCGTGAAAAGCTTGGTGACAGCATCCCCAAGTCCCTGAGTGACTCTTTGTCTCCCAGTCTGAGCAGTGGAACCCTCAGTACCTCCACCAGCATTTCCTCACAAATTTCGACTACAACATTTGAGAGTGCTGTGACGCCCAGTGAGAGCAGTGGCTATGACTCAGCAGATATAGAGAGCCTGGTGGATCGGGAGAAAGAGCTGGCCACCAAGGTATAACATGAGAAAAGCATCATGGGTCTAAATTGTACCACATTCCCCTTCATTAGTAGTTCTGTAAATGAAACTTTGTAATTTTATGAAGGGAAGTGATTATTACCCTCTTCTTCTGGGATTTTTCACAACAGTTTAGAATTTGTTTATTCTTTCATGAGCTGCCAAGTGTGTCTTGGCAAATTGCCTCTTGTGTTCAAATTTCTCTGAAAATCTAAATGTAAAATTCTTCTCTGTGTGTTGTTTGTTCCCCCCCCCACCCCCCACCTTAGTGTCTGCAGCTTCTTACTCACACTTTCAATCGGGAATTTAACCAGGTGTACAACAGCATCAGCGATTGTAAGGTAAATACTTCATGCAATACAATACACTACATTTGTAGTACAATAGCAATATATTTGTAGTTTGTGGAATCTGTTGATACTATGAAGAGACAAAACACTTATTAGTAATTTTCTTTATTTTCAGTCTGTTGGAAGTATTTGGCTATTCACCGCCAGGTTCCAAGACTATTGCAGGAATTAGAAGTGGTGTGAATTTGGACTATAGTGTAGCTTCTAGTTTATTAGCAGACTGGAAGTGCTCTTACTGTCTTTCCCTACATACCCTTTCCCTATGTAAAAGGATAAATTGGCTCTTTTAAAAACTCTGACTGTAGGCACAGGGGACACACAAGTTGCAAACTGGATAGTCTAATTCTATTGAGGAAGTCAGGGTGTGAATAATCAGAAGTGTAGGACACTAATAACAAGCTGTGTCTACAGAAGGCCCATTGTATCTTCACCCCCAGATGGGTTTATGATGGTTGTGTACAAAAATCTGAATACTGAGTAGGGAAATGGCTGATAGAAGTACTTCCTATTATCTGAGCCTTCAGCATGCTGAATGCCACGTTCTAGACAGGACTGAACACTAGCTACAAAAAAACCTCTTCTGCAATATTTTGCCTATATTTGTCCTTGTAGTTGTCGGATATTTCTCCAATTGGGCGGGACCCATCAGTGTCAAGTTTCAGCAGTGCAACCCTCACACCTTCATCTACCTGCCCTTCTCTGGTGGATTCAAGATGCAATTCAATTGATCAGAAGTAAGTATAGGGTATTAATAGAAAAACATTACTTCTTAGTGCTTCACAAATCTGTCTTTGCTGGTTTCTGACTTTTTTTTTTCCTCCCCCTTTCTTCCTTTTCCCTACTTCAGATATTTCTCTGTACAGCCCCCTTGCCTTGTCTTCTCCAATCTCTCTGCACAATTGTTTTTCCCCATCTGTTCTTTTGAAGCGGTTTTTTTTTCCTGTGTGCTGAAAGAACAGTCAGATGCTTGTCAGCGCAGTGACCAGTGCATCTTCAGTGTGTAGAGTCCACAAGTTCTTTTCAGAGGTCTGTTAAAAAGACCTACTAACAACAACCCAGAATAAACCAGTTTGGCCAGTAATCTCTGTTTATCTTTCTCAGCTGTATCTATAGAAGATATTTTTGATGAAATTGGGAAGAACTACTTAGTGAAAGACATGTAATTTGTACCTTCTCAGTTTAACATCCCTGAGAGGAGGAGTGCTGATGTAGTAGTACATTTTACATCAAAGACATGCATCTGTGTTGTAACTACGTTTGGCAAGAGAAACGAGGGAGAAGTAGTGGGGAAACAACTTAATAGCAGTTATTATAAGCTTTATTCCACAGATTTCAAGGGAAATGCTATTTGATATTGTACAGAAGGATCCCAATGTCGTACAAAAAATCCGGACTGGAGGATGAAACTTGTAAGACAGGCTAGGCTGTAGCTGCACTTTAAATTCCATTGTCACATTCAGTTGGTTTGTTATGATTTACTTTTCTTTCTCTGCCTTTTTTTAAAAGGACACCAGAAGCAAATTCTCGTGCCTCCAGTCCCTGTCATGAGGTGGAACAGTTCCAGCTAATTCCTACAGTAGAAACTTCCTATCTTGCCAGAGCTGGAAAGAATGAATTCCTAAACCTCGTTCCTGATATTGAGGAAATCAGACCAGGGTAAGTTTTCTATTGTTGTGTGATCATGGCTTCCTGACAGCTGTCACAAGGGCCTTCTGAGATTTGTAGTTTCTTTGCCCCATTTAAGAAAGTGAATTAAACAGGTGATGGCAGAACTGGAGAGTCCTGTATGATGGAGGCAGGATTGATGAAGGTCGTATTCGTATTTGATCTCTGCAGCATTCATTCTCTGCATCTACTTAATGAACAGGATTTCCAGTGACTTAAATATGTCTGTTATGATCAAAACCATGGCTGAAGATCACTGAAGTAGAGATCTTTGTGGGTCATTCTTTCTGCCAGACTTTTGTGTAGTTCTTGAAGACAGAATTCAGCTTGCTATAGATGAACTTTTTCATAATACTGTTGCAGGCAAAATGTATGAAGGACCAAGGATCTTATGCAATGTTTTGCAGTTAACAGGGATACTCAGTAGGTGCGTTATTTAGGGGAAAATGTATTCCCGTTTATCTGTGGGTTTGTTTTGGTTTGTTCTTTTCCAGCTCCGTGGTCTCAAAGAAAGGATACCTCCACTTCAAGGAGCCACTCTCCAGCTCCTGGGCCAAGCACTTTGTGGTGGTTCGCCGTCCCTATGTTTTTATTTACAACAGTGACAAAGATCCTGTAGAAAGAGGAATCATAAACTTATCCACAGCTCAGGTGGAATACAGTGAGGATCAACAGGCAATGGTAAAGGTCAGTCTGAGAGCTATTGTTTATTTACCCATACAGCAGGAACATTACAGGTAGTAGTGCATCCATACCATCCTGTGCGTCATCTCTGGTCTGAGGAAAATGCATCTGTGTCTTGGAGAATGTCTGGCATCTGATGATTCTGCCCACAGAGTTCCCAGTTTGTTCAGGGTGTCTTATGTTATGGACACAGCTGAACAAGAAACTGAAACTGACTGCTGTTACACACCATATTTGCTTTTATGACCATGTGTTGGTACCATCACCCTGTGTGTTTGGGTTTTGTAGTTTCATTTGTGTGGTGTTTTGGAGTTGTGTGGGGTTTTTTGTTTGCTTAGAAAAAACCACCAAAACAGCACAGACAAACAAAAGGAATCAAATTAACTTTACTGGTCCATCTCAGCAGCTCTTAAAGTCCACACTCATGAGTTAAAACTATATTTTGTGGAAGATGTTCCATTTGACTGACTAATAATATCCTGGAAATGACCAGTGAAACTTAAATGAAAGACCTTAGGTCTTGTGGGTCTTAGGAATGTGACATAGCAAACTCTTCCTCAGAGAGGAAGTGTGCATCAGCTTCTGTGCTTGTAGACTTCAGTATTTTAAATTGTCCTTGATATTCCAGACACCCAACACGTTTGGTGTATGCACAAAGCATCGTGGGGTCCTGCTCCAGGCCATCAATGACAAAGACATGAATGACTGGTTATATGCCTTCAATCCACTTCTTGCTGGCACAATACGGTAAGAGGCAGTTCATGGGCAGACAATGCTGCAAAGCACAAAGATAGCGAGATAGTCATAAGCAAAACAGCAGCTAGGTTGTCACAGAATTTAATCTTGTTCTGAAGAATTTGACAAGATGGGTGAACTGAAGGAGGGAGGAGGGTGTGCAACAAAAAAAAAGTAATAAAAAGGTCAAACAAGCCCTGTATTTCAGGAAATACAGTGGCTATTGCTTTCTTAACGGATGTAGCCAGTTTGAACATGAGTGGTATGCTTCATACAATACTACATTTGGAGGCCACAAAAGTGTTTCTTTGTATTGCTATTTTACAAATTCATAAAGCTTCTCACTACCTCTGTGTGGGCGGGTCTGGACTGCCTCTTCATTCTCTGGATTGTGAGCTAAAGCAGATATTCTCATTTCCTTCCCTTTTTTGAACTTCTCTAGAAGCCTTCCCTTTAACATAGGTCACAGACATCCCCTGCTTGCTGAAGGGATCTTACTATGCTACAGTAGCTCTTCCTTTCAGTAAAAAAAAAATTAATTTAAAACTAAGATATTACGGTACAGCATCAAATAATTTCTTAATAGTGCAGTCCTTAAAAAGATCCCATCTTTAGAGGAGCACAGCAGAAGAGTGAGAAGTCTTTCTCATTACACCCTTTGATATGTTTTACTTTCTAAACATACGACGTAAACTAGGACAATACGAAAGGATTTTAAAAAAAAGTGGGCAAACTGTGGGGAGGGAAGAAAAATAAACTTCCAGAATTCAACAAATACTTTTTTACTTCTTTCTTGCACAGGTCAAAACTGGCTCGAAGACGCACGGGCCAGCTGAAGTACTGAGTCCATGTAATGTTCTCATCTGTTCTAACTCACCTTCTGATAGATAAAGTGTTATCTCTCATTTTCTCTTTGTGATTCTTGGCAGTTTCTCTTGTATGTAATCCTGTGGCTTAACATCCCCTACCTTCCCAACTCCTTCAGCACATTTTCTAGGTATTCTAACCCTACCTTGTTTCTTTTCACTTGTACCGAGAGTTGTACTAGTAGCATGTGGCCAAACAAAAAGAGAAAGAAAAAAAAAAAAATCAAAAAAATGGAGTTATTATGCACGACTCTAAAAAGACAAAAAAAATTATTTATTTTTTCTTATAACAATTGTTTTCCCATTCCAACTGACCTTTTGGTGTCTGTCCCACTGTCCATTGTTGTCTGTCTAGACTGCTGCAGGTTTTTCATTCAGTTTGTGACTTGGCAGTAGTCATTGGTTCCCTCAGGGCAAAGTTCTAATGCCAGGGAAAGAAAAATTCTTCTATGTAGACATTACCCAGCCAGGAACTGCAATAGCTCCTCAGGCTTTCTGGATCCAGCCTCTAATTTAAACTCTGTTGAAAGCTGATATTGGACAAATCTATCTGGGCAGACTGGATTTTGGACTTGGTGTAAGTTTTGAGTTTCCAGGGTCCAACAAGCTAAGGCATGAGCTGGAAAAAGATACGGAACAAACCAAGAGGGGCTGGCTAGAATAATCTGCCTTTAAACCGTTGCTGTGGGGTTGCAGGTGAACAGGGCTTGGCTTTTACTCTTTCCCAAAACATTAACACTTACTCCTCTGCCTCTGAATTGAGCGGAGGAGATGGAACTTGTGCTGATGTGAGGAAAAATAAACCACATCGCTGAAATATTAGATAGAATTCCTAAAGTTTTAGATGCTCAGCCTCGTATTTGACAGATGGAGAGTGTTAAGTGGAAGCGGCACAGCGTGGTTGTTCCCCAGAGCGCTTTGAGGAGATCACCACAGGAGGGCAGTATCTCCTCTTTCTGCTTTTAGTCCTGACTTCTGACGTCCTGTAGCAACAGTTCTCACCTCTCTTGGAAGAGATTCACGGTTGTCATTGGTATGTCAGGATAGACTGCTCGACGGCATCATTCTGAAAGGCCTGCTTTATGCATACATCCCTTATCTGTAATACTCAGATGACGTCCCATCTGTTCATGGGGAAAGCATCCTCTGTCTACAAAATACTTTCTAGACCTAGCACTCGCAGTATTCTCCAGGGAACAGCAGGACACTTTCACTTCCTTTTGGAATAACTGTTGAATGTCTCTGAATTTCCTTGCTACGGTTTTCATCAGCTAAAACCCCCTAGTTAAACTTCAGAATTAATCCTTCCTGGAGAATGGATCAAGTGGACTCTGGTCCTGGTCAGTGGGTTGTAATAATTGGCTTCTTGGAGATCAGCTGGGTGGTGTTAGTTCTTGACTGACAATGTAAGTTCTCCTTGTGGCCAAAGTTTTGGTCCTTGCCCCAAGAAAGGAGAGCAGAATGGATTTCCTTTCTGAAAAGTGAACTTGTCTTTCTTAGGTTGGCGGGGGGGGGTAGGATTGTTTGTTTTCTTTTACTATGTTTCAGACTGCTGTGCTATACTTTCTTGACTTACCTTGGGCATTGATAGGGCTAGCTGTGATCCTGGGGAATGTACAGGAATTTCATCCTGAGGTTCCGACCTCTCAAGAGAGAGGTAAAAGGGGTTTGTTCCGCTATTAGAGTAGGCACATCTAGGCACACTCCAGCTCAAGAAGGTCATTTTGATTCAGCTCACTCATCAGCAGTCGTGCCATGAATTGGAAATTCTGTGGTCAAAAGTGTACGTGGGACTGGCATCAGTTGAGCAATTTTTTATCTTTATGGGGTTTTCATTCTTCAGTAAAGTGCAATGCATAATGAGACCTCTTAAAAGCATGGTTGGCAAAGGAGCAGGGAGATGGAGTCTGACACTTGCTAGGACATATCTTTATATATTTTGAGATAGTATTCAAGCTAAATCATGTACTTATGCTATCTCCTGTGGTCCTCAGATTTATTTCAGAACTGGAAGCCAGAGTGAGGGAGCATCCTGGGGACCCAGGAGGATAATAGGGATGTTTTGTTTTGTTTTCTTTCTTCTGGTTTTGTCTTGTTTAATTGTGTGTGACTCTTAATACAGTGATGATATTCCTTTGTTATGCAATGGATGATCATGTAGTTCCAGTGTGTGGATAAGTAAGACTGCTAGTGCTGCAAGAGAGCTCCTCAAGCTGGAGCTAAGCTGATCCCAAGAATTAGGTTAATTTTAAGCACTAAGTTGTTGCTGCCATCACCACTGTTTATAATGAAAGTGGAACCAGTTTGAGGAGGCGTAGTGATTTAGGTGGTGGTATTTTGTGACACACTGAGAGCATTTTAATTTTTATCTTTTTCTTTTTTTAACTAGAAGAAAACTAGTTTGCTAAGTCTTTGCTTTGGATAAGCCAGAAAATGAACTAAGGGGATATAGGCATTGCATAGAAACATGATTAAGGGATCTTCCGTTAAAAGCAGGAAGAGAGAGATGCTTATATGCTTGTATAAACAGAGCTGGAAGTGTTACAGCTGTGTTGCATAAATGTTACTTTTCTATCTAAAGACTCCAAGCAGCTTCTGATGACTTGATGTCTATGCGGATAACAGATCATCAGAAGAGCAAAATTCTATTTTTAAGCATCAGTATCTCTTAAAGCTGCATAATCTGTGACAAAATAGATTCTTGTTGTGTGGAGTTCAAATGGGCATTACTATTTTCAGGTCTGACATAAAAGCATACTGTTACAGTTTTTCACCAGTTATTGAAGCCTACTTTGAGACATCAGTTTCCCTACTTGAAACTGGACTGAAATCAATTAAAGTTTTCTTTAAAAGGATAACAAAGAAAAAAAAAAAGTGGATTTCCATTCACTTCAAAACTTTTTTGATCTAGCCCAGCATGTTAGAAGTTTCTTTTTAGAAACAGAGCAAGAAGGGAAAAATGTGCTAAGCTGCCTTCTCTTGACACTTAAAAACCCACTCTTGGTTACGTGCTGCGTGTATGTGAAGTCCTGGAGTCAGACAGCTCTTGGGACTCAGCCACTGGAGATGAGGCATCATGCCGTGGGCCTGCCAGCCCATTGAGCATAAGCACTAGTAGTAAACTTGATAGGCATTCCTTGGAGAGAACCAGTGTGAAACTGTGCTGTAGTTTGGGTTTTTATGTTCTTCACTAAAAGGAAGGAGAAAATTATCTTTTTTTGTTCATTGAAAATCATGTTGTCGGTGTTGGAGCTTCCTGGATATTTTAAAACTAAACTAAACTAAACCTCCTATACTGTATTTTAGAAATGCACTTTAAGTACCTTTTTAAAGAAGATTCCTATATTCTGGGATGCAGAAGGGAAGGGAATGTTATTTCCTGACCGCTGAGGAAGTGGGTTTTTTTTGGTCAGTGTCTAATAGTCCTTATTACTGATTAGCAAGGTATTTCAAAGCAAAGACTTTGCTTTTTGCTGCTTGTTATCTAATTTACAGGGATTTAATTTTATGTAATGTATTGTATATTTATACATCTGTAATTAATTGCACATTAGATAAGAAAGAGGATTAGCCTTGGTATAACACCCATTGGTACTATACAATCAACTAATACTGCCTATGCATATGCATCTTTCTGGTACTCTTGCACAGCCCTAGTTTGTGTTAGTTTATACTGTGGTGGGTGTTTTTGTTGAAGATGCAGCTGTTAACCTGCTGCTCAAAGGAAGGATACCAATGCTGCTCTGGAACGGTTTGCTGAATGTACTTTAAAATGGGTCTCTAACCTGTGTGCATTGCGTCTCTCCATTGTGGTTAATAACCCCAATATGTGGTCTGAACTGTACTGTATGTAGCAGGAATGTATTAATTTTGTGCTTCCTTGTTTAAAAATATGAGCTGTTCAAGAACAGGATTGACTTTTTTTTGTTCAGAAGGCCATTTATGCATTCTAAGTATTTGAAATCAAAACTAGTCCAACACTAACCAGACGGTTGTGTCCAATGTTATTTGGAACAGTTTTTAAATTAACAGGATCAGCTGTGTATTCAGAAAACTGAGGGTATGGAGGTCATAAGTCTTTAATTCTTAATGTTGCCAGGTTAATGGCCTGATCCTGAGCAGTACTGAACTACCTCTTGCTTGCCTTGAAACCAGGGACTAGAAGCAGAGGGACTCTTGAATGATCAGCACTTCCCAGGATCAGTTCTTAATTTTACACTCTGCTTGTTCATACTTCATGTGCAGTTGACTAAGGTTCTTGAATTTGGACATTAGACATGCTGTTGCACTGAAATACATACTTTTTTTTTTAATTGCAGTCCCCATTTCCCTGTTTAATCTCTCTGTACACAAGGTATACAAGGTATATGCTGTATAAGTGGCCTTCTTGAACAAATCTCTTTGCAAACTGATTTCATCCCAGCGAAGGAGTGTATCAGCAACACTGTACATTAATTTCAGGTTTTCATTTTCTTATTTTATTTTGTAAATATATTCAATATTTGGAGCTTGAGTATACAAAATGTAAATATAGTTCATGTATTTGTACTAATTCTGATCCATTTGCTGTATAGCCTTAGGTGTGCAATGCAGATATCTAACTGTGTATGGTAACCTTGCACCACTGAATTGTTAGTGAACGAGGTGAAACAATAAAGGTACAACCAGTGCATTAGCAGATATAATGTGTGTTCCTTTTATTACGATTTAATTACTAGTATCTTATATTGAAAACCTGTCCTGAACAAGCTTACACTTTTGTGAAAAGAAATTTGTCTAGGCTGTTCTTGAGAAAGATGAGAGGCCCTTCTTATCCTTCCTCATCCTTTTCCCTTTGGTATGTTATGCAGCATTTCTAAGTAGGTTTTGTGTGCTTTCAAAAGATTCTTTTGCTTGAAAGATAAAATCAGGGTGTCATAGTGCTGCCAATACCGAATTTGCTTATCTGGGGGTGACCGTTAAAAATGGAAGGAAGTGTGTGAAATCAAACCACCAAAACATAACAGCAAAGTATAAGGCACCAGCTCTGTGGACAAAGATGTGTCGGGGAATCCCCATGAGTTGTTCTCGTCTTGGTCTGGAGGTGGGAAGTTCTTTGTAGCTTTTAAAAGTCATGGGTGGACAGGGCATTCCCAAAGCTTTTAACGTCCTTCAAAAATGGGGCACCGCTTGCTGTCAAACACCTCTCGTAACTGTAAAACAGCTGCATGATGGCAAAATACTTCTAGCAGGCTGCTGGCTGGATCTGTTCTTCATCTGAAAAGCTACTACGGGTGTCTTGCTGGCTTCTTGCTGCTGTTGCCGATTCCTTTTTTTTTTTTTCCCCCCAGTTAGGCACTTCAGTAACCCGTTAACATTTTCTAGTTGCTCTTTGGACAGTTTATTTAATACTTCAGAGAAGCTGCTATCTGTTTTACTGCTTTCAGGTTCATTCACTCCCAATGCCCCCCCCCCCCCCCCCCCCAAAAAAAAAGGTGAACAAAAACTGTGATGGGTCAGTTTGCTGCCAGTCTTCATGTTTAGAATGCACCTTCAGTAGAAAGTAAACATGTTTAAAATGTAGGTGCGTCTCGACGATGCATCTGACTGTCGTGGAGCGAAGGTAGGGAACTAGCTTTCTTCTCTTACACCTCATTTTAATCTCGATGCTGACAGATGGGCAGGTTTCTTGGGTTTTCTTTTGCCCAAATTCTAGGACGCCTCAAAGACAAACCGATACCTGAGGTGGTGCCTGCAGCCTAGGGAGGCGTTTCAGCAGCTTTATTTTAAGGCAACGAATCCTCCGTAATTAAAGGAGAGAAAAGACCCCCTCCCGCAGCGGGCGGTGCGGCCTGGCGCGGTGCTGGCCGTCGGGGACACCGAAGGACAGCACCGGTACCGACCGGGGAACGCGTTCGGGTGTTGGGGGTGGGGACCCTTCCCTGACTTGCTGCCCCTGCCCCGTTCTTGGGCAACGCTGTGCCAACCCGGAGCGCCGGCTCCCTGCGGGGGAGGCGGTTTTTCGCCCGCCCGCTGCCCCTTTAAGGGGGCGAGGCGCCGCAACCATCGGCCCATGGGCGGGTGGGCGGGGCTCGCGGCAAGAACCAATGGGGCGCGCTCCGCCGCGCCCCGCCCCGCCCGCGCAGCTGAGGGCCGAGCGGGCGCGCGCCGCAGGCCGAGCCCTGAGAGACGCCGCCGCCGCCGCCGCCCGTTCCCCTCAGCGCCGCCGCGATGGCTGAGTGAGTGCGGGCGGGGCGGGGGGGGGGGGGCCTGCCTCGGCACGGCTGCCTCTGGGGGTGGGGGCAGCGCCGAAACCGGCTCGTGGTGGTGTGAGAACCGGGCGGGGTGCCGCCCGCTCACGGGAAAGGCCTTAGAGACCGGGAAGGGGGGGGGAGGGGGGAAGCCGGCGATGTGCCCCCGGCGGGCTGAGGGGGAGGCCGGAGTCTTTTCTAGCCTATCGCCTCCGCCGGGTGGTTTTCTGCAAAACCGAGTTTTTCGGCGGACGGGTTTGGGGGAGGCGGATGATTCCGTGCGGTCCCCGTTTGGCCGGTTCGGCGGTGTGTCCGGGAGGGAGGAGGGGATGGGGCCCCCGAGCCGCCGAGGGCGGGTTGGATTTTCGCCGTTAGAGGTTGTGCGGGGCTGAGGGACCACCAAGGAGAATAAGGCGGTTGATGGAGAGGCTTTTTGACAAAATCTGGGAGCGATCCGTTTTGGAGTCATGGCCGTGAAGCAGGAAACTTGTTCCTGAGCCGAGGAGCAGAAGTAGGGAGGTTGGGTTTCTCTACACGCACACCCCTTGCAAGCTGAACTCGGCAGCCTCTAGCAGAATATCCTCTTTTTTTCCTTCTTTTTCTTTGCTCGCCTCAAATCCGAGATAGTTTACACTGCAGAAGCAAAAATATAGTGTAGTGTTCAGACGTGATGTTCTAGTGCAGCATCTGTTAAATATAGAGCTGCAGTAGAGCTGGATCCATCAGTGATGTATTGGAGGCACTTACTTTACTCCCTGCCTCCTAGTGCAATGTTTTGCATAGCTTTTTTTTTACTCATCTGGTTGTGCCTTGCTACTTGGGAAGAAATTTTGGTGACTTGAAACATGCTATATCTTGGTCTCCACTCTGCCTGCTGGACTGACTGGGAGCCACAAGGATCTCTTGCTGTAAGAGCCTACAGAATCAGTTCAGAGCATGTGCTACAGCTCTCTTCTAACATTTGTTAGAAAGGGGTGGGCTAGTCTAGCGGTTGGCAAGGTCAGAACAGAGGGTATGGATGCTAGTGCTAGATCACTGCAAATGAGACTTACCTGGTATTTTTGTTCTTCCACATTCCAGGGCTGACATTGCTTTGATTGGACTGGCTGTGATGGGTCAAAACCTTATTTTGAACATGAACGATCATGGCTTTGTGGTAAGCAAAGGAGAATGTTATTCAGAAAGGCTGGCTTATTAGCACTTGGGATGGGAGCTGAGCATTTTGTGTTGTGTGGGTTTTTTGTTGTTTTGTGGTTTGTTTTTTTTTTTCCCATTCGATGGTCTAATGGGTGTTGTTTTCTCTTTTTAGTTATAAACTAGGCTGCCCTTTGTCCTGTTTCCAGAGAAAAACAGCAGTGCATGCCTGTACTTAGCTAGCTACCTGATGTGTTACTTATATATGATTTTTCCCTGAAGTTTGCTTTGGGCTTGGCCATTAATCATAGGTTCCCAAGGCACTCGCAACAACATGCTGCAGGTTCATCCCTTAGGGAAGGTGGAAATGGGAGACCACATGATGTTGAACCTTGCTTGTATAATTTGTAGTCTGAGCTAAAGTAACTGTCTGTTAGCAGCTTTTATTAGCATATTTTCTTGCTCCCCCAGGTTTGTGCTTTTAACAGGACGGTTTCCAAAGTGGATGACTTTCTGGCCAATGAGGCCAAGGGAACCAAAGTGATTGGTGCTCACAGCCTGGAAGAGATGGTCTCTAAGTTAAAGAAGCCCCGTCGCATTATCTTGCTGGTGAAGGCTGGAAATGCAGTGGATGACTTCATCAATAAATTGGTGAGGCAAACATTCTTTCTACCTGTGACTTCTTGCTGTCTTTTGGAGAAATTTCCTCTGGAAGATCTCAATTATTCATCATTAATGAGGTTTTGATTGTATGGAGAAAACCAAAATGCTGATTTATTTTTGGCAGGTACCAT
Organism: Buteo buteo; assembly: GCF_964188355.1. Taxonomy (NCBI): domain Eukaryota; kingdom Metazoa; phylum Chordata; class Aves; order Accipitriformes; family Accipitridae; genus Buteo; species Buteo buteo. The sequence goes on from NC_134175.1 coordinate 5,660,571, forward strand.
TGTTGGAGACTGGAGACATCATAATTGATGGTGGGAATTCTGAGTATAGAGATACCACGGTAAGCCTGTTTTCTACCCAAAGTGGATGAATAAAATACACGTGATTCTTTCTCCTCTGATCATCAGAATAGTCAGTCAATAAGATGCCATTTCCCCTCTGCTCAGGGAAGGCCAAACTGAGTTATGTCTGCGAAACTAGATCACACAGCCTATTAAAAAGCAATTGTTATAGTAGTTTAGGACTATTCTATAAGTATATTTTTATAAAAGTTGCCCATATCATCAAAGAATATTTTTATTGACGTCTTTTAAAGAGTGAAGGCCTTTAGAAAATTTCCTGTTGCAATCTTAAAGAGTTTTCAGGGAAATTTGAAAATCTAAGGATATTTATGGATTTGTTGTTATATCTTAATCCTACATGACCACGGGAAGATCCAGGAAGAGAAAACTGTTGTTTTGGCTGTCTTGGTAATTAAAACAGCAGAGTAATTATCTGTTTTTCAAAAAAAAACCAAAAAGCCTGCTTGTGAGCAGGCTGTAACTATAGAAGTTATGTTAGCATATCTGGGATGCTTGCATGAAAATACTGCATTCAGATCAGTACTTCTAAATCTTAGAAGGAGTGCTGGTATTAGTCTTTCTGCTTTGGCATCCTGATCTTGGATAAGTGCATTGGCCATGCCAGAGTAAAAAACAGATACTAAATGAGGATTAATACTTGGAGAGCTTGCAGCTCCCCTTAGGGATCTCAGCCTGTGCTTCTCTCCCAGTCAGAGGGAATTAGTTTCCCTTATAGTTGTCCATGCTTGCACCTTCACTCTGCAATGAACTCAGCAACTCCACCTTGGGCCTAATCTGCCTCCCCCACATCTTTGCACACAGCATGTATCACCTGACACTTAATTCTGAGCTTTTCCAGCATCAGTACTGCCCTTTTCTATCCAGTGCTTATAAGGACTTTGTTTTCTCAGTGTATCTCTGTTGCAAGGATCCATGTCAAAGCAACAGGAAGTTTCCTAATGTTCACTTTGGTGTATGTACAAGTTTTCTCTAAAGTTGTCTTCTAGTGTGTCCAAAGCAAAATTGAAAACCTAATTTTAGGTCTGAATTGCTAACCTTTCTTTGTAAGGCTCTGGCATTAAAAGAAATTAAATAATGCTGCTCTGCTCTTTGTTCCAGAGACGTTGTAAGGAACTACAGGAAAAGGGCATCTTGTTTGTTGGAAGCGGTGTTAGTGGTGGAGAGGAGGGTGCCAGATACGGTCCTTCACTCATGCCAGGAGGAGCCAAAGAAGCCTGGTAAACATGAGCTAGAATATTTTTTTTCAAAATGGTCTGCAACAATCGTCTTCTATTCACGTTGAGAGCTGAGGGAGGGAAGGAGGCAGGCATGGGTGTGGAGAGAACAAGATATGTTGCCATCCCACTTCCTCAAGGTTCAAGATTTCTCAACCTAGCTGGGGTCACAGGGCAGTGCTGAGCTTTCACAGCAAGCAGAACAAAGGCAGGTTTTTCTTCCAGGAATTCACAGGCAAAGTAGTACCTACAGAAATCTGAAGGGAGAATTGTGTACCGGGGTGAAAAGAATTTTGCTTAAATTTTAGAAAAGTATTGTTCCTGATTATGATTTTTCTTTTAGGGCCCAACATGCTTGGAAAACTGTTACCCATGAAACAGGCAGCCGCAAACATCCCTGCAATGACACACATTGTAAAGGAGGCTTCAGTACATGTTTGTACTGACTATTGAATACATTAATTTTTTTGCAAGTTTTTGCCATGCTGTCTTGCTGTTTTGTATTCATGTTAGTGTAAAGGACTGTACATCAGTGTTCATATTGGACTTTATCCCTGGTTGCTCATTCTCTCTGTAAATGTACACAGAAAATGCGTGTCCGGGCTTTACCTGAGCCTTAGAATCTCTTAAGTCCCTGTCCGTTTGCGTTAGCATTTCATACCAATATCAGCCTGTTCAAATTTGACGGCACAAAGCCACAAACAACATAACAGTAATCTGCTGTGTGACCATCTTTTTGCCATAAACAGCTCAGTAAAGACAGCTTCTATGTGCCACCCTTACCTGAACTTTGTCCCTCACCTCTTTCACAGCACCTGCAGCCCATGTGCCAGCCATGCTCCTTTCCCAGTGGTCACTTTAGGTTGCTCCAAACTTGGCATTCTGTAATGCTGTCCTGTTGGCTAAGCAATGTACTACACTTGGGGAGCCTGGCAATGACAGAAGCTCCTAATTACTGCAATAATGCAGATAACTATATCCTGACTTGCATTCATGGAGTTTCTTCCTGCCAGATCACTCTGGATTTTTCTTGTGGCTATAGAACAGAGTGGGATTTTGTTTCGGCTCTGCCACTGATCTTCTCTTGAGTGTGAGACTGTATCATAACCTGCCTCTATTTCCCCATTTCTAAAATGGAGAAGACAATATTCGGACTTCTTTAGGTACATTAAGTTTGTCTGCACGGTGCTGTAAGCATGACGTGGGTTGTCCCCATTTCTTGCAAACAGTGTCTAGTTCTGGGAAAAACATGCATTTTATTGGACATTTCTGTGTGGTGGGTCATCAGCCTGCTAGGATGCCCTCATCCCAAGCTGCCTTTTGGCAGGTTGCAGAAGGATGCATCATACCGAAGTTTTGGTTTTGTTTTTTTTTTTTCTTGTGGTATTTGTGTCCTCTGCCTATCTGCTGAGGCATATTATTTCTCCCCACAGGCCCCACATCAAGACCATATTTCAAAGCATTGCTGCTAAAGTGGGATCTGGGGAACCTTGTTGTGACTGGGTAAATACTTACTTGATACTGACCTTAACTTGTGGTTAGATCCATGCTTAGGTAGTTTGGTTGCTGAAGCTCATGCATGTTTGTCCTTAATAAAAACAGCAACATTAGTGGATTGATTTTCTGGCTGACTGCATTCAATTCAAATCTACCATCTCTGATAACTTATCCCATACAATGGAAAGACAAAGTTTTATGGCTGGGTCATGTGCTGGGGGAGCTAAATGGATCTGTGACCCACAGTGTTTTCAGCTTTCAGTTTTCAAGCACTGGGCTTGCTTCCTTTCTTCCTTCCTTTAGGCAGAAGGAAGCCATAGGCAGGTATTAAACACTGGAATTGGTGACAGCACTGTTGCTGATGGCGTTTTTTGATGTTTCCTGACAGGTAGGAGATGAGGGTGCTGGACACTTTGTGAAGATGGTGCACAATGGGATTGAATATGGAGACATGCAGCTGATCTGTGAGGCCTATCACCTGATGAAAGATGTGGTGGGCATGGAGCATGATGAGATGTCAAAGGTAATCTGTAGTTTTGAGGGTCTTGCCTTCTTGAGCCATGGTGGCTGTCTGCTGTTGATGGAGGCAGCTGGGCTTGGGTAAAGCTGCTGTATGTACATGAAGTTAATTTTTCTGACATGCCTTCTGCCAAGGGCAGTGCACAATATTCCTGAGCTTCAAATGAGGTAGGGAGCAGCAAGCACGTATGCCTGAATGTTTATAGAAGTTGTCTGAACTCTCCCATTCTGCAGTTGATTTCTCCCCAGGAAGCACCTTCTTCTGTAGAGATAGAAATTATAAAAAAGCTAGTAAAACACTGAGCATTATAATCAAGCAGGCAAATCTTGCAAAGACCTTATTGAAGCAAGTCAGTATGTATGATGTATCTTGAAAGGGCAGTTCTGTTTCCAGCTGTCAGTGCCTATGATGACAGGCAGCAGGATGGGCTATGCCTCTGCCTTCCCAGTTGGAGATGGGTGCTCTGCGGCTCTGAGTCTGGGCTGTGCTCCTTCCAGTGCAGGGCTCCTGCACAGTGGCTTTTCAGCAGCACTGAAATAATTGGTAGATGTGGCAGGGTACCAATAACCAGTAACTGAGATGGTGTGACCCGCTTCTGCATGTATACATATATGTATGTATATGTATACATATATCAATAAATAAGTCGATACGTATAGTAGATACATAGTAAATCAGTGTGTGTGTGTATATATATGTTTGTGTGTATATACATATACACTTTTTCTCCTTTTCTAGGTATTTCAGGAATGGAATAAGACAGAGTTGGACTCTTTCCTGATTGAAATCACAGCCAATATTCTCAAATTCAAAGACAGCGATGGCAAATACCTCCTCCCAAAGATCAAGGACAGTGCAGGACAAAAAGGCACAGGAAAGTGGACAGCCATTTCAGCCCTGGAGTATGGAGTCCCTGTCACACTCATAGGTAACTGGTTCTTCAATCCGGCCTCGTCTTTTCTACCCGCATGTATCACATCGCAGTAAGGAGCATGGTAACAGGGAATCTCAGAAATGAGCCCACACTAGGGCTTGGCTCACAGAAGAGGCTCTTCTAGGTGTACCTAGAAGGTGTTGCAGTCTTTCTGTCCTTGAGACCTCTTACTGTTTTTCTTTGCGGGGCTTGTTTTTACCTGGTTTCTCAAATGTCAGTAGTTCTGTTACCATGCCTTTGTCCATGCTATCTTCCCAGTGCTGGTGGTGACTCGGTGGCAGGTGAACGTAAGTGCAGTGCTAGAAGTGTCATGCTAGATTGATGCAATGATCCTCTCAGTAATCCTCCACCTTATCTGCTACTCCAAATCCCATCATAGCCTTAAAAATATTAAAAAAAAAAAGAAAAAAGAAGAAAGGTGGGGGCAGGACACCCTCAAAACCTTGTTGCTTGACCACTGCTTGATAAGTATTTAGACTTCTCTGAAGACATAAGAATTATTTTTCAGATATCTACCTAAGTCTTTTATTTCTGTGTTTCAGTATAACTTACCTAACCCAGCATTAGTGTGACTAAACAGGAGCACGGGGGCCAGACTGTATTACAGGTTGAGGAGCACAGACAGATTTTTTTTTTTTTTTTTGAGAATAGCAGCACACTGCTACCCTGTGATGGTGGCTGCTGTTTTTCCACCACAACAGTTGATTGAGATGTTTCTTTATATACTCTGGACTGCTGCTGGTTTTGGTTTTGTGGCTAATAAGGCTGCTGATCCAAAGCCAAACTAGGATGATGGACATGTATTTTGTTATTGCTTTGAATTATATCCCTAAAGTGTGAGAATTTACCTGTTCACGTACATATCTAACAGCCTGGTTACCTACCCTTTTATCTAACCTGGCCTCTGAATGGAATTGTGACGCAGGAGTTGTAATACATCTGTAACACATTTGGAGTGTTCTCTTACCACAGGTCCAACGTAGGCTTTCTCGTTGACTAAATAAGATGACTCAACAGGTTCTTTGCTCTCTGATTGGCTTTAATTTTCATGCTTTCTCTACCTGTTTTTCCTTTCCCTTGGCTGGTCAACTCCTGTTGTATTAGAAGATATTAAAAACTGTAATAGGCTAAAAGAGAGTAACTGCAGCAGTAGCTATCAGAGAAACACGGCTGCATTCCAATAACATGTTTTTACAAACCAAGTTACTACAGCTGTAGTCTTTCAGTTCTAGGCTTGAAACAGTGTTTCTCACTTGTGCTGTTAATATTCTCCTCCACCCTTGATCTTTGCAAGAACCAGGAGACACTCCCTAGTCCTCTGCAGTACCAGGGGAACGTTGTTAGGTAATGATGAGTTGATAGGGAAGTATGTGCAATAGCCTTTGTACAAACATGGCCGTTCGTGGGGCAGTTGCTGTGTGTGTGGTTTTACTGCATAAGCGTGACGTGCAGACTTCCGTTTGTAAAAGCAGAGTCATGCTACTCCTGCTTTTTCCTGATTTCCCCCCCCCTTCTCCTCCCCAGTGTAGAAGGAAGTTTTTGCATAAATGAAGGGGAGCCAGTTCTGATTTTGATATGATCTGTTAATCCTACTGCAGAGAGGTTCCAGAATCTTGTGAAAACATTACTCATTCATCTTTTGTTGTTGTCTTGTTTGTTTGGTTTTGGTTTTTTATTTGGGGGGGGTTGTAATTCACAACTCACTCAAAAGGTGGAAGAAAAGTTCAGTATGAAGACTGTAATAAACTTGATTGCTTTTCTTCTATCAGACTCTGGAAAGGAAGCTTCCCTCCTCCCCCTCTCCCCCCATTTAACAATACTATCTTCAATTGCAAATAAGTACCACTTAAAACAGCATGATTAGGAATTGACTGAGCCAGATCAAGAGAATGTCATTCAGGCTTTCTCTTTAGGTGCTGAAGATACTGCTTGGCCCTGGCGAATGAGATTTAGTAACCTGCTTAGTGATGTTACGAAACTTTCATATGGGCTTCTGAATACTAGTGTTATGGGTCTAGTAGATTTGTAGAACTTCGTCTTATAAGTGAACCTGCTCATTTATTCTTGATTTTAATTGCTCTTACTTTGCATGTGTGTATTTCAGAGCACATCTAGTTAATGTGAATCGGCATTTATGCAACAGCTTTTTATCTTCAAAGCATGACAACAATAATTGGTGAAGTCTTCAGCCTTGCCTGTCCCCAGACTGCAGGGCAACAATGTCTGTCTTTTAAAGACAGGAAGTGATTTTAAACTAAATTATTAAAACTAAGAGCTGGTGAAAGTTCCTGAGGATAAATTTTCATGCAGATGACTTGTGGCTTATTTTTTTTTCTTTATCATTTGAAAGCTGTATCAGTCAATATTTACCCAGTCGTTATGCTGACTGGCAGTTTTGTTCCTCAGTAATGCTGTTGAAATAATTAATTTGTACACCTCTCTCCCCATCTGACTGTTTCAGTATGTATGTGGCTCATTATTCAGTGGTGCTCTCAGTGTGTGCTTGAGGACAAGTATCTCAGACCTTAACAGTAATGCTGAACTTTCTAATTATCTCCCCTTTCCTACCATACTTAAAGGTGAAGCTGTGTTTGCACGGTGCCTGTCTTCCCTCAAGGATGAGAGAGTACAGGCCAGTAAGCTGCTGGATGGGCCTAAAATGACTCAGTTCAGTGGGAACAAGAAAGCTTTTCTGGAGGACATACGCAAGGTGAGTCACTGTGCTTGCCAGAGTGCTGTATTAAAGCTGCATATCAAAGCAGGTTTTGGATGCTGTAAACCCTGGTGAGGTGTTCTTGTGTTTCCATTTCATGACAAGTGGTTCCTGCTTTCACCCATCCCACTGTGCATTGTCTAGTGGTGTCCACAAAGCATAGTGTGACCAATGTCTCTCCTGACCAAAGAATAGTCCTGAAGGAATTCAAGTCTAAGCCACAGTGGGCAGTGACAACTAGCTGGGGTGCAGAAGTCATAATTCATGCACAGGAGCTTACTTTTTCACCCTTCAACACTCCTGTCTTTGTAATGGGGATAATAGCTCTTGATCTCTTTCTGTGGAGACCAAACTTTCCAACAATTAGAAAGGATATTTTGGTTCTCAAATAGCTGGAATGTGGCTTCTCTACTAATCCCTAATGATATGTGGCCTAAACAGAGCATGTAGACTGTGAAGTTAATCATTCAACTCTGTGGGACTTCACTTGGATTGTGAATTTGTTTTTTTAGGCCCTGTATGCTTCCAAGATTATTTCATATGCTCAAGGCTTCATGCTGCTGAGACAAGCAGCCAAAGAATTTGGCTGGACACTGAATTATGGTGGCATTGCACTAATGTGGAGGGGAGGCTGCATCATCAGAAGGTAATTAAGATGAGGAGGTAACTTAGTTGCTGAGGGGAGAAGAGCAGGCAATTTAGTTTATGGGGTGCTAGACTGACAAGCCTAGAGATTTTCTTGGAAAATCCACGGCGTTAATCTGCTGATAAGATACTGAGAGGCTGTTTCTGTAGACAGCACTAAAGGTTACCAGATGAAGCTAATTCTGTGGTGGTTTGGCTACTGCAGATTTTCTTCGGTCTTCGTTTTGTTTGCATCTTTCTCAATGTTTGGAATCTGAGTCTGGCCGAGTTAAATTTTGGCACTCTAAGTTTGGGATTCTGGGCCTTTGTTGGAAGCTGTGAAATTTTATTCCTGGTTTACATGTGTTCTGCCTAGTGTGTTCCTGGGAAAAATCAAAGATGCTTTTGATCGAAACCCTGAGCTCCAGAATTTGCTGTTGGATGATTTCTTTAAGACAGCTGTTGAAAACTGCCAGGTGAGTTTCCAAGGAAGGAAGAGCATAAAAAACCCAATAGTTTACAGTCTGAACTTCTTCAGCTTCTTCCCCAGGAATTACCTTCACAAGTATATTTAGACTAAAAAAATGAAAAGGTAGAGAATACAGCATCCTTAATCCCAAAGATCTCTAACAAATCCTTAAGCTCTTTGGGACTATGTATGTGTATCTGTATGCACATAATGTATGGGTGTAGGAATTCATCATCTATGGTTTCAAGGTACCCTTCTTTAGTAGAACGTTATCGGTCTTATAGGATCAGGACAGGAAAAAACCTACATAGTTGGAGCTGGATGAAATTGAACAAGAAAGTTGCCATGATGAGGTAGGCTATACTGAGGTCCAAATTAGAATTTTGCCAGACACCAGGGTTAGCAACCTGTCCTTGAAAAAATGCCTACAAATGCCTCTTTGCCTCTATTTCACCAGAAAATTGGAGAATGTTAGTTCTAAATGACAGGAAAAAAAGGGGGTTCCATCACTGAAGCACTGCTTTATAAATCTGTGTCCAGATACATCAAGCAATGAACCGAGGTCTCATGTGAAGTTGCAAGGTATATTTGTACTGTCAACCTAAAGATAACACAGGAGCAAACAAACGTATAGTCCTTGTTGTGTCATGGTTCTTCTCTTTGATACTAGCCAAGCTACTATTAGAAACTTAAGGTTTCCATTTTACTGTTACAGAAGAGCCTTAGGCAGAAATCTAGCAATTCAGAATAACTGTGATATGAGGAAAAAAATGTCTAGCCTGTGTGAACATTCTCATCATTGCCCTGCATCTTGCACCTACTGTGCACTTGGATTTCAGTTGTACAGAGCATAAAGCTCTGTTCTGTTACCATTGTTTGCAGTAGCACCAAAATAACAGTGTTCAGACCTGCCATTCATTAGACCTAGGTCTGTCCAAACAGAGTCCTGATTTGGACGGAGTTGACAGGCAGAACTAAAACCAGATTATCTGACTAACAAAGAAGTTATATATTATCATTAATAATTCTTTTAACTGAAGCTGAATATTCCATGCAGGTTACTAAATCACATGTACAGTTGAAATGAGGATTATCCACATGTCTGTCTGAAATATTGTGCTGACCTTTTATGCCTTTGGGCAGGCTTTGTACTGTGCTTGATTAGAGGTCCTGGAAGTGCCTCAGTGTTTGCTCAGTATGTTCCCCGCTGTGTTGATACTTTTGGGATGCACTGATTATGTTTATGTGAAAGAACATCATCCTTGCTTGTGGCCGTGGTTTGATTGCATGTGCAGTACATGTCTGCACTTTATTGTCCCATTTGTTAACTCTATCTTACTTGCCATTATTTTGGATCAACCTTGTTTATGTAAAATCAGGAATCTGCTGCTGCATTTGCTCAGACTTGGTCATTAGATTTCATGTAATGTGAAACAGTACATGCCATTGTACTAGAATAGTTCATAGGCCTGCACATAGCTCTGAGTGAGCACTGCTTAGTTTCTTTCTTTTCTTCTCGGTCCCGTCACCCCCCCTTTCCTCTTTCCCAGGACTCCTGGCGACGTGTAATCAGTACTGGAGTACAGATTGGTATTCCTATGCCCTGCTTCACTACAGCACTTTCATTTTATGATGGATACAGGCATGAAATATTACCAGCTAACCTGATTCAGGTAGGTGCCTGAAATAGTGTAGCAGATCTTCTAGCTACTGAAATATCATCATGTTGTTATTTAAATACTGGCCTAAAGGCCATGATGGCAATATGTCCTAATCACTCCAACACTGTAAAGATTAAGGCATAGATTGCCTAATACAACTCTGTTAAACCTGAAATTCACAGCAATAAAATACTATGAGATGTCTGGATAAAGAACACTGGAGATATTGGTATGACAGTGCCCAGCATGTGTTAGTATTCCATCTGTGAACCAAGGGTAATGATATCTTTGAATCAAAATGCTTTATAAAGAAGTAGTATCTTTGAGCCTTAGGATGTATGCAAGTGCTTGTTTTTTTGATTAGTACCTAGTAGAAATAATATACTTGTCTTTCTACAGAACTCTTAATTACTAAATGTTAGTAAATGTTTCATTGCAGTGATTTTGCTAATAATGAGAAAATAAGTTTGAATGTTATAATATTGGAGTCAAATCTTATTTCTAGTATTCCTATAGTCAGGTATCAGTAGGTACAACTTCTAGTACTCATAAGACTTTGATATTCATTTGTCTATTTTGTGTGTGTTCTTATTCTAGGCTCAGCGTGATTACTTTGGTGCACATACATATGAATTATTATCAAAGCCAGGTGTATTTATCCATACTAACTGGACAGGCCATGGAGGAAGTGTGTCCTCTTCTGCCTACAATGTCTAATTGGAAGTATTTCCTCTTGAAGCCAAGATACTGTAGATCTCAGATATTCTTCCTAGAATACCACTTTTTACTGTACTGTGCTAGAACTTGTGTTGGGACACTTTTGTAATAACTTGTGGGTATATTTCATATATATATATATCATATAAGAAAGCTAAATAAATTTGCTTATAAAGGCATTGAGGTGTTTTCTTTCCACTGCTGCTTGCCAAAACTGGCTAAAATGTCTTTGTGTGGTATTTAATAGAATACATTTTAAAATTATATTTTTATTGTATTATAGTGCATAAACTCATAGGGATCAAGATAGAGATGGCTGCATTTCAATAATTGCTAAAGTGGAGAATGGCAGACAGTCAGCACAGTAAAGTTACACAAGATTCCAGGGAGGTAAAGGCATTTTTTGGTTGCCATTGTTTATTCGTAACAGGCAGAGATTCTTAAAGGTTAATTCCTGGGTGTTCACCTGCACACAGTCTTTCACACTGTGAGCTATGTTTGTTTTCTATGAAAGGGTGAAGGGTAGGATGGATCATGGAGAAACTTGAATGCAGGTCATGGGTGTCAAGACTGATACTTCTGTCACCAAGCCATTCTCCCTCCAACTGTTGTTCCCAGCTTTAAGCTCTGGCATAAACTGTTGGCTTAGCTGTGTGCTTGCACTCTTCTCCCCAAATCTCCTGGCTTCTTTGCCGCCTCTTCCCATAAGGCAATTAAAAATACCTGCAGTAGCATGCAAAGTTGGCCATGTTTGATATCTTCTTCCTGCAATCCCACTGCCAGTCATCTTCAGGACTTCAGAAGATTCACCTGTGTGCCTGTACCTTTTTTTTTCCTCCTCAGAACCTCTCAAGTTTTAAATTTTGTGCTGTCCACTGATTGTTATATTAATTTTTTGCTCCATTTATCTCTGCTAAGACAGTTAGCTACTTAGTTGAATATCTGTATAATTAGCAAAAGATTACTTTCCATTTAAAGCAACTTTTCTGCAGATTATGTGGTAAGATTTAGGAATCCTATAAAATAAATGTGTGACAAATTGCAGGCAGTAGTGATAACCGGAGGGTCATGAACATTTTAGCAGTCGGTTTGCCCCAGCATTTGTGGTTTATGTTCTCCAGCAGGAGAATTGTATTAGAAACTACCACGGTGAACAGTAGGAGCAGTTTTGCCAGTTTATTGTGTGCATAGGCGTTGTGTTTCGGAGGAAAATGAGATACTCCCACTGATCTATTTTAGTGCTTAGTGCCATAGTAGCGCTGAGAAGAATATCTACTGTCTGGAATCCCACTGTGCTGAAACCTGACGTCTGCTCGGTTGGAGTGAGCAGTGTGCGCCTCACTGGGGTGATGGGGAGCCGTGCTTGTTCTGTCACCTCGTTTGAACTGAACCGTTTAGGGGTGAGGGAGGGGATGGGGACATCACCTGATGTTGCTTTACATCTCTCTTACTAGCTCACCTCGCCCGGACACACGCATTAACTCCCGATCGAGGGACGATCTTTCACGGTGGGTCCAGAGCCCTCATGTAAGGTGTTGGAAGAGGACGGGTGCTGTCATCACCTCTTAAAACCAGACCGTGCCCCCGTCAGCAGCTTCAAGGGTAACGTGCAAAGCCTCCTGCGCACCCCGTCCTGGCCGTCCGTCCCCACAGCGGGACTGGGTTTCCCTCTCCTTCAAACACCCCTCTTCAGCCACAAGGCGGGAGCGGGGGGTCGCGGCGGTTTCCTCGGCCCGTCGCGGGGCGGTGACGGTCGCTGGGGAGGGCTGGGGTCTCCATCGCAGCGGCCCCTTCCCCGCAGCACCCGGACGACCGCCCGCCGCTGAGGTAACGGCGCTGCCCCGGGCTGCGCGGGGCGGGGGCGTCCGAGATGGCGGCGGCGCAGCCCCGCCCCGCCGCGCTGGGCGGGAAACCCAGCTGAGGGCAGCGCCATGGAGGCGGCGGGCGGTGAGGAGAGGGTCCTTCTCACCCAGGTACCACGGGGCTGGCGTCCTCTCCCCCTCCCCGGGCCCACAGCCCCGGCCCCGCTCCTACCGTGCCGGAGCTGGCCGCCGGGGCCGCTGGGGGAGGGCCCGGCCGGGACAAGATGGAGCCGTGGTGGGGGGGTGTGGGGCAGAGAGTGATAAATGTGGTGCTGCGAGGCGTGCTGGGGTCCGTAAACGGTCGTTTATGTTGCGTCCTTTTAAGTAGTCTTGATGGTTTACGCAAAAGAGAGCTGACCTGTCACCGCTTTGGATCCTTTCAGAGGCTGAAGGCTGCGGTTCACTACACGGTTGGCTGCCTGTGTCAGGATGTTGCAGAAAATAAAGAGGTGCAATTCAGCAAACAAACCATTGCAGCTATTGCAGAGATCACCTTCAGGCAGTGCGGTACGGAAGTTTGCATATTATCTATTTGTTCAAGAGCACTTGCTGGAGAAACGATGCTTTAAAAAAAAAACCCAGCACTGGAACTAGGTATCACTGGTGCATTGTTTCTTGCACTACATTTTTTAAAGTACAAGAAATAGTGATTTTGGTTTTCAGACCTGGAAAAAGCATTTAATATATGTGGAAATATTGTGTGGGCCACCTGCCTGTGCAAGAGTGGCACGTAATAACAAGTTATGGTCGCTTCTCATAACTAACTTGGATAATTTGCAGTTACACGTTGTAACAGCTAGAACTGCTAGAACTTACGTATCTCTTCCTACTCAGAGTTAGCATTTTAAAATACGTGGTGTCTTTGTGTTTTCTCCAGAGAACTTTGCAAAAGACCTCGAAATGTTTGCAAGGTAGGTACTGGAATACTTGATTGTTACAAAGGCTTTCTTTTTTTATGTTCAGCTCCAATAACTAGGTAATCTTTAAAATACATCTTGTAATTAAAGTTTTAAAGGGCTCTATTGGCTGATTAAATAGTGGCTGTGAAGTTAGGAAATAGATATTCCCCTGTAGGTTCTTCCTGATCTTGGAAGTTCTTTTATGTAGTACAAGTGATTGTTTAGATTAATGACTATATATAATTGTCAAATGTGTTGATACATAGCAGTACTGGATGGTTTGGGAGTGACAGATGTTTACTAGCATGCCTGTGTTTCATGTGGTTGCTCCAAGGAGGTAAGGGAATGTTTAAAGGAGTCAGAACTTAACACAGTGACCTACTGGCAAGTAAGAGGGAACGGAACAGTGGTGCTTGAAGTTCTGGTTGCTGAATTCTACTGTTTTTACACAGGAAGTGTGGGCATTTAGATGTACACATACAAACTTGTAAAATAGGTTTTTGTGTATTATAGTTGGAAAAGATAGGCATGTTTGGTTTACCGGGTCCCTGTTAAGCCCTTTCAGTTAGTGTTCTGAATTAGATGCTGTATGGCCTGTTACAACCAATGTTGGCAAACACATTAAGGGGTATTTTTTAATTTTATGCAGGCATGCAAAACGAAGTACAGTCACTACAGAGGATGTGAAGCTTTTGGCTAGAAGGAGCAATTCTTTGGTGAGATTCACTGTATTTTCTGTCTCACAACATTCTTAAGCCAACTGGTTAATTCCTAAGAGCATTTGAATGAAGGCTATAGATGATGAAGCAACTGTTGCTCAAGCAATTTCACTGGCTTATAGATGATGGATGGGCATGATCCAGTGATTTTTTTTTAAATTTTCCTCTTATTTTGCTTCATGACACTATGGATATGTGTGGGAACACAGATGTGATTGCAATTCAAGCAGCAATGTTCTGGTTGCAACAGGGCTGCTGAGGTTCCAAGTACAAAAGTGCAATAAACAGACACATTATAGCATTGTCAATCTTGGAAATAAATCACTTGTTTTTTTCCCTGATCTTGTGTTCCTGTGCTTTAGCTTAAGGTCAGAAATAGCTTGAGTCCACCTTGCAGTACTAAGTCTCCTAACATTAATATAGGGATGATTCACATTATTGTAATCTCTTATGTGCTGATCTGTATGATGTTCAGTGGACTTAAATTCACTTATTGTTTATGACATACCTGTAAATGCTTCCATGAAGAAGAATACTTCCAATACTAATTTTAATTTTATGTGAGGGGACTTTTTCCTTCCATCTGTGATTTGAAATATGCAACACGAACGTGCCCGAGAAGGCATAGTAAATGTTGGAGCTGAATTTTGTGTTCCTAACTCTCATGTGCTGTTTACGTTAAGTGGGTGCAGAGAAATCTTCCAGTATCTCTGTACTGTCGTGATTTAACCCCAGCCAGCAACTAAGCACCATACAGCTGCTCACTCACTTCTCTCCCACCCAGCGGGATGGGGGAGAGAATCAGGGAAAAAAAAAAGTAAAACTCATGGGTTGAGATAAGAACAGTTGAATAGGACAGAAAAGAAAAAAAAAATTAGGATAATAATAACAGTAATAAAATGACAATAATAAAAGAATTGGAGTATACAAAACAAGTGATGCACAATGCAATTGCTCACCACTCACTGACCGATGCCCAGTTCGTTCCTGAGCAGTGAGTCCCCCCTGGCCAACTCCCCCCCAGTTTATATAGTGGGCATGACATCACATGGTATGGAATACCCCTTTGGCCAATTTGGGTCAGCTGCCCTGGCTGTGTCCCCTCCCAGCTTCTTGTGCCCCTCCAGCCTTCTTGCTGGCTGGGCATGAGAAGCTGCAAAATCCTTGACTTAGTGAAAACACTACTTAGCCACAACTGAAAGCATCAGTGTGTTATGAACATTCTTCTCATACTGAATCCAAAACATAAGACAATACCAGCTACTAGAAAGAAAATTAACTCTATCCCAGCCAAAACCAGGACATGTACTCAGATTGTATCTCAGCAGTTACTCAGAGTTGTAGTTTGCCAATGTTGCTGTCTTGGTTGTAGAGATGGATGTAACATACATTTATAAATCCTAGTCTTGCCAGGGCATTTCAGTATCTGAGGATATCCAGCTTAGATTGAGGGCTTCATGCAAGAATTAAAACTAGTTGATGTTTGTCAGCCTTTTTGGAGTGTCTGTCATCTTTTTTTGTAGTAAGAATTTGCCTTGTTAATTTCTCTTAAACGTTTATCTGTAATTTATCATGAATAAATGAAGTTCCTCAGTAGATGACTGATGAGTTTCTTGTTCTCAGCTGAAGTATATCACCCAGAAGAGTGATGAGCTCATATCAAGTAACATGGAACAAAAGGAGAAGAAGAAAAAGAAGTCCAGTGCAGCTAAGGGAGGGAGAACTTCTGGGGAACAAGTCATTGTGACTGAAAGCGAAGATTCCAACATGGCATGATTTACCTTTCAAGTAATGTTTCTGGTCATTCTTCTCTTATTGTCCTAGAGGAACCAAAGTGAGCCTATTAGAGATCCCTCTTGCACGTTAGCAACACTAATGAATCTTTGGGTTTTTAAGTGAACACAATTAGTTGGATTTTTTTGTTCCAGAAATGAAAGGTCTGTCAGAATTTAGTAAAGCTTACAGCCAAAATGCTTTAATTGCTCACAAAAAGCTATGTTTACTGTTATTAAAAAGAAAATCCTCTAAATAAAGAGTTTAAAGCAGAACATTCTCACTGACCATAATACCTCAGTATGTGCAACTCCCTCCATGCTGCAACTTAGTTTCTCCAGGAATTGTTTGACTCCCTCCTTGTTTCCATTTTCGATACTTTTGCTTAGGTATTTTGAATATATTTGTTTTAATAGCATTATCTCTCCCTTGTTGTCTTAACAATTAAAACATGTTTGGTGTCATTTTTGACCTGTGATACTGGTGTACAATCTTCACTTTCAGTAAGTTGCATTACATTTCTAATTTTACTATAGTAATATGGCTCCGGAGTGGTGGTCAGGAATGTATCACTATTGCCCTCTGCCGGACTGACAGAGACTTAGCAAATGCTGTTGATTCCAAAGAAGCAGATTTAAAGACGTAAGGTATTATTAGATAGATATAGCCAAGTGAAATGAGAAGGCTGCTTAAGCTACTGCGTGGGCAAACTTTATCAAGCAAGAATATGGTTGCCACGGATAGTAAAAAATATGCAGCAAAAGAGGAAAGAATTGAAAACTGTTTCTCTTGCTCAGCCCTTAATTCATGAGACAAGCTCTTCCTCGAAGCCACTTGTCCCTTCCTAAAGGATACAGCTCAGAGCAATTCCCCAAAACCAAGTTTAAAATGATCTCATTTTAGTAAGACTCATACCACTACCCCAAGATAAAGAACGTACCAGAGGATGGAATATTTTTTATCACCCTTGAGAACTCCTAGGTGTAGTCTTGCTCCTTGTTTAAAACCCTTCTCTTGAAAGAAGAGTGCACTTTCTGGACTAGAGTCACTCAGCTATACATGACATAATGGAAAAAGAGTAATGCTCTGGACTCCTTACATGTGCTTCCTTTTATTCTTGCTCTGTATTCGAGCTATTAAACAGTAGTGGATAGGGAAAAAAGCCATGCCTTTTGCAGGCTGTAGCTATCCAGTATAGATCAAATAAATAAAATCAAGTGCTACAGTCAATGTAGAAGAAAATAGGAATGTCATGAATCCCTATCTCTGGCTCTATACAGGAAATTTTACACAATGACCCTTCACCCTCCCCTTCCTCTATCCCAAACCGTTCCACTTTCAGGGATGAGATATCTTTTAGAATTCTTCTTCTGCTGACTGATGTAGGCTAGGTGGGTAATAAACTAGCAATTCCGTACTCAACAGGAAATGTGTCCTTTTGGCATGCCAGTGCTTACATTACTCAGTTTTCATATTGTGGTGGAGGTTTTTTGTGTTTGTTTTTGGTTTGTTTTTTTTTTTAATGCCACTATAATTAGTTGCTTTCTTGAGGTTCATGAGGCTTTATTTACCTTAATGTACCCTGGTCATCAACCCAATCCCACAGAAAATGCAAAAAGTTTTTCTTGGTGCTTTAAGGGACAAATCATTAATGCAGCATTGAAGACCATTAATTGAGGATACCCATTCATGGCAAATCTACTGCTGAAGAAGGAATCTGTTACAAGGTAGTTTGACTACTTGAATGTATTAATGATAAAGACTTTCACTCAAGGCTTTGACATTCTAGTATTTTTACCTGAAAAAAGCGTAATGGTGGCCACCCTAGGTTTTCACATGTCTTCTGGCTATGTTTTATACCTTCCATACTGTATCCCTCCCTCTTGAACACCTATACAAAATCCATCCTCATGAATCGTGGACAGGTCAGTCACCCTGTTCAAAAGTTAAAGCTTCTTAAATATTACAGGAATAAGATCAAGGAAATGCTAATTTTTACATAGTTAAAAGTGTCCATGCAGCTTAAATAAGCTTAAGTGAATCAAACATCATGTCTACAAAAATGTAGATCTAATTTGGGGTTAAATTAGATTACAGAGCATGTTTTAGGTGGACAGTTTCTCCCAACTTGCATGGGGAAGATAAGCAAAAAAATGACCAAGTACCTTTCGCTCTTATCTACTGTTTTGTCTCTAAGCGAGCAACTTTTGTAGGGGTCTTGTTATCAAGACATGTGCAGTTCTATGTGATTTGCTTCTGTTGTTTATCCTGTTCCTTTCTTGAGTAGAAAATTGATACTTATTTCACAAGACTCCTAGGCCTTTAGAAACATCAATCATTTTGATAACATAGTAGCTATCTTGCAAGAGGAAGGCCTAGTGGATGTTTATTATACAGCCTACCTGATTTTTTTTTTTTTGTTGTTAGGTCACTAAGCCCAACATGTCCAGAAGAGAATTATGTCTCAAAGTTTGTTAGCTCTGATGTTGTCTGTAGTCTTCAGCTAAAATATTCTGTTACTTCCTTTCCAAATACACATGCACGTACACTACTGGTACACAGAAGGTGCTGGCCAATGGCTAAAGATTGTTTACTGAAAAGCTTTGTGATTATTTCCTGTGGAAATATTAGATCTTGCAGCAGCTCTTTGTTATCACCAACAGGAAATTCTAGCTATGAACGAACCAACTTCCAAAATATCATGATCTAGGGATCTATAGTAAAGTCTACACTAAAAAAAAACAAACCCATTTTTACAGATAACTGTACTGTTAGGTTTAAAAATCTCATGGAGATGTTCTAGCAGTTTTCGCCTTTGTTTGATTGCACTATTGAAAGAGATCCAAGAAGCAATAGATAAACCTGACCCCTAAAAAAGGATTTTTAATAGAAATTACAGGATGATATGCAGCATTGAAGTCTCTTGGACAGTAGTTAATTGCTTCTCCTTTTTCATGGAGACTTTTGAAGAATGTTGACTGTAACAGAGCTTTAAAGAGAATTAAGTATTATATACCTGCTCTTTTTGCAAACAATAGTCAATATTACTATTAAACTGCCAGCTCAACTTTAAAATAGTTTAACTGCAGCTCCCATCAGATCATGAAAATCTGACTTTTTTTTTCTATTAGAACAGAACAATTAAGACAAAAGTAACAGTTTAAAACATACTATGGTAGGTCTAGTTGATAATTTGAATTCTGTAATATAAGAACTGCAGCATTTAATAATTTACAGGCAACTAAAGGGCTCTAATCTTGATAACAGAAAAGAGGAGAAAGCAGCAATGAAACCCCTCCATTTGTTTTTTTCCTTAACGCTAGATTGGAAGGACCATCACTGCCTTCCTACAAGAAAGATCAGCATGGTCTCTGTGACTCCATCTCAGTGTTTGCCTGGAAGTAGGTGAGTTAAATATTACTAATACACATAGGATTGAAGTAATTATGTTATCTGCTATTTTAAGTAGATGTGGAAAAGCCACAAGTAAAACCCTTTCCTCTTGTACAGCTTGAGGAGTAGAATTTCCATTGCCAAGTTGAGCTTGAAAAAAGCAAAAGCATTGCAGCTTTTAGTAAGACTGAAAAACTGGTTTATAATGGAGAGAGTGGTAGTCACAAGCTGAGACATAAGCTTACAGAAAAAGCTTGCTGACAGCTAGTCTACTCAATGCATGCTATTTCAATTGGTAGCCAGTGTAATTAGCTTTGAGTGCAATAGAGCATGCTTCAAAAACTCTGTTGATGCACAGCCATATATGCTATTTCAGAAAGATTTGAACATAAAAAGCTTGTAATAAGTAGCTATTTAAAGCAGCAGGAAACCTTTACCCGCCATGGCCTATAATGTTACAAGCCAGAAGTGTATATTGTAAGAAGCAATTATTTGCCCTAGCAAAACAGACTGACCAAAAAGTTGACTGAAAGCTTCTCCCCTAAGTCTAGTTAATTCCCATAGAGGTGGCTTCATCTGAAGTATTTTTGGTTACCTGCTCAAAGGCACTAAACTGTTTAGAGTATTCATGAATCTAACTTCGAGTGTGCCATAATTCAACTGGAATGTCTACATGCAACACGTTCATCTGAATGCCTGCTGTAGGAATACTCACCAGTTGGCATCCTGTACCATTTAAGGTTATGTTACATCAGAGGGTTTTGCACGATACTAGAAAACATTTGTATCTACTAAAACTTTCTCTGAAGTTTCAGCTCGCTTTTCAGATTTTTTTCATATACATCTTCTGTTCTCATAAGAGAAGAAGAGATTGGGCCAGGTGAGAATTCTGGTGCAGTGTCACCAGTATGAACATGCATTCTACCTAAATACTTTGGACAGGTTAAATACAGAGTACTTCTGTATTTAATTTCTTCTTCCTCTATCCTTAAGGTAATACTGCACTTACTAGCACATTCAAAACTAATCCAACAGTAAGGTAAAAAGGTTTTAATGATATCAGAAAAAAAAGTCTTCAACAAATAAAAAATAAGCCAGTTAATACAAAAGCACCACGATACTACACTAATGATTAGGAAAGTAATACAGACAGGCCAAATACAAGTCTTCTGCCCCACAGCCTTACAAAGCAATTATTTCCATCTTTGCTGTGTTTTATACGTTAGTGCTTACACTGCACCCAAGAGGAGTTCCTTAGAGAAAAAGCACAGAAGTTAAAGGACTCTGAATTTACTTTAACTGATGAAATTAGCATGAGAATTCAAGTTCCTAGATTCCAGGCTGGAGCTTAAAGCCAGACAGCAGCTGGCTAACCTCTCTGCCCTGTTCATTAACTGTGCCTCAAAGTGTCTTCCAGAGGTCTTCCATCCTTTACATTGAAAAAGGTGGGAGGACAAAGTAAGCAAACTCCCTGGAGCTTCAGAAGCTAGATCCATCATTATCCGATGGAAGCTTCTGGCTCCCAACCAGGTATTCAAAGCTGAACCCTTACATGCTGTGTTTAGCAACACCATTGTCCTAGTATTCCGCAGAAAGTCAAAATCCCTTTGGTTACACATGATTTGAATCATCACAGGAGTTTAAGCCTCAGGACAATGTCCAGATTTTAGTTGTCTATAGCCAGACCACAGTCTGACCAGCAAACTATGGCTCCCAGGATATATCTTGCTTGTATTGATTCTAATGCAAAAGAAAAACCAAAACAAAACAGAAAAAATTGCGAGCAGCACTACAGTCTTATTTTTTGCGTTTTGAACTAGGCCAGTCTCCCCAGGGTAGCGTTTTCTTGCCCTTTGACGTGCTCCTTAGGGAATGCAAAGTCTGCACTTGTTGTAGACGCTTGGAGAGCTCCTGATCACAGGCTTGCTGCAGAGCTTCAGCTTTCTGCTTGTCCCATCTCAGAGCCGAGGCCAGGGCTTGTGTGTCTTCTTTCAAGACCAGCTGTAGCAAGACAGATTTCTCACAGTCTTTTCTACTGATGCTCCTCCACCACTAACCCCTCTGCCCACATTAAGAACAGCAGTAATAAGACACCTGTTTAATACTGGCAATTTGGTATTGAAGAAGTTCCCAGCTTTCATCACCTATCCTGTGGACTAGTGGATTTTCAATATTCTACCAGCACTTAGAGCTTGAATCTATATTCAGATGTTCAAAGGAACAGAAAGCAGTTACTTAGTTTCTACAGTAGGCAAAAACGAGGAGCAAGTTCATAGCATTAGAAAGAACACACTTTATAATGCGTAGTTTACCTAGACTTTCCTTTCCAAGCTATGGGTTTATTTACACTGTTTTCCAAAATAAGGAGGCTTTTATTTTGATTTGGGATGTATAAAGGAAATATAGCTAGATGCATCTGCATACAAAAAAAAGTTGCTGGTGAGACAGCTGAAGCACTGGCTCACTATGTTTTGGCAGAGATTAAAACCAAAATTATTTTGTGGCTTTTCAGAGGACAGACTGGAGTACTTGGAATAGTGTCAACTGGCTACTACAGAGGAGCTCCAAGCAGGGGATAATGTTACTGAGGAAGAGAAATAGATTAAATCTCACCACTTTGAGACTGAGATATATTGACATTACAGCCTCCAGAAGCAAGGACACCTTCCCCTATAACCTCTCTCTCCAGAAGGAGAGATTTGCCAGAATATGGTTATATCATTCTCACCCACCTCTAGATCTTGACTGTCCAAGCAGAGCTCTGGAGCAGGTTTCTCTTTCAGAGCAGCAAGGATCTGGTCACTGAGTGCTGTTTTGGCTGAAGTGCCTGTACTGCTGGTGCCTGTGTCAACCACATCCATCTCCTTTCTTGGTACAGTCTCACATTCTGAAAAGTAGCAGAATCATTATAGCCCATGACAAACACAGGACAGGCAAAGTGGCCTGGACTGCTTTGATGGTTTTGAGATTAATAAAATATGCATTCTATCTAGGTACATCCTCTAACTTAAGTAATCCTTAATGTTAAGGATGACTCCATGATTTAAGCTTTTCTCCCAGTATGCTTACTTCCAGGCATTCTGAGAAATGTGATGCAGCAGTGAGAGGACTCCTGCTCTCACCCAGTCAGAGAACTCTTACACTATACCAGCTATTACATCAACCACATTAAGAGCTGCTAAGCAAGTGACTCACTCCAGTCCTTTGCTCTGCCTTAATTTATTCCACTCAACTATTCCAGGCATCTCTGAAAGGCTTGTTCTCTAATATCCTAATGCTCCCTACCTGCTACTTTACTTAAGATACTGTCTTCATTTTTCAAGGCTTGTAGGTAGAGTTCCAGGAGCTGTCTTGACTGGCGTTCTTCTTCTCGTCTGTCCAGCACCTGCTGCAGGGTATCCTGCAATACTTGGATTTTGGTTTGACTTTGGGCAAGTTCTTCTGCCAGGTCTGAACGTGGTACGTCAATAAGCACCTTAAAACAATGAGAGTGCTCCTGTTACATGGACTGCCTGAGTAACTCATTCCATTACACTGATTACAGTACAAACAGCGAGCCTCCTGCATGACAAAGCCTCCACCTTCATGAAACCCTGCATGTTTCTTGTCATAGCAAGCCAGCCTGGTTATGAGAGGCTGTAGTAGCACTCCACCAGCCAGCACTCTTTACCAGAAGCCAAAGGGCATCCAGGAAGGTGTGGAATCACATGCATTTTTAACAGAAATCCTGACAACTCCTGGCAATCAAAGTACTGCTTCTTAAGAGTGCATGGGAATACGCAAAGGAAAGCCAATAGCCTGGCACTTGGGAAGCTGCATGTTGCAGGAGGACAAGAAGAGGCAGTTATCACCATGCCTCACTACATACGGGGTGTTCAGCAGTCAGATACTCCAGTCAATCAGCTCTGGAAACTGACAGCAGTTCTTCAAGCCCCTCTGGAGCAGATTTGGCATGCTGCTCAGCCTTCCCTTTTGGCACATTACACAGGTGTCTGGTTTTGAGGAAGGAGCCCACCTCAGTTGCCATTTGGCCAAATCTTGACTTTTTGCCCTCACGCTGCCAGAATTGGAAAGACAGCCTGTGAGGGACAATCAGTGATTAAGAGCATCCTCCTCAGATACTCGTGAGTGTTTCCCCTCAAGGACAAATTTGACTCTAGCACCACAGCCAAACAGCAGCAGCTGAACTAAGCTTGAGATCTTGTTTACTTACTCTGTTCTCTGCCATCTACTGAAATAAATGGATGATGGGCAGAGCCAAGGACAGGAATTAGAGGTTTCCCCACTGTACCTGGAGGTCTTCTTCAGACATCAAGATGATATTAGACAGGTCATCCTTCAGTTGCCTGGCCAGCTGCTTCCACTTCTCTGTAGCACTGTCCACTTCATCCGCAGACTCCGAGAGCCAGGTTGTTCCGCTGTCTGACACAAGAGTCATCAGTTTCATGGGTCATTACTGATCCACCTGAGACAGCCTGATTTCACTAGCTGTATTCCAAACCCCGCTCCCCTTCCATGCTCCCTCATCCACAGAGTACCTAAGCTTTTGCTGGACCATTTCTCGTTCTTGGCCAGTGCCACAAACTTGGTATTAGATGGCAAACACAAAAAGTAATCTTCATCATCCACAATGGTGCCATCTTCTGCCAGTACTAAGGTGATGGGCTCCCCGGCCTTATCAATGGCCAGAATCCCACTAGCTGCAGAACAGAAAAAAATACTTAATGAAATAATAAAACTGATGTATGCGCTGCCCTTTTACTACACCCACTGCAAGAGACAAGCAACTCTTAGTAATTTAGGCTGGAGACCAGGACCCATCCCCGCGCAGCTCTGCACATCAGCTCTTTTTTAGCACATACGAGTTTCCCCTCCAGAAACAAACATCCTCGATGCAAACCTCGGCATGCACACAGAAGGCGGCGCGTTTCGGTGAAACTACTTGCAGACCCTCGTTCCCACCTCCCTTCGCCTCCCCCCATCAGGAAGCGTCACCCGGAGACCTGCTCTCCCTCGGTCTAGCTCCACGGCACGGATCGGGCTTCTCCCAAAAACGGCGGGCGGGCACTGCAGCGAGCCAGCCCACGGCAGCCCACCGGGGACTGCGAGCTTTCCCCCCCCACCGGCGACGCGTACAACCCCGCGGTCCCCGTGTCTCCCCCCTCCTCCTCCTCCTCCTCCTCCTCCTCACCCTTGTCGCGCAGCTCCCGCAGGCAGGAGGCGGCGAGGCCGTGCTGCTCCCGCCCGTCCCTCCGCCGCACCAGGCAGCGCTTCAGCGGAGCCGCCATGGCCGCCGTCCGGCCCCCGGGGCGGGCGCGCTGCTCGCCGGGACGGGCCGCGGGGCGCGCTGGGACGCGGAGTCCGGCGGGTGCCGGCCGGTGTGCGGAGGGGCTCTGCTCCCCGGTAGCTGTTCTGGCATGCCGGCCTCGGTTAGCCCGGCCGCCGTTTCGTGTTTCGTGACCTCGATGCTTTGCCTCAGAGGTTATCTGAGCTGCGGGACGCTAGGAAGTACGTCTACAAAACCCCTTCGAGCGTGGGCAGCAACTCAGTTACTTGTAAAACAAGGTGATAGAAGGAGCGTGCCCAGGTCTGTTCGAGTAATACGCTCCCTTACAGACAAGTGTTGTGAAATTATAATATAAACAGAAAAAAAGCACAGGCATGCAATAACCCCGCCCTGGCGTGTATCTGAGTAGCACCATCGGGGTGGGAACCCCTGCAGCTGTGGAAGCAAAGGGCCTTCCTTATGGGAGCTCCTGCTGGGCCTACAGAGCCAGACCTGTCAGTTATGGTGGTACAAGGCCGGACCTGTCAGTTACGGTGGTACAAAGCTGGACTTCTTAGTTATGGTGGTACAAAGCCGGACCTGTCAGTCTACGGTGGTACAAAGCTGGACTTCTTAGTTATGGTGGTACAAAGCCAGACCTGTCAGTCTATGGTGGTACAAAGCTGGACTTCTTAGTTATGGTGGTACAAAGCCGGACCTGTCAGTCTATGGTGGTACAAAGCCGGACCTGTCAGTCTATGGTGGTACAAAGCTGGACTTGTTTGTTGGTTATGCCTCTCAGCAGGCTTCTGGGAGCCGTAAAAGTAAAATAGCAATGAATTATATCCATGGTTACAGCCATAAGCAGCAACGCCGAAGCAGCAGTGCACGACGGCCGGGCCGCACTGCCCGGACCCAGGCGGGTTTTGTCAATGGCCCAACTAGCTTTTCTGGGCAAGGAAAGCTTTTCTGTCAGGCAAGGTAGGACACTGCAACCCACACAGTCTCCGCAGCCCGGCCCCGAGCCGGCCCAACCGCTGGCTCCCGTCCCGGCGGGAGGCCGCAGAGGCCGGAAACTCACGGCAGGAGTGGTTCCCCCGCGGGGGCGCATCGGTGCCGCGGCGTTCGACTCGTTCTGCCTTGCAAGCGCGAGCCGGTGAGGCCGCGCGGGGCGCGAGGGAACGGCGGTGAGGGCGTTCCATCGGTTGGGCGGGGATGGATTAGCCGGGCCTGGGAAGATGGCCTCCTCGGAGCAAGCGGAGCAGCCCAGCCAGGTAGACGGGGCCGGCGCTCTGCCCGCTCGGCTCGGGCAGGGGGTGGCAGGGGACGGGCGGGGCGGGGTGGGGCGAGGGCGCCGCCGCCGCCGCCTCCGCGGGGGACCGGGCGAGGGGAGGGCGCCGCGCCTCTGCTTACCTCCCCCTCCCCTCCTTGTCCGTCCCCCCCCCCCCCCCCCCCGCCGCCTCCTCCTCCTCCCGCCGCGGCCGGCGGTGGGGGGCGCGCGCGCCGGCCAGTACCGCTCCTTTCCCCCTCCCCCCCCCCCCCCAACACCACCCCCGGCGCGCGCGGCCTCGCTGCCAACCGCCGCCCGCCCGCCCGCTCGCGCGCCGCCTCCGCACCTGTCGTAACGGTCACTGGCGATAGTGGGGGGGAGGGGGCGGCTCGGGTCGCGTCAGCCCCC
Source organism: Buteo buteo (assembly GCF_964188355.1). Taxonomy (NCBI): domain Eukaryota; kingdom Metazoa; phylum Chordata; class Aves; order Accipitriformes; family Accipitridae; genus Buteo; species Buteo buteo. The sequence goes on from NC_134175.1 coordinate 5,686,591, forward strand.
GCCGCGGTGGGGCCCGTCGCCACCGAAGCCCGGTCAGCCTGGCGAGAGCAGCGGTACCGGCGGGGCGCGGGAGCGCTGACCCCGCGAGGAGGCGGTGGCCGGTGACAGCGGCTCCCTGAGGTGCGCGTTGTCCTCCCGTCCGCTACCCGCCCCCCCCCCGTTTCCCGCCTGCCCCCGGCCGGCCCGGCGCGGGAGGAACGGCGAGGGGCTACTGCTGGTGGTGCCCGGGTGAAACCGTGGAGCCTCGTCACGGCCGAGGTGACACTCTGTGCTGGGGAGGGCCAGGACGCCCTGCGTAGCCGTTCGGTGCGTCTCGGACATCGCTTTCACACCCCACCCCATGCCCGGTCGCACCGGTAGAGCTTCGCATCTCGGGGGAGTCGGTTGTGTAGTTTGGCATCCTGCCCTGCGTGGTAGCATAAGCTGATACAGGGCACGCTTCACCAAACAGCCAAATGCAGTTCTGATTGGAAGGGCTGTTCAGGCCAGGCCCCTAAGCATGTTTTCATGTGAGGGTCTACATATGAAACTCAATAAAACACTTGAATGGGGCCGGGGGGGGGGGGGGGGAAGCACAACCAGAGAGAAAAGAGGCAATTTCTGTGTTAGCTGGCTTTTGAAATGAGGTGGAGTACCAGTTAGACAAAATGTTGTTTCTGCCTTGCAACTGTGATGGAGAAAGGTCCTTGAACCAACAGCATAAAAGGGCAACGCAATGATAGACATAGTATAAGCATTGTCAAAAACTGAATGGGGAGGGTGAAAGAGAAGTATAAGTTTGCTAGCTCAAGAAACATACTAAAAGATGAAGGTATTTTTAAACTGGCACCTGAAATGAATGGGGGAGCCAGAGGGAAAAATGAAAGTACGATGTAGATGTATATAGCATAGGTTTCCGGTCACTTGCACTGGCTTGCTCATGATCCAGGGTAACACGTATTTCATTGCAAACTCTACCTACCTCAAATGACCTCCTGGCAGCTCTTTCATCTCACCAGTATCTCAGACAGACTCCCGAGTATGTGATATCAATGGAATTTTGTAAAATCCTTCAGGTGGCTGCAGAGGGTCCTCCTGCAGGTGGCAGATGAAAGGTCTGGCTGTTTCAGCAACGGGGAAGAAAATAGAGCAAAGTCTACCACCAAACATGCTTTTATGTGCAATCATTCAAATCTATCCACATTTGACTAAATCACTCTGAACCTTGCTGTTGATCCTTTTATTTTGGACTGAGGAGGCTGAGTTTGTAGGGAACATTTTTGAACTAAACTGAAATAGAAATGAATTACATAAAAATCATACTCTGACTAACCAGCACAAATCTCTCCCTAGGCTGTGAAAGGCCAAGTTACCAAACGCACGGTAGTTTTGCTGGGCAGTTTTGGATCGGCTGTGTGCTTTCATCAGTCGTAGTTTAAGGTGCAGGCATTACAGTCCATTCCTCATGCTTCGAGCAAATGCTTTCAGAACGAGGAAACCTGAAACAACCTGCGACTGGTCCATAAGCCACTTGGGCAGTCTACAAGGCTATTGACTAGAGGTTTCTGAGAAAAATCTGGTTAATTGACAGATGTCGTTGCCTGAGAAACATTCATGTTCTCTTGTGCTTGGATATAGTATCCTCTCATTGCACCCCCCCCCTTTTTTTTTTAACATTTATTTAGTGTGGCTTTATCTCAAAAGAAGCCTTGATGCTTGGAAATGGAAAAGTCTTGCTTTTGAATGGGCCTCGTAAATGTAGCCAGAGCACCCTCCGGGTTTTAAAATTAAGGACATGAAGAAAGTCACTCTGTCACTGTCTCCATAGTGAAAAATGGGAACGGTAACTCTTATGTGTAACATGGAGAGTTTTTCAAGCATTGTCTGTAAAGAACATAATGGAGTTAATGCTTGTGCTGCTGTCTAAATCAGGAAGAAGCTGAGGTAAGGCAGAATACCCAGGCTGCAAAGTTAACTTTTCATCGCAGAGAGAGTATTTTGCGTCAGCTCCTCTGAGGAAAGAGGTGTTCTGAAGCCACTGTGGGTGAAGATGGTCAATTAACTGCTCCCCTGCTGGATTCTGTCACATTGTATGCAGAAATGCTGGATTCTCAAGCAACAGCAAATTAGTTGTGCCCCTGTTGGCTCCTGGCCTGTCATGACTTCATTAGTGGCAGAGTTTGTTTAAAGGGCAGCTCTGGTGGTCTGCCTTGCTTCAGGTATGTGAGGTAACGCTCAAGTTCAGCCAGAGGGTAGCCACACTAACATTTACCCCTTTCACACACACACCAGGAACAGTCCTGCTTGTGTATTAACTTTTCTCCTTCCCCGCATTGTGTGCTTGTGTGGAGACAGAAGGGTTGTTCTGTCTGTCCAAGGCTGTTGGTGCCTGTTGATGACAGATACCCCTGTCTTCACCATCTAGTATGTGTCTTACACTGGCTGCACATTCCTCATCCAGAATGCTAGCTGAGCAGTGTTCAATGCTCTCAAATTCTGTTGTCTTGGATGGGATTTGAGAGACTCTTGCAGCTTTGGTTGGAAAAAAGGGGTGTAATTGAAAAATGTATAGCACAGTAGATGAATTCTTAAGGAGACAATTTTGGAATAAAACAAAACAATGAAAATACCTTTATTAGTCTAGCAGAATGTAAATGCCACTTCTCTCATGCAACCACTGCAGTTTTGACACTGTTATCAATGCGTGTAAAAAGTTGTCCCCATTGCACACTAAACGTTTAGAGAATTTTAAAAAATACTTACTTTCTGCCACTGATGATGTTTGTTTATTTATTGCCAAGCATGCAACATAAGACTATGAGTAGTAGCACTGCCTTGCTTAACATGTTTATGTTTGGGTCCTATCATGTTTTCTATTACAAATCTAGTTAGTTTAGATGCTGCAAAGGGAGTGTCAGATATCTTTTGGCTTATTATCTGTTTTTCTTAGTTTACTTTTCTCATTCTCATGAATTAATATATTGCCTCAAGCCTTGTGGGGAGGGGGGAGTGTTGCAGCTCAAATGAAATCATTTACATATAGAATTATATTCTAAAGGCAATAAACATTTCTACCAGAGATTTTAAAATATATGGGTTTGTTTAGAAATCATGTTCCTTGGGCCTTTAGCAATGTCTTTACTAAAAAATAAACAGAAGAAAAGATCCTGTCTCTCTGTTACTATTCTTTATAGTAAAAGAAATGGAAGAGCAAAATGATGGTATAGCTTGTGAGCAGAATAACTGATTTCCGATTTTTCTTGGCTGTCAGTATTTCTTTGATGCTGAGTACTTTAGCAGTATATTTGGTGAGTCTTCTTGGCTCAGCCAGCCAGCAGCCCAGTCCTCCGGCATTCCCGTAAATCCCAGTGGTGTGAGAGAAATTGAAGTTCTTTAACATTAATTGACAGTAGTGTTGTTGGTTTAGATAAATATGTCTAAATTTTTCCAAGCTGCTTAGTTTGGGACACAAAATGATACCTAATTGTCTGTACAATTACTTGCAGAAGCTGAGAATCCTGTAGCCCAGAAGTCAATGTGTAGCTGGTCTGTGTGAGTCGTAAAAGGCTGAAATTGTTAAAGCCAATGGCTGAATTTGACTTCGTACCAAAATGGTAGTGCAGCCATTGGGGTAGGATAGGCAGAGTGGATTCTGTATGTGGGATTCTTTTGTTTGTTTTATAACACTGGAAGGCTCACTATACTAACAACAGACTACATATAAATTTAATGTAAGAGACTGAGAAAGGAGAGATGATACGGTGAACAGAATGCATTGGTGTTCTAGCATCTTTTATACTTGGTGATGTTCTTCCATGAGGTTTAGGGGGAAAGCAAGCAGAGTACAAACACCAAAATCTTACTTGTTTTCTTTCTAAAGCTTCATTATGCCCACTTTGGATTGAGTGTACCGTCCAGCTGCATTTTTTCTTTAGGTAAGAGAGTAGTTAAAGCAAATTTCAAAGGTGTTGAAAGATGCCTGATTTGTTGCTCCAGAGACTTAATTCCCTATTTGCATTGTTAGTCAATATATAGGTAAATTTTCCTCCCCACTTGCCTGTAGCTCTTGACTGTTAAGCCTCTGGATTCTCTGCCTTAGAAGATGGTTTATGGTGAAGATAAGTGGTCTCTGGACTGTTATGACCATTGTTTTCATTAAATACAGGCTATTGAACAGCCATCGCGTGGAAGGGATGGAATCTTTCTTGGCTTGTCTCGGAGCTAACGTGTTCTGGAGGGTTACTATCCCCTATGTTATAAGACTAGTTCCTTGTTGTTACACTGTGACTTGTACTTGGAAATCTTGCTGGAAGGAAAACGCAGATCTTATTTTAAAATGATGATAGCTTTGGACAATGCAGTCAAAAGTACCATAAGTTATCCAGCTAATCCTATATGTGTCATCAGGTTATGTACCAGCATATGTCAGAATTTTTGAGTACTTGTCTTCAGGATCAAGACTCTTACCTGTCAATATAATAAATGTTTTCTCACAGTAGCCTAGGCTTCATTTCCAATCCTTCTTCGGGGAGTTTCCCAGGTTGGCCAAATTTTGTGTGGAGTGACAGTCCATAAATACTAGTGCAGCTCCTTAGGGCAGAACATACAAGCTCTAGTACCTTGTATGCTCTGGGAATTTTCTGAGGATATGAATTCTCTGGTGGTTTCTTTCTTCCTTTGTGACTTTACTGTCTGCACCACACATTCGTAGTTTTTTGCTTTTCAACATCAGCTTAAGTAGTTAAAACACTTTGAGTTTTCCTTGAAACATGCTACAGAAGAGCAAAATACATATGTTCTTAGAAAATTGAACACAACGCGAGTGGCTTGATGGAACAATTCCATGGAAATAGTAATTAACAGCTATAGGTACTTTTTTGAAGTATTCAACAGGAATTTTATCCATGCTGCTCTTTGTCTGCCTCTTCTAAGCAGTTCTGACTCTGTGCTAACTGAATTTGATGAGAATCTTTTCTTTGACTTCAGTGTGCTATGAATCAGGCCCCAGTATTTTAGAGTATTAGCTGTATTAAGAGACATGTGTTAGTCCTGGGGTTTGGCTGAAGAAATAAAATAGAGCATATGCACCAAATAAGTTTATCCATAACCTAAACAGGTTCAGTTAACTTATTAATAAACCATACAAGCCATATTCTTCTGTTGATTCTCATATGTTTTCCGTATTTTTTGAGGAGTGGATGGATCTCGAGACTATTCATTATTTTGCTTTAATCCAGCTATAAAAAATTTGAAAGCAGATATACTACACATATAAAAATGGGAAGCCAGTGACAAGGTTGAAGAGAGAAATGCCCTTTTCTTGGTATCACATGGCATTGTCTCCACTACAGACAGACCAGGCAGTGTGACTTCCAGTATGGTGTTGAAGCTGATATTTGCAGTGGTTATGTCAAGTGAATTCTTAGTGGCTGAAATTTTTGCAGATATATAGTGGAGTAACAAAAATGACGATGGCTGCACGTGAAGAGCCTAAGGGCCTCTCTAGAGAATCACTGCCTAGCTGTAGGATCTGGCTGGGCCCCGGTGATGATGCTTATGTCTGGAAGCAGCTGAGTTGCAGTATATTTGAGTTTCTGGCACCCTCTTGTGGTAAATAATTATTTTTATCTTTTTTTTTTGCATATTTTGTAGATGGGGGAAAAATATGTGGAGCTACTTTGGAAGTGTGGTATATTGCATAAAAGTGATGAATACAGTTGGAGGACAAAAAGTCACTTAAGGACCTTTATGCTATCGCTTGAAAGTTTTGTCTTTCCCTTTACTCAATGAATACAATCTCTTTTCTTCTAACTGAGCCTCAAAATTTGTCCTCATTACTAATAAAACTGCATTTTTTTACCATTGAGGTAACCAGTATGTGTCACCTCTCCTAAGATAAAAAACCCCCAGTGAAGGCAATATGGTTTAGACCATCTTAACATCATGTGAATCACATTTGAAAGTAGATAGTTGGCCAACATAAGATTATTTTATGGTAAAACTTACATGACACTACCTTGGGAGAGAGGGTATATGCTAGTTATACTGAGATCAAACTGCTTTTTTTTGGCAGTGAAGAAAAGGCCAGAGAGTAATTCTGTAAAACATGGGACTATGCTAAAATGCTATGCCTGTTGTTGATGAGTGACTTTTTGTGAGGTTTAGTTAAATCATAGTTGTTTTGAAATCTTGAGAAGAGTAGTGCAGAAAACAAAGGGTGCATTACTGGATCGCGGAAATGGGAGAAGCTTGGTGTCAAGTTTAGTCCTTCTAGTGAGGAGAAAGTGAACCATGGAATCAGAGTGAGGTACTTTTGCATCCACTTCAATAGCAGTACTTTGGGCTTCTGCAGCATTTCTTCCTTTCAGTATTGCAGAATTCTTTGCGGATGTCAAGTACTCATCAGGTCCCTTTGAGACAGGCAAGTTATTATCCTCATTTCATATATGATGAAAATGTCCTGTCTTATACCATGCCGTGTTGCAACCAAGAGTTTAGCAGAGGGGGTCCCAGTTTCATGCTGTGTTTGTTCACTGCACCATGTATTTCAGAATTTGAGTTAGGGTGAACATTTTGTTTATGACACTTCTCAGTGGTCTCTCTGGCTCTTAACTGCTGGCTCACTAAAGCAGGTTCTGCAGATTCTGTGAATTCTGTTGTCTTAAATGGGGACTGCTGGAACTAATTTTTTTCTGTGATTCTGACCTTTTTGTCTTCAGTCCATCACAGAACTGCTACTGATAGCAGAAACAAGCGTGTTTGCCTAAATCCTGGCCATAGGAAGAGTGGTCTTAACAGACAAGTATTTCTAATTGTGTCCATCAGGTGGCAATGTAACCTCACTCTTCTCTTTGCTTTACAGGCTGGCTCCTGCCCTGCAACTGAAAATGCAGTATCTCGGGAGCCACTGGTAAGTTCTTCAAGAAGCAGCATATAATTTCTTGCTGAGAATATAATATACATGAGTTGTTATCTTTGCTGCATCATTTTGCATCCATTGTTTTGCTTTTCTAAGGAACTAGTGCTTTGTGAAAAAGGTGTAAACTCCCTTATGTTGCCCTGCTGTTGACCTCTGAATTCTGACCTGTAACCATAGCCTCCTGTCTTTCTGGGGTTAGACATGGGTCACCTAGGCCACAGAGTTGTCCTTGAGCACGGACTGCCTGTCCTAAGTGTATGCAATGTATGCTCTTGATCAGTGCTTATTTAGTAAAGAGTCTGAAGAAAGACCTGTGCAACATAATTTAAACTGAGATTCTTAGTGCTATTGTCTAATAAAAAAAGCCTCTGCTGCTCAGAGACCTCATTCAAGCTGTCTTTATATTCAGATGCACTCAGAGTAAGCTTAGAAGTGTCTGGCAGCTGGCAGTGCTTGTGATCCAATGTTTTCACTCTAGAAACGTCTTGGAAAGAGCTCTGGGATTTTTTGTGTATGAGGACAACTAAGTGAACCCTGTTTTGTTTTCTTTTTTATGGTGACGCAGAGTGGGAAGTGAGCCACCCCTCTCTGGAGCTGCAGTATATATTTTTTTTTTACAACCTCCTTTTTCTTTTTTTTCCTTCCTCTTCAGCCATCTATAACTCAGTCGAAACCTTGCCAAAATTCTTAGCCCGTGTTATTGTCCTAAACATATAAATCTCTAATTGAGTTTCTTTTCTGGCTTTCATTTGGTGATCATAGTGAATACAAGCTGTTTGCAGTGAGAAGACTCAAGTACTTTCCATAATGGTGTGGCACTGGCCACATCAAAGTATTTTTGCCTTGTAACTCTTCTCTGGAGAACCCAGGAGATGATTTTTAAAGGAGGGAGATGTGAGTAAAGACTGTGAACTGGGAAGGGTCAGTAAAGTGCATCTAATGAGAGGGCTGTTCGTGAATTCTGTTAATCTCTGCAGTGAAAATCTCTCTAGTCTAGTAACACTGTGACATCCCTTAATTGCATAGAATCTGTATGTGAGATTACCTGAAGTTGTTATTGACACCATGTACTTTGTGATGGATTTGGTGGTTTGGTTTTTTTGGTGTTGCGTTTCCCCCCAACCCCCACCTTAGGAAGGTCATAGCAGGTGGCAGATCATCACAGCCTGTGCTGGTCAACAGCTTGTTCTCTTTCTCAAGGCAGATTCTAACATTACCTTTGATTTAATTAATTTCTTACTGTATATGCAACTGAATAATTGCTCAGAGGAAGCACATAGCAGTTGTGTATCTTTCTGTATAGGTGTGTTTTCCTACCACATAAAAATATTTACATGTTTAAAGAACTCCCAACATAAACTTTACTCTCACAATGGTGAGTCTTGCATGTGGGCTAATTAAAGCCCTTTGAAAGGTGGAGATTTTCTCCTTATTTTATCTTTTTTTTTTTTTTTTATATTAAACTCTCACAGTCTTTGTCACGTTTGCTTAGGAGTCATTATTGCTTCCAGCTGAGTATCTGTAGAAGCCCTATTAAATGAACAGTTCAGTTCTGTGAGCCAGATGACCTAACTTCCACCACACTACTGTGGCTTCTCTGTAGCCAGGATCGTGCATGCTGCCTTCTAATGCATGCAGTAGATCTCAGTCCATAAAGCAGACTTGTAGGCACACGGCACCATGTCACAAAAATGTTTACGGAAACACCAGAACAAACTGTGGCATGAATCCAACAAATGGCTCTGTATGGGAAAGCCATGTTCTTGGGCATATCGTTGCTGACTTCAAATCTGGTGTTAAGCTGTTGAAGAAGACCTGCAGAATCCAGAGGAGGGAGAAAAGACTCTCATGACCAAATTCTGCTCTGTACCCCCTCACTTTTTTTGACTTAATTGGTGACTGAAAGTACTCAGTGGTTCACAGGACTGAGACCTGTTCGGAACATGTCAGTGGTGTTATGCACAAGTGGAAGAAAGCAATAGAATTAAAACATCTTGCATTGCATCAGCAGATGTCATTATAGACTCAAACTGTTTTTGTATTGTATTTGTGATTCTAATGGGCACTGTATCCTGCAAGGTGCTAAATACCTTCTGCTCTGAGCTCAGTGGCACTGTCTTCTATGTAGTCTGTACCCCTACAGCCTGCTGCTTTCAACAGGAGTCTAGGAGAAGCAATGATTTCTATTTGTTTGCAAGAGGACTTCAGTGTTCTGCAAGATCATGTAGCAGATGCGGTTTGACACATCATATTGTGTCCTGTGCTTTGGGTCTTCAGAGCATACCTTGCTAAGGTTTATGGCCTTACTGAGGCCTCTAGAATGGAGCCCTACAAACTCATGTCAGACTCCTAATTGCTCTTTCTTCAACCCACTTCTGATGTTTTGAACTACCAAACTGGAGATAAGGGACTCCATGTCCATGCCATTAATCCCTTGAGTTATCCAGTGTCCTTACAATAAACTGTCCCAACTGAAAAATACTCCCTAATAAGAGGTCATTGTGTTATAGTACTGACAGTGGAGAATGAGTTGGAGGGGGATGGGAGAAGCTATAATTTTTGCAGCAGAGAGCGGACACTCATTTCCCTAGCTGTCGGTCTTGGCCCATTAAAATTTGCCGTGTAGCTCCATAGTGGGAAGTGTAACCTTGTGTTAGCAGAGTGTCAGCATCTCGCTCTGCTGCTGTTTACAGCCACGTTTGTCATCGTCAGTGCGGGATCAGCTTCTCCTTGAGTCCAGCTTATCAGTGAACACTGCTGCATCCCTTTCTGCTTGTATGTGCAGCCACCTCTGATAATCCTCTGAACACTTGTGGAATTGGAATAGGTTTGTCTTTTTGCAGCCACTCAAAGCAAAGCCCTGGGATGTGCAAAAGATGTAACTACATAGGACAAAGCCCCTTTTTGTGAGGTTAAAGCATTAGGAAATCCCCTTTTCTTCTTGAATCTTTGTTTCTTTGATTGAATTTCTCTCTTTAGTATAATTATGCCATCTTTTTTGCTTCTCTTTTTAGCTTGTTGTTTCTTTCCCTAGCAGTATCTTGTAGCTTTTTAACTATACTGTGCTCCTTTTGAGATGTTTTCAAGAGCTTGAATATGTTTGCTGTTGGCCTTTGCTTTCTACCAAATCTGCTGCAGTCTAAATTACAGCTATGAAGGTTATACGTATGAGAGCCTCTAACATGAGCCTGGGTTGCAGGAAGAACCTAAGGAAGCAGAGCTTAGAAGTGAGGCCTTTCCACATACTGCTTGTTTGTTGTTTGGTTTTGTGTTTTTTTTTCCTGCCACAAAACTTACTCATTCCCTTGCTGGTGCTTGATAGCTGGAAGAAGTACTAGTTGTGAATATAAAAGTGCTGGTTGTAAATGTAAAATAGTCCCGGGGATTCTCACTAAGTTACAAAATCCCTGGATCATGGTATGAGGAACAGGGTATTTTCTTTTGCAGGATTATTTAACTTTTCTTCTTTTATTTTTAGCATGTGCTGTTTCTTTCTGTTTGTGGCTGCAGATGATAGCAGTTAGCACTGAAATATGGACATTTTATTCCCTTTTTACAGGCTGTTGAAAGGTACAAGGTTGCAAGAATTACTGCTGCCTCTACAGCAATTAATGTAGAGTTTGTTGGGATATGCTGGAGCCCTCATGGCTTTTCCCCACCCTTTGTTAAACTGATTTTGAAATTTTTAAGGGTCATGATAATGGCCAGAATGCTTTTAACACCACTTTTTGTGCAAACATCATAGGGTACACTGCAGACATAAATTGTTGTGTTTAGGGAATATGTCTGTGTTATCTCCATTTTCTAGAAAAGCTAACTGAGATATACAGGTTAACTGTTTAGCCAGGTTCATCCAGCAAGTTGGTGGCACAGATGTGAGACCTAGACTGTTGGCCTGGTAAATGAGGTAATTTCTATTTCAGGGGCTTCATTCTGCCACTTTTATGTCTTTGGAAAAGCCTCTAGCCTTGCATGTGTAATACTTTTTAGAAAAGTGATTGTGGTGTACTGCTACTTCTTTAGTTCATCCTTTTTCTGGTTTTGACTACTTTTCTGGTGATTGAGGAATAATGAAAAAAATGGAGAGCAGAAAAGAGACTTGACGTTTCTAGATCCATCACGTCCACAGGCACAAAGTCGCATCAGTCTGTATGTCCATGCTGAACACATTTGGTGTTTGTATGCGTCTTTGCTTTCCTGAACCACCAGCTGAGATCTCAAATTGAAGCCATGATTTGGGCTTGGTTATGGGCATATTTAGTTCCTCTGCGTTTTTTGTGTTCAGTTGCTAGGTTTCCTTGGAAGTAAACCTGTAAAATTTGTGATATGTGTTTATAATGGATAAACTTTTGAAACTGAAGCTGGACAGTTACCCTTTTTTCAGCTGCCTGGATTTGGGTGCTTAGCATTCAGTGACAGACAACAGAATTATTAGATCTTGTCTGTTTCCTTGCCTCCTTTTAAATCTTATCTATTCTGTTAAGCTTCCTCTTAAGTAGACTGTGGTTAAAGAGAATTTCATTTAGATTTCTGAGGAAGGAGCTTTGCAATTGAGACTTTAAGTTTGACTAGTTTTAGCTCTAACTGGTGTAATTAGAAGTTGACAGAGCCTAACACTAACAATACCATTTTCTTTAACCATGTGAACAAAACCATGAGTGGGAATGAGGAAAGGTTACAGAAGTGTGTCATAAGATTTGAGAGAACTTGTTGGGGCTAATGTTAGTTAAGAGTACTCAGAATGCACTTTTTATGAACAAATCTTTAGGCACGTTGAGAATCCATGTCTCCTTATGAAGTAGTGGATGCTCTTTCTGCTGATAAACCCTACAGAAAATGAGATACATGGAAATTTTTTGCAGATTCTCCTTTGCCTGAAAGTGTTGTTTGAAATGAAGACAAGAATGGTATTTTCACTGAAAACCTCATACTTTGTTTTCTGGAACACATTCTTGCACAAGGGATACCATGTAGTATCCTTATCCTTTCTTTTGAAGCTCGAAGGTCCTAGTCTAGATTTGTAGAAAAACGTGATTTTTTTCAGAGGGACTTTTGTTTCCAGAAATTATGTGAGGGACTAGAGTGTACTGTACATTTTTGCTTTCCATTTTCCCAGCCTTTATTGTTTAAGACAAGATTAATACCTGTTTACTGTACAAATTTTCAGTCTGCCACAATGGGTTTATTCGAAGTGGTGGCCTACACTGAATGATTCTCTAAAAGTAAATCTATCCAGAGGGGATTTCCAGACAGCCAGAGTCAGTAGGCAACTAACTTACAGCCCCCAGCGAAACATTAGTCAGGGTAATTTACCACTGTCAGCAGGAGAGAAAGAGAGACTATCAGCTTTGTGACCTCCTGTACAGGCAGTAACCCTAGTGGTGTGATAATGCTTCGGTTTGTTTGGGGAGGTCCTGAATGTGTTGCTGTGGATTCCCAGTGCTGGACAATAATTCCATTAGGCTGTGGAGGGCAATTGCTGTGCAAATTTTGGTTTTATTTGGCCAGGAACAGGGAGCCAGAGGTGTGTGACTGCCTTACACAATATCCTTTGGTTTGCTGCAAAGAGAGTTCTATGATTTACTAAGCAGACCTCTGTTGTGTTTGACCTTCTGATAAGTTTGAGATTATTGGGTTTTTGCCTGGTTTTGTTTCTTACTTCTGTGTGTTCATTGACTTCTCTTGTTCATGCAAAATGTACTCACATAATCTGTCAATTTCTTTTACTCTGTTGATTTAGACAAATATATTAATATGTGCAAAGCACGCAGATGCAAATTTACTTACTGAGCATAGTTAAAGGAACACTGTCACGTCAAGTTAAATTGCCCATCTGAAGTCAATGGGAAAGTTTTCTTGGAATTCCTTTAAATCCTGGTTTTAAAAGAGGGTGGACTATAATAGTTTGGGATATAACTTCTGTTGTAGCATTATATGTGAATCTATGAAAGCTAGAAACTTGCAGTAGTTACAGGCCAAAGCAGGTTAAGACCCTATCAGACTGTACAAAATTTAATAATGGCTTTACCTATCCCTAAGAGCTTACAGGTTAAATGACACTAGAGCCGGTGGGTGAGGCAGCATAACAACTAGGATAGGTACAGTAATTTTCTATTACTAACAGTCTGGTGAGTTAGCAGCTTACAATCTTTTCTGTGCGCTTGTGCAGAAGAGAGCTCTGAAAGCAATTTCTACTTGCTTTTCAGACAAACCAACATTACTGATCAGAAGATTTTTAAGATGGTTTTAAAATAGTTGTAATGCTTTAAGTTGTTCTTTACAAAACGTGCAAGGAAATTGAAGTACTATGAGTTAGCTTAGAGTCTTTTTTTAATGTTGGATATGATTTGACTTCCAGAGATCCCAGATCTCTCACTAAAGGTAAAATGGAAGCTACAGTGCTTTGTGACATTGGAAAAAAACACTGGCACACAGTTAGGAAATACTTAACATTACTTGATATTTTCCCCCTGAGAAAAATGAATTTAATTTTTTCGTTTATGTTCACGTGATGTTTTGGAGGTCTAAACATGCTATGCCTACAAACAATTTCTTACAGACCATGGCCTGCTTTGCTATCAGCTAGCTGTTGTGTATTTGTTGGCAGGCCAGCTCTTTGCCTGCTCAGAAAGATTGGGAGCACTTTGCTGTGTGCATCCCAGCTGTTGGAAAGGGTACCTATTAATTTCAAACAGGTGACAGCACACAGCAAAGAGGTGCCTGCACAGTGTGCACTTTGGTAATGATGGGTTATGGGATCAAGGTGAGATAATAGTATCATTTCAGCTACATGTGTGTGGAAAATATGCTATGTGCAGAACAACTTGTAGAGGGCAGCAATTGCCCACAGTTCTTTCTGCTTAGGGAGAGGAGGGACCAGCTTAAGAACTTCACAGGAATGTCTGCCTTTTTAGCTTTCTTGAAATAACTTTATGCAGGAGACTTGTCCTCTGGAGTGCCTGTTGACCCCGCATTATTAAATTCCTAATCTGGAAAGTGTTGCTAGAGATTCTTAATTCCTGTCTTACCTCTGATACCACTGAGCAGTTTGACTTCTTTTGCACATATTCAGATGCTGCCTGTGTCATTGTTACTGCAATCAAAGAGTCTAGTGACAGCTAGTGATTCTTACAAGATTATAACTGCCTACATGTGATATCTTTCTTTGCTTCTTGGCTTCTTCCTAGTTTTACCTGGGAGATCATGCCATAAGAAAAAATTTGCAATGTCTATGGCATCTTTGTTGGGCCTTAGAGCAAAAGGTATGTTGCATCTTCATGACATTGAAAGTAAGGTAGCTGGGGCACAGAAGGCAGAATGGGTTATTCAAGAACTTGAAAGAACTTTCACCAACTTTGATGCACAGGAGTACATCCTTCAGATACTTCTGATGCCAGCACCTTCAGAACCATGGTTTGCCAAACTAGGAGGTTCAGAGTTAGTATAATTCTTGGATTTGGAGTTCCTAACCAACTTACTGGAGAAGAGACTTTCCCTGCTTTTCATGTTTCTTGTATTTTTCCCTATGTCACTTATATTGCAAATCCTTCCAAACATCTTAATAGTTTGGGGTTTTTTTTTGTTTTGGTTTTGTAGGCAAGTTTATTACATAGCGCTCCTCCTTGTTATAATTGTACAGACCATGTCCTCTTTCCACTTGTGATCCCATAACACACCACTGCTACTTTGACAATTGCCTTTCTGGAAAAGTAACAATGACAATATACATAGTTTTTTAGTAAAAGAATTTTACAGCTGCAGAGAAGCAGGAGAGAGAGCTTCATATCATCAGCCACACTCACAATATGCCCCATGTTTTTACATTATCTGTTATCTTTTGGTTAGAGCAGGATTTTCCTCTGCTGTGAACTTCCTAGTGTTTTGTCAAGCATCTGAATGGCCTGAATGATGGTATTCCTTGGGATACAATTTTACAGCAGAGTACATCTTGCTGGAATGGAGTTTCCCTGGTACACAGCGAGAATTTCCTGTGTCTTCCTTCCAGCTTGCTTCTCCTGTTTGTTTTGAGTGCCACCCTAAGTGATTCCTTTCCTCCTTAAGCGTCTGCACCCTTCAGATGTTTGCAGACAGTTATCACATAATTTCTCCTTTCCCCCACCCCCATCCTGGTCTCTTAGCCAAGCTCTACATATTTAGCTCATTTAATCTTTCCTCATAAGTCAAGCTCGTAATTGACAGCTCTGACACGAAGAGTCGCATTGGTTACACATGCTGCCAACAGGATATAAATACTTTCTGTGCAGTGATTGAGAATTACAGTCAAGACTGAGACGAGCCCGTGTGCCCCCCCCCCCCCCCCCGACATTATATTTTTGACAACCCCTTTCTCAACATTGGATTGCCACAATCCTGTAGAAATGGACTTACTTCTTACTCTAGTGGTCAGCTGCCAAGCACCCAGTATGCTTCAAAGTAGTGGTATCAGGTCACTTGGGAAATTCAGCACTAAAGCCCCATGGGATTCCAGTTTAACCCTAAATTCTTACAGAGGCGGTGTTCTTCTCTATACTTCTCTTGCCAGGCATGCAGGTGTCTCAGGCTGCTGTTAATGGTCATTCCTTCTGGGAAGGCAGAGCTGAGCTTCATGCAGCCTAGTGTGTTACCTGAAGTGAATGGGTCTTGCTATGCACATGCAAATGCAAGAGGTGTTGCAACCAGTGCCCCGTGCTCATGTATTTATGCACTGCCATCAGGAGGCTCACGCCTCTGGTGCTGGCAGGGATCTATTGTCAGATACTCTAGGCACTGATGTTCTTCACTGTCTCTGCCAAGAGGAAGCTCAGGATGCTATCGATCCGATTGGCATAGCTGTGAACAAGTTCGGGGATCTTGCTTATATGTGTAGGATCTGGGAAGAGGCTTTTAGTCTTACCCAGAAAGGTATTGCATTGGAGGAAGAGGTAACTCCATACTGCAGGTCCATGTGTTGGTAGATACAGATCTGTTTCCAGCTAAACGTATTTGGAGGTTGCTTAAATTACTTGTCTCCTCATGTTTGTTGCATTCTCTTGAAGAAGATAGGTGCAGCTAACAAAAGTTGAGGAACTGGTAAATGAATTGTCTAGCCTCTAATGTTGTATTCTGTGAAGCTTCATGTGATACAGCTTCCCCAGCGGGGCTAGTTCACAAACATTACATGTATTATTGCAAAGCATGCAACATAAAGAGAGCATTTATGAAAGGGAATATCAGAGGAAACATTATAGCAGGGACCTTTATAGCCTTTCCATTATTATGGTTTAAATCTTGACATGGTCTTTATTTGCAATGACACTGGGACCAGTAAAGAAGTGTTTTTTCTCTTCCCCTCCCCTCCCCTTTCTCCCATCTCCTTTTCATTCTTTTCTTCCACATCCTGTTCTGAAGCTGTGGTGCAGAGATACAAATCGTTAAACATGCAAGTAGTCAGAGAGCCAGGTTTCAGTTTGTGTGGAATCAGCCCCTTTTGACTCAGAAGTTGGAAACCAGATGACTCACTGTGATGCATGTTTGTTGTTTTTAATAACTGTCATTTTGCAAAATATGGTCAAAGCTTCAAACCATGACTTCTGGAGCAGGGGTGGTGTGTATTTATTTTTAATTTGGGAGGCTGTAAGCTGGAATGTGTTTGTAGCTGCAGTCTTCCCTTAAAAACTGAGATAAAATAAATTAAAGCATTGACAATGTGAAAGATTTTAGAGAGAATTTTTTCCTGTTACCTGAAAAAAAATATTTATTTTCTTGATCAATTACTTGAAAAGGCTCCAGGTGCCAAACATCTGGTGGGATTGTAGGCCCCTGGTTTATGTTTATGTTTTTTAATATATACCCAAAGGGACAGGTTTCTTAAAAAGAAAGCAGGCAGATGTTTTTCATTTGTGGAGTTTTAAAGAATAAATGCCATTCCTGCTTTATCATTCCAATTTCTAACAAAATTGTCATCTATCTCCTTTCTTTTATAAGAAGCTAGCAAATGTAGCATTTTAGTGGCAGAATTCCCTATCAATAAAATTTCTTAGCAGTATGGAAAATATGAAAATATCTACACATTTCATTTTCTAGAGATTTATTACTGCTTGTACAACAGTTTGTAAACTATAAGCTCAGTATTAAGTGCTTTATGAGTTTTTTGCGGTTTACTTTCTAATTTGCCTCAAGAAGCATTGTTGTAATTTGTCGAAGTTCTACAGGTTTGTTTTGCAGGTCAGTTAATTCACAGTGTAAATCTACAGCCACTCCATCACAGAAGAATGGAGGTATACCAGTATAAAATCTCTATATGTGAGAACAGAATTAGACCCTAGGTAAAAACTGTATGTAGTGGTCTCTTATGACAGGATTCATTGTGGTCATGGATTTTCCTCCAGTCTAGTTTTCAGATTTGGATGCTTTGTAACCATTTCTATTATGATTTATATTATGGTCTTTTGCAATTGCTGTTGCAAAATGAAGTGCTGTGGTACAGTCCAAGGGAGGTAGACTCCTAGCCTACCTCAGCCTGTTGCTTCTTGTTAGAGAGTAAAAAAAGCAGCTACTGATTTAAAACAGAGAGTTCAAGTTCGGGTTCTGCTTTTAGTCTGAGATGGGGCATCTCTGCAATGGTAAAAGTGCTAGAAAAGGCATATTGCCTTTACTCTGAGGAAATACGGATGTATGTGCTGGCTACTCCTGGACAGCTGTGGTCTACCTGATTTGTTATTCTGATCAGAAAAGAAACAGGATTTGGTTTTTATTTTTTAAAATGAATGTAATTGCTTGTGAAAGATACTGAAGTGATGGCTTTGGAGGCTTAAATCATCTTCTCACAAAACTTAAACTGTAAGCTGTGATAGCAGCATTGCAGGATTCCCCACCAGCATGACATGGAAGGGACCCCCCTTGTCCCCCAAGAGATGAGAGGAGAATTCAGCCTCTAGCCCATTTGATGCTTGACTTCCCTCTGAAGCTGCCAAGAAGGATGCCAATTTTTCCATTTAGCTGACTATGGTATAGACCTTAAAAGGGAAGGTTTTAATGCAGTTGGCTGCGATATGGACTGTTAAAGGGAAGTTATTTATTTTAACTGGCTGCTGTATGGATTATTACAAGGGCATTCTTTTAGATGCAGCTGCTATATTGACTAGTGAATGTGCTGGGCTGTATTGCTAGTAGCTGTCATATTGACTGTTACAGAAAAGATCTGTATTTAAGCCATAACACTGCACTGGGATCTCCCAGGCAGGATATTAATGCTAATTCATCTGCTCACCCCCTGCTGTGAGTGTTATTTGTTTAAATCTGTAGAATCCCACAGCGCATTTATATCCTCGCTAGAGTGAGCTCCGCTCCCTGTAATTATTTAACATTATATGCTGATATAAATTGTAACAGTTAAAGAATGGTAATGAGTAGCAAAAAAACACAAACTTAACCTTAGAAATGGCAGAGTCAGCTCTTAAAACAACAGCCAGCAACTTTCACTGTTCTCTGTCTTTTCCCAAGTCCATATGCACAATATTGTGCATACATTATGTGTGTGCGTGTGTGTTCATGCTCGCACTGGCAACTGTGCCAGGCAAGGCTGTAATTATGCAGAATGTACTGTGAAACTTATGCACACACTCATAATTACATACAGTGCCTACGTACAGCAAGTTTTATCTCTCTGCAGTTCAGCTTCTTGATGAGTTGTTCTGATAGGTGATTTGAGTTGAGGCTACCATACTGACGGAGGAAATTGAGCCCCTGGGTTCCTCTCGCAGGGAATGCGTGTCCGAAGGTTAAGCTGAAAGCCATCGGGTGTCACTGTTGCTCTGTGTAGGCTCAGCTGGCAGTGGATTTGTCTGGCAGTAAAAACTGGACTTTGAAAGTAGTATTTTTGGCTATAAACATCTAAGGCATTTACACATAATTTATATATAAAATGCATGTCCATACAACACCATTTATGTGTGGGTGGAGTGAGCGGAGGTAGCTCTATTGTGTGTTAGCTGAATTTTTCTGCAGTTTCTGTTGCCTATTATAGCATTCCTGTCCCAAACTGGCATGCAAGATGGCCAGCTACTGCTGAATAGCTGCTGTATTCTGCTCTAGAAGTGGCTGTGGTTCAACAGTGGAGGTGACCTGATTCCTGTAGGTAATTTGACGGTGGACATCAAGCTCTGGGCAAATTTTTGATTTTATGATGTGCACAACTGTGGTGTAAAAACAACAGAATGATACTAAGTTTAGATTTCTGAAGAGCTTTGGAGGTACTGGGCTTAAAAGGTACTGTAGAAATTTTTTAACTGTAGTATGTGTGTTAGAGCTCATTGAAAAAACAGGTTTGCATTAAAACAGTTCATCAATCACATAAGAAAACTTTCACTGACTTAAAATGGAGATGACAAAGAAAAGCCATGTAAATAGCAAAGAAAATGTATTTTCAAAAGACTTCTTTGTAGTCTCTGTCCCTTCTGATTTCAGGTAGGGAGTAAAAGCTGGCGTAAGAGGAGCTGAGCTTGTACTTGATTTGCAGAGTAGTGTGATGGTCGGTTGGGCTGCGTTGGCAGTATGGACCTGTGCCAGACTTCACCACAATTCATACTGTGTCAGTTTAATAAATGCACTACTTAAATTATGAAATTACAAAAGAAAAAAGAGAATGCACTTATTCAGACTCTTAATACATTAAAAATAAGGCATTAAAACACTGCCTTTTTTTTTCCCTTCCAGAATCAATAATGAACAGGAAGGGTTGTAGACATTAACAGTCATGGACATTCAAACTCTTATACATAAATTATCTTAGAAAAATGCACATAAGACTTGAATAATGTAAATACATTAATGCATTTAATAATTTAAACATTAAAGCACATTCAGGAATTCGTGGCAGAAGCTGTTCTGAGATAAGGAACGGTCCTGGAAGTTGTGTGTCCCAAGATCGATGGCTGGTTTCTCCTTGAGAAAACTCTCTGGGGAAGTCAAGCTGTGCAACTAAGAGTGACCGCCTGTCCTAAGAAATCCCAGGACATTAGCCAGCTCTTTCGCTTTTCACCTCCCATTCTCTCTCCACCACATGCATGAACACATACATACAGAGTAACTCATGGTCCAGAAAAGACCAGTATGCATTTTGCCATTTCTTTTTTGCATATGTGCTGCAGTTTGTCTAGAAATTAGGTGAAATGGCTTCAGAGAATGAAGGTGTCTTGGCTAAAGGTAAAATACCAATAAATGCTAAAGAAACTGCCTGCAGGAGGTTCTGCGGTACCGCACAGGGTAGGAAGAAGAACTGTTCGGACAGTATCTGCACTCTGATCTACCAGTTCTCCTGGGACACAGGAATGTGGAGTCTTAAGTACAAACAGTGAAATGGGAATCCTCTTCTTCCAGGACATTGCATGGACCTGTAATTCAGACTCCATACTAGCTGTTGGTAAGACAGTGTCAGCTGGAGAGTGAGGCTGGGGGAAATAGTGCTCTCCAGGAATGCTCGGCTCTTTCTTGGAGCCCTAAAAATCACAAGGTTGGCTCCGGTGTAATGACAAGTAAGGGGTTTTACTTTCTTCTTGCCTCTCTGCTCTTTGGATTGAAGCACCTTCAGCACCGTAGCAGCACCTAACTGGCACACCAAGGTCCCCCTCATGCAAGGCATTTTCCTGAGGATTTTGAGCTATGTCATTTTTGCTGATGTAATTAAGTTTGAAAGGTGTTGTATCAACCCCTCATGCCATTTCTACTTGGTTCATTGCTTTGCTTTCTTTGCCTCTTCTGCAGGCAGGTGCTTTGGAGGTCATTTGCACCCTACAGCCCCACTTACAAAGTGGTATAAGGTATCCTGCTTAGGCCTAGATACTGATGGAACTAATGATGGAACTAATAAAAAAGAGCTTAGTCTGATCCCAAAGGGAGAAGAGTTGGGTTGGTTAATTAAAGGAGCCTGGCACAGGGCACCTAGTAATTATAGGTGCAAGAAGTCTGAATTTGAAGAGGACTGTGCAGCTGGAGAAGGATAGGGAGGCACCCAGAACTCTGCAGACTGTGGGCAAGAATGCAGCAAAACCAGATCTGGAAATCAGACTCTGGCAGAATTCCTTGGTGAATTCTTATTTATTCCATTTTTTAATGAGGACCTGAATCTCTCCTTATGCATTTATGTTTTTGCATGCACATGCGTATGTGCAATTCCAGTTACACCCTATGGCTGGGAGGGTGATTTTATTAAAGACCAGAAGATTGAGAGACAGATGTTTTAAGAGACACAGGCCTTGCCCTATAGTAGTTTGGAATAATTAATGCTGACTGCTGCATTGGTTGTATTATCAATGCTACTGGGTCTTTATCTCAAGCATCATCTCAACACCCATGAGTCTGTATCACTGTAGGGCAGAGCTTTTGAAGGCAAAGGGGCTGAGGCCACCAGGACCTGCTGGGAAGTTGCTCCTAAACTCTTATGTAGGTGTGGGGTGGGGAGCAATGCTATGTCATCACATTGTCATCACCAGTGCTATGTCTCTTTATAGTTAAGTTCCTTAAAGCAGTGTTTCTCAGACTTAGGTTATAACCCCCAAAGGGACGCAAAAGGCTTCAAAGGAAGTCGCAAAGTCACTAGCCAGTAAATAGCTTTCTACTTGTAATTGCTCTTAGGAGTTCTGTTCCTCCTAGTTTGAAGAGTTAGCATTTATTGTATTAACTCTCATTTTCCTGAAGGAACTTGCTGCCATCTCAGCTGAGGAATGTGGGATGAGCCACCACAACAGATGAGTGCAAAAAGGAGTCAAGCTTGCATAAAGTTTGAGAAGCAGTGCTTTAGCAAATTTTATTTTCCAGGGACAAGCTCTGCAAATGTTGCCTGAAATGGATCTATTAGCTTTATGTGATGAAAGATAAAGACAGTTATTTTGTCCCCAGTGGATTTCTCAGTGGGCCCCATCCCTGGAAGGTAGGACTGTCAGCGCAAAAATGTATCATTTATTTTAGTGCTCAGGTCTACAAGCTGAGGACACTGTAGCTCTTATTCTACCCTTACAGCTGACATGCTGTATACTGGTAGGTGGATTGCACTAGAAAATGAAATGCTGGTTCTAAGGGATTCTAGCTCAAAAGATGAAAAGCACCAGTTTTGTCAAACTATAGGAGAAGATGGTCCACAGAAGAAAATTGCTTTGAGAATTTGACTGGTGTACTGACTGTATGTATGTGCTCCTTGGCTATCGTAAGTGTAAAATAAACAATTGTTAACTTGAGACACTGTGGGTTTTTTAATATTTCAATGGACTAGGGGAATGCACATGGTCATTTTTACCAGTTCAGGTGACTTCATACCTGCTGATCACCTGTACAAAGCCAGAGCTGAATGCCCTCAATTTTCCCATCTCAAGCAGGCAGTACCTGTGTGTACATGGAATAAATTTTGAGCCTCCCACACCTGAAAGGGAGAAGCATCGCTGGTGGTAGAAAAGGGGTGTGTCTGTTGCATGTGGGAAGCTCCTGCAGGGGATTTTTCATAATCCAGGGCCTGTTGAGGAGAGGACTTGAGTGTTGGGATGCTCTGGACGTGGCCTGCAGGGAAAACAGAGGAGTGGGTGGGGATCTCCCTAGGCTCTCATGGCTTAACGGCCACATTTAGCTGGATTTAAGAGGCATAAGCATTTATAGTAAATTCTACTGCTGTATCACAGCCTGCTTTCTGCTTTTCTAGATTTGTCTCCATGGGGGTATTCCATGCATTATCCCATTTCACAGCCTGAACTTTTCCCCCTATTTAGAGGATTACATGGGGCAGAGATGTAAGAAGAAAGGGAATCTTGCCACTACTCCACCTCTTTATCTCTGTAACTCCATGTATATCTATCTGTTCACTCTCGCTGGGGCCAAGCTTTCTGCCTTCCAAAACCCCGCTCTGAAATTGCTGATTCAAGCAGGTAGCAACTTTAGGACTCCTTGCAGAATAAGTGCCTCCTGCGTGCTCCCCTGGCACTGGGATTTCCTCTCTGATTTATCATGCTCAGGTCTGCTAATGTCCCTTGACTAAACTGGGCATGGTGTGATGGTGTGAAGGTCATTTTATATATGCCATATACATTTCCAGAGACATGGTAGGAGGGTAGGACATCTGAAGCAGCATATCCTGCTGGGAAAAGGAGGAAGAAAAGGATAGTCTGGCTCTTCTTTTCACAGCCTCTTGTGGTGGGATGAAGGTTTTGACAGCCTAATTCAGCATTTAAAGAAAGAACCAAGCAGAAAGATTCCCCCTCACCCACTCCTTGCAGCCCAGCTGTGACAAACTGACAGATAATTAACAAATCAAGACCTCCTATTAGCCTTGTCCCTGATGCATTAAAGCAGCTCCTATGTTGCATGTGTCCTTTAGCAAATGCCTGTACTTCATGGCTACAGAGTGAGGTAGGTAGATCGCTTTAGAAAGGCAAAGGGTTCTCTAAGATGTCAATGCACAAATATTTCCAGGAATGGAAGAAGTTGTCTCTAAAAGAAAATAGTGGACAGCAGGTGGGAGAGCTGTGCCATGACTGAAGGGAAGCTACTCTAATGGTGCAGTGTGTGTATGGACTATCTTCTGGGGATACAGGAGTAAAAGGGGTGTGTGGAATTATTATTGAGTCCCTCGTGTTTTTACAGAAAATGACATAAGTTGAAGCAGCAATTGATAGGGCAGTTTTTTTGAGTGGGACTGACCAAGCATGTTAAAATTACATTTCAGGAAACGTGGTTTGTGGTAGAAACAGATCTAGTGTTAAGACCTTAATATTACATTGTGGGTAGTGTATTGGTGCCCTTTCCCTTCTGTCCTCAAGTTGCTGAAACTGCATGGGTAAGCCTCAAATAAGCTGCCTTCTCTTCGCTTTAGCTCCACTCATTTGGAGAAGAATGAGGAAGAGTGTCAATATACTTCTAGTTCAAGATGTTAAATAGACACAAGCCATTGGTTCAGCTTAACACATGTTAAAGGAGAGAGAGATATCTAATTGCATCAAAGCCACTCTTAAGTTCATGTATGTGGAGCCCATCAAGCTGAAAGCATCCAGACAGCATCTGCTGTTATCAAATCACTCTTGAGTCGAGCTAATTAAAATAGAGCTTCATTTTTCTGAACCATTGTTTGGCAGGAATTCGAAACAGGTCTAACCCAATTTCTGTGTGTTTATGAGCCTTTATTATATCAAAAGTACTTTTCTGTAAATGTACAGGGCAGTGTTAAATGAATTGATCCGCACTGTATCACTGTAGATGCACTATGGACTTCCTAATGATTTCTCTTCTAGCTTTTTCCAGATATACCCCAGAAAGCTTGCTTTGTCCCTTATCGTGTCATCTTCTTTCTCTCTTTTCCTTTCTATCTCACTCGCAGGAAAGTAAATGTCCTTGTATTTCTTTCTTTCATATCCTCCTCCTCCACTCTATTGGGATTTTTGTATTATTAAAGCATTTACACATTTGCTGCCACATGCAAATGCAGAATAATAAACCAGGACTCTTCATACTCCAGACAGGAGCAGGAGGTCTCTCACCACTGATTCTTACCCAGTACTCATCCCTGTTGATTACAGGGGATGGAGAGGAGGGGAATCTAAACGTTGCTGTGTTGAATCTGTTGGATATAGGGGGTTTGTCCTCAATTTTTTATTTTAAATATTTTACATTTCAGTGTGCAAATTCTAGGTATCACATTCCTCTTTATAATTTGCTACATCCCAAACACAAAAGTTAAAGAGACATAGAAATTGCTCCCTGAAGAGAGGTTGTACTCTTTGGCATCTAAAAGCTGATTCATGAATATTCTCTGTAGAAAGAGAATACCACACATAGGGCCAGCCAGTTCAGAACATATGAGTGTGAGCAGCAGCCCAGTGAAACAGTGAAGTCAGGAAATGACTATTTTTCTGGTACCCAGTACAATCCAAGCTGTTCATATGATATTCTTAAGTCTTAAATTCATTTCTGAGCTGTAGATTCATATTACAAAAAAAGGAAGTTAAGGAATAGCATTAGGTAAAAATCCTGACAGCAATCTGTCATGAAATCTTCTTCCTAGAAAGGTAGTTAAGACTTTTGGACTTTTAAAAATAAATGGACAAAATACAAAATCTTTCTGAAATATAAATATAAATACACTTTCTGTGTAGTTCAAGGAAGTTTGCTTCTTTTAACTCAGTTAATTTACCTTGGAATAGAACTTAAGTACATTTTATTTTGCATTTAATGCAGTCTATTCTGAATGCATATACTCAGCTCCTCTGTGTAAAGCGTAAGAGCAGCATGCATAAATTTATACCGGAAGCAAGTGTACCGTTTTGCTATAAGCAGACCTGTAGGGTTCGGCGTTTGGAAGATCTCGCGATGTCACAGAAAGACGGAGGGTTAGTCGCAGCCTTATGACGTATCTGTAATCCCACCTACCCTTGTTAGTATAAAAGGAATTGACTGCGCAATAAAAGGCAGAAGTTGGCGCTCACGCTGTGTGTGTTATCTGTCTCTTTCCCTGGTCCGGGCCGACCAGTGATCTAATCGTGGCACCTTGATATATGTAGCGAACGCTACACAGACCAACGGGTAAGGTTCTATTAGATGTTCCCAAACTTATGAAGTATTATTGGCTCCTGTTCAGTGGTTTTAGTGAGATGAAGAAAATTTTTACTCAGAAGTTTGGTCTTCTGTTTGTTGACAGTGACTCTCTCCTGATTCCTCTTTTCATAAATTTAAGTGAATTCAATGCTGACAAAAAGCAGCAGAGTCACAGTATTCAGAAAGATAGAGCGCAGACATTGTACTGTGTGCTTTTTCTCTAAGTCTTGTAAGCAGACCTAATCTGAGGGTCCTACTGCTAGGGGCTTGGGAAATCTCATTATTTATTCAGTTCCTATCTTCTTTTCTGAGACTGTCAAGGTGTAGAGTGGGTACTTGTCTTCCTAGCAACTGTCTCATCAATATGGTCACTTTCCCAGCCAAGGGACATGAGACGATAGCTTTGAGAGAAGAATTTCTGGTAGAGCACAGCAGTAGAGGTAAATCCAGATACTCTTACAGGCAAAAGTAATTCAAACAACATTTCTGCTCATGTCATGGTGAGTATAGAATGAATGTGTCAGATCTAAGAATATCTTCATAGGCTTTTCAGCATTTCCTGCATATGCAATTGTTGCTGTAGTTGCTACTGCAGAAAGAAGTTTGCCATTCTAGCAAGAAACACTCTTTCTTTTTTTGTTTTACAACAACAACAACAACAAAGTCAAGCATTTGGTCTAAGGATCCAAAAGCCCAGGAAATGCATCTCTAGGGCTCTTCGTCAATTTGGGACCTAATGAAATATAGAAAATACTCAATAAAAGCACCTTTATTACTTTAAATGTTTAAATGTGGAGTTTTTAGCCATCAGGTTAATGTTTTTGTATCTTTTTTTGATTTGATTGTGAGCACTTTTCCAGGTATCTCTGCCACTTGAGCACTAATTGGATTTCCACAGATAAACGGTGCTAGCTGCAGCCCTTACATCACTGTGTTTTTACTTCATCATTATTTTATTTGTTTTTACTGTAAAGGTTAATAAATCTTGGTATGTTTAGACTATGAAACAAGGCAGGCAGGCTAAGAACTACAACATGAAGGGGTGAAGTTTTATATGCTTCTTTCTCAAGTCTGAGGGGTGGAAGGAGAAACAGTGTGCCCTTTGTGGTATTTCTAATGGGCTGCTGGGTATGTTAGTCAGCCAAGTAGCGATCCATAATCCTTAAGATAAAAAGCGTTGATCTCTCCACTAGTTCTCAGACAGAGCTGTAAGGCATTTGAATTGGGTTACCATTGATTTAAGGTGGGGAGAAGACTGAGTAGCATGGGCCTGCTTAAAAAGGGATATGTGGGATTTATTTAACTTTATTTAATTTTTTAAAGAAAATTGGAAGCCTTTCTGTGCAAGTGCACCTGAGTTCCCTCTGGATTCTCAAGGAAGTTAATATAGAATTTGCCAATATTTTAGGGAAGAACTAACTGAATGGCAGGTTTTAGTCAAGATTTAGGCTGTAAATAAATTTCAGTAAGAATTATCAAGGTCCCAGATGTTTGCTGTCTCACCTGTTTGTTCAGGAAAGCGTGTATTTTTTTACCATTCTCATGGTTTCCTGGGAAGCTGGGCTTGACTTCCTACCACAGTAGAGGTAACCCTTAGTTTCCAGCCATGAAAGCAGTGTGGAAGCTCTTTTTGGCCTAGCAGGATTGAAACTAGTGCATTTCAAACACTTATCTCCAATTTTGGACTTATTAAGCCCCAATTGTGGCTTAGTAGAAATTGATTGAACAGCCTGTACTTGGGCCAAAGCAGCATTAAAGACTGAATCTAGTTTCTTCTGTTACAAAGATAGAAAAATGCCTTGTAGCGCCTATGGATCAGGTGCAGAGTCTTGAGAAAACTGCAACGTTACAGGCTCAAGCTTTCAGTTGTGCCAGTTCTCCGTAGCAAACAATGGCCATCCTTACATTGGTGTTAATCCCTTACTGTGGTATGGACCCAGATTTCAGAGAGATTGTTGATGCTTTTTGCGGCATTTGTCAAAGATAAGGCTGCTTTCTTTTTTTTCCTGAAGTGAGTAATTGTTTATTAATTTTTCAGCACATAAAGAGTATAATTATAATAGTCCCTGACAAGTTCTGGCTGTGCCAAGGTTTAAGGAAAACAAAAAACAGTAGAAGTGCCATTTTGAACCTCCTCTAATTTTGTAGGCCTTCCTGGTTTGAACTCAAATTTCTGAGTAGGAACTAGGCAGGAGCACCCTGGCTTGAGTATGATTCTTTGTAGAACTAATTCTCTTGGACGTTTTGACTGAGTTTAGGGTGGTGGGATCTTAACGCAAGTGTTTCAAGAAAGAGGAGTTGGTGATCAGTACATGTGATTTTCTGGTGCATACAATGCTGTATTGGTTGAGCAGCATCCTGAATTTGCCCTGACACCTATATGCTTTGTTTCTTCAAGTAGTGAATGTAACAACCATGAAAAATGCCAAATTGACCCCACGGGAAAATGAAGTGGACCCGTTGTTTGCAGAATATTTATGGTATGGACAGCTACAGTGGAAATGTTCCTCCTGTTTGCCCTTATATTGTGTCTCACTCCTGTTGTAGAGGAGACATCCTAAGAGTTGGCAGGGAAGCTCCGTTGCTTCTGAGGCTGCACGTGCAAGTTCCTACATATGAAGGAGAAATTCTCTGATGTGAGCTTCTTTCTGTTGAGAACTGGACAAAGACAAGGGACGCAGCTGCTTTCCAATCTATAAAATTATTCCACTTGCAATCCCCATAGACTAGGCAGCTCTGGCCAATCAGATTTCTTGCCCCTTACTTAGTTTTTCCCTTAATGGGGCAATTAACAGCAGGAACAAAGTGCGTGGTCTGCTCAGTCTTTGTTATTATTTGTGTTGTAATAAATGTCTAGGAGGCCAGTGCAGGTCAGCACCAGGCACTGTGCAAATCCAGAGTAAAAGGACGATTCTTGTCCCAAAGAGCCCTAAGTAAAATACTAAATTTACATAAAGGTCTTCCAGTGTTTTAAGTCCTTCTCCTTTTGCTATTACTTCCCAACTGCTGTGGTTTGCATGATTTATTGTGCACCTGTCACAATTTCCAGCTTCTTTAATGTTTCCAACATGAAACCTTTTGTTTGTTAGATTCTGGTGATCCAAGTACTTTTCTCCAGTATTTCCTTATTTATTCTGTCATTCAGATCTTCCACATAATAATGCCATCATAGCCCCCTGACTTTACCCCTAATTGTTTGGGGTTTTATTGCTGGAAGGAAAACACTCATTTTCTAATCTACATTTCCCATGGATTAAGAATTCTGTTAAATGGGGTTATTGAAATAGCAGGTTCAAGGAATAATAGCTTCCTGTCCATTTGAGTCATTTCAGTCTAAAACATCTTTATCGCATCTTCCACAGATCGGTTCTACTTTTGATCCCCTTGCACAAAATTAAACCATTGTCTTACTAGTATTTTCCAGTCCCTCGACTGGAAGGATCCTTAGAAGGATCTAAGTAAGTCTGAACAATGATCCTGTTCTGGTGCATCTCTTCGATTGATTTTTGCCTTCTGGAGTTTACCATTCAATAGCAATTTTAAGTACTCGGGCACAATTGTTAGACTTGACACAGACTTCCTATCTTTACGTCATCTTCTAGCTCCATAGCATGTGAACGAAACTCCAGCAGTCCTTGTCTGCCCTGTAGTTAAAAGAATGAAAATGTAACAGATTACAGCTTCATTGTTTTTTATGTTCTGCACGTGTGAAGATAATAGAGTAAAAGAGATTTCTTTCAAAAACTGTTATATTTGAACTCTTTAGTAATGGCAATAAGGAGAGAGGTGTGAAAAAGGTAAGAGTTGGAGGTGCTGCCATCTACTCCCCTGAAAGCTGTATCATGCATTTTTTTTGGTTGTGGAGCCTTGAAATGATCTTAGTTCTGCTGTAGTGAGCATCTTGGACACCGAGTCATTACATTCCATTGGAGTGATTCGGCTCAACAGCTTGACGCTTGCATTAATTTTACAGCACAGAGCCCCAGTGATCCCTAAGCTTCCTTCTGTAAGAAGGAAGAAGCAAGATGTGTAAATTGGGTACTGTCATGAAAAGTTATAAAAATCAGCTTCTCTTAATAAGTTTTGACCTTTCACCTTCTCTCTGGCATCTTTTTTAGGCCCTGTTGAATCAGTTTGTTAACTTTATCATGGCACACTGGCTTCACCCAGACTTGGAAGCTAGATACCTTACCCGCTTGCATGAGACCCTGACCTTCTAGTCCATATATTATCCACTATGATCCAGTACATTCAGCGCTGAGGTTATTGCTGGTTTTATATAAACAGAACTTCAAATAATTTGCTGCCAGTTGGATTGCAAGCGTTATCCCCCCGCACCCTGCACACCCCCCCCACCTTGTTCATCTTGCTGCAATACCTTCTTTGGTGGTACTGGTGATTATAGGAAGCCTGCAACTTAAGCTTAGGCAGAAGTACAAAAAGGGAATTTTTAAAGTTTATTTTTCCTCTGAAAGTGAGATTATATCTTTTCAATAAAAAGTTAAAATGTTTGAACTCTAGAAAACAGGTTCATGCTCCTCATTGGTTAACATATATTATGGCTGCATTATTAGTTTAATACATTTAGTTTGCTCTTCTGCTCGTATTTCTTATGTTTTTTCCAGCATTTATCACTTCCCCGCAACAGTTTGTGTTGTGTTAAACCTAATGTTATAAAGTCTGATTTGGAGGTGTATTTTTTTCTGAAATTAAAAAAATACATAGATAGTACATTTTCTCTGTGTATAAAAATAGTTGTTGTACATTTCTTTTAAAGCATATGTAAAAGTTTCTTGTTCTTTTTAGTTTTATGCATGTAAGTATTACTTGAATATTATTCCTCTTAAAAAGAGAGGAATTTTGTCAAGATGTCCACTATGTTTTAAATCGAATCAGAAAAAACTGAAGATGGCAGAGATATTTCACTTTGAAAGGTGACTACTACACAGACGAAGTTGCTACTTTTCATAAGGGCTTTTACTCCATATATCAATGTGTTTTAAGAGAGACTTGGGTCAATAATACCATGCTTTAGAATTCCCTAAATACATATTTACACAATAGACCTTAAAATATATTAGTCTATCATGTCAGCTCCTGTACACTTCTATCAGGGATGTTTTATGTCCTTAACATATGATATAATAAAACTTTATTTTATATTGCATTTTTCATACAAATTGTATCCTAGAATGCATTGTGGGGTTAAATAAGACTTTCACAAGGTTAAAATTAAAAAATGCTGAAGGGCACAGGAAAATTAAGGGCTTTGCATAGGAAATATTTATTTGACTGAACAATGGGAATCTGAATGGAGAGGCCACCGAGCAAAGAGAGCCTGTAAGTCCGATTCGAGCTGCAGATCAGGATCCCTGGAAATGGTAAGGTTATGTGAGGAAAGACTGGTTCTGTGTGTATAAAGAAGGTGGAAAGGTCACGCCTTTATGAACAGCTGGAGGAAGTGTGAAGTGGCTCCTGGAACAAAGAAGTTGAGAACAGGGACTATATGGAGTCACCTCTTTGTAGTGAGAGTAGTAGAAGAAATGAGGGGAGAGCGTGTTGAAGGGAAGGCAAGGATCTGAAAGCATGCCTCCGTAGCTAAACTGGTGGGTGAAACTGGTGGGAATAGGATAGCAGTGTACGCCAAAGATTTTTCAGCTTCTTCACTTCTGCTCATTGCGGTATGCTTAGGGAGTGGCAGGGGTCCTGGCTCGGTGGAGGCTGTCCCTGGAACTAAGTAGGCACAACAAGATGACACGAAGACAGCTCAGCTTGGATTTTTTCCGGCTTTTATAAAATTTTTTTTTTTTGGTCACCCTATTAATGTAAATTAAGTAAGGCTTTTTTGTATGTGATAATTATAGATAAATGTATTTAAAGTAGATCTGGATTTTGTAGTCCTCAGGAAAAAGAGGAAGAGTAATTTTTCCCCCCGTCCCTGTCATGTGTTCATTTTAATGAGCAATTTTAAAAAATTGAAAATAAAAGAGGAAAATGAATAGGTGTTGAACCAGCCTGTGATATGTAAATGCCAACTAGTAATTACCTAAAACCTCAATTTTCTTTCTGTTTCATCTTGCAAAACATTTCATTCCCACTGAGTGAAAACACTTAATTTGGGCTCCGCCGGCGGGCGAAGCCTGCCTCTCCGCGCCGGGCCTGCCGCCGGCCTCGGCCAGGGGGCGCGCTGGCCCCGCGCTGGCGGGCGGCTCCCGCCCCGGCCGCCTGAGGGGAGGCCCCGCTGCCCGGCTGCTCCTTCCCGGCCCGCGGCGGGGAGAGTCACCTGCCCCCGGCCCGCATCCGCCTTCGCCTTGGGGAGCCGCGCTCGTTCCGGGGCGAGGGACGGCCGGCTGGAGTTTGTTTTCTTACCTCTCATCTGGCTGCTGTCAGGCTGGGGATTTCGAGTTGGGTTTCGTTCACAGAACGAACTCTCAGTTGCCTGAGTTTCCGGGCACCCGGGATTTTTCCTTTTTAGCTTGTGTTACCGCTTTTTTGTTACCGTTCTGCATTTTTTTTACTTCTGGGTTCTTAATCTCAGATACGGTTTGAAGCTCGTCTCTTCCTTGCCTTTGTTCTTTTCTCGTTCAGACTCCTGTGAATCTTGCTTTAAATTCTATTGTTATTTTTTTTTTATTTGCTCTGTCTTACGTGAGGGGTTTTTTATTGTTGTTGCTGCATTTTTACACTTTTCCCGATATGACACTGAGATCTGCCAGACTTCGTAGGTTTGTAGGTTCTCTCACGACAGAAATAATTCCTGGGGTTCTGTACGGTTTCTTAAAAATTTCAATGAAATCATAGGAGCTTTAAAGTGTTTCCTCCCACCTGACTGACCTGCGGATAATTTCTTCAGAAATAACAAGCTGTTTCTGTGAAATATGAATTTCACAGCAATTCCGGGGCCCAGAACACTGAATTGGGAAAAGGTTTGTTCTGGGAGAGGGAAGCTTGTGTTAGAGAACATTGTGTATGTAGTGTCCCAGGACCCTGACTCTGAGAGAGCTCTGCCTGGAATCTCAAGGAACAGTGCCTCTTTAGTGAGATATATGGCTTCATAATTAGCTCCTTGCATTTTTTCATGAGTGCTAGCATCAGCGTTCTATGATGTGTTTCCCTGATTAACAGCTGCTTTGCAACTATTTCCGTGTGCCACCGATAACCATATTTGTCAAGTTAGTCCTGGCAGAGCACTGATTTCTTACTAAAATGCAGCATTTCTGTTTGAAGGGGTTTTCTTGTTCATTGCAGTGCTAGGCTTTTAAGTCAGCCCTTGTTAAAACGTAAGTTGGCTTTAGCCTGATGCTTGTTAACAGGATTCTGGGTATCTCCTTTAGAGTAGGAGTGCAGAAACCTTTCACAGACAATTTAATCTTCTGAGCCTTGCAAACATACAGCCGTACACTGAGGGGGTGTTGCTGTAGGCTAATATATTGATCAGTTCCATTTGCCCTATAGCTGTGGCCTTCTGCTCTGGCTGAAATAGGTTGAGTGTTTGTTGATACTGCCATATTATTATTTTTTAATACACTGGAAAAAAATTAATTCCAACTTCTTTTACATACGTCATGTATATTGCCAGTGTTGATTGCTTCCGCACATGTAATGTAAACTGTCTGTGCATAGTTCATGGCCTGTGCCGCCTCTGCTTAATGAAAAGAAGTGTTGCATTTAAACAGATACAGATCCACTCAGAAAGACAAAATACCATCCCTTGCAACGTATAATTCAGATCCAACCTTTACATCACAGGTCATCTCAAAGTCTCAGTCTATCAACAAATGCTGTTTAGTAATAACCTACGGAGGGTTCCCAGTATTAGGAAATCTATTAGAGCTCTTATGGGCTGCGCTCCTGGTGGCTTTTGATTCTGTTTTCCATGTGGAACTCTGTTACCAAATCCTGTGGAACTTCTATTGATGAAGGTGATTTTCTTTTACATTTTTGTTAATTCATTTGTTTTGTTTTGTTTTGTTTGTTTTTTGTTGTTGTTGTTTTTTTGAGATGGTACAAAGTGGGCATTTGCCACAGTATTTTAAATTTCATGGTTTATTTTTCTAATGCTAGTAACTGATAAAGTAGCTTAGATTGCTTCATTGGAAAGGCTGCAACTTTGAGCATAGTAAGAAATAAGGCTGGCTTTACCTTCCCCATTAACACAAAAGGGAGGGAAATTAGGAATGAGGGACCTCAGCTATAACGTCAAAGTGCCGTGCTTTGGCCCAGAATTTTGCCAGCCTGCTGCACTCCCACAACATCTGCAGTAACGTTCCTGTCTCCATCTTATATCTTTGACATTGAATCAGAATATTTGGCCTGAATTTATGTGATTTGGCCAGGCACAAATATAATCCATGAATAGTTACATTCATCTTCTCGTTAGAAAATGAAACTGTGGGACAAGACCTGCTGCAGGATTCCACCCACCACCACCCAATCAGAAATACGTCTTTGTGAATCATATCGCTGCAGGAGAAGTGGTGGTGGGATGGCAAGTTTATGGAATTGACTTGCTTTTAAAATCTAAATACGCTGTCTTTCACTAAGAGAAACATGTACCTGATCCACTAGATAAAACTAGTTTGCTGGCCAGTGTGTGCTGGCGATCTAAGAATCAGAGTAGTGATACAATGCACATTATTTGGCAGTGTCCTAATACTATAAAAATTTGGAGAAGTGTTACAAATGGTACAGAAATAGTATGGAACGATGTTACCAGCTGAGTCAGAGTGCTATTTGCTGCATGATTTTTTTTGGCTATACACAGGACTGCAAAGTCTTCTCATCTTCCTCCTCCTTTTTCTGTTGTTTAAATTATGGACTGCAGTTGCCCTTGTTTGTGCAAAGAAAATGATCCATAGAGGGCAGGAAAGTTCTTGTGTATTTTTGTTGAAAATATTGGCATTTTGACATGGCCAAAATTGCTTCCTAAGTTGCTCATGTATACAAGATGAATTATAAAAATGAAGAAGTTTCAGCTCAGCCTATAGGAGGAATGTTCAGAGGTAAATGCAAACACAAATACAAGAAACATGGGTTTATTGGGAGGAGGAATACATGTTCAGGATTCTTTTTTATGAAGTTTGTTGTTGCTTGTAATTTTATTTTGTTTTAAGATTAAAAATGTGGTGAATAATGGAGGAAGTGATGCAGGGGAGAGATAAAATAGAAGTTTATTTTGGAGTGAAATTTACTACTGAAATGTTTACATTTTTACAAGGCAAAAATAAGTTTTAATGAAGGCTTAGAATCAATAAAATGTTCACATGGTTGGAATTGAAATAGCACAATGAAAAATACTGCTTATTTCTTACAGGTTTTTTTAATGCTTAAAAACTGATAATTAAATATGAGAGCTTGCAGAATTGCAGGTCTGCAGGCCGTTTGTGTCTGTGTCTCTAGCTCACTAAATGTGGGAGGGAGTGTTGAGGAGTTTCTGAAGAAACAAACAAGTAATTATTGTTAGAAGGAAAGTGGTTTTGATATGTTCACATATCTGTTGGTCTGCTCATTTGGGCATCTTTCTTATTCAGCATATTATCTTGAGGTTATTAGTTTGGGCGCTTTATATTTCTGCATCTGGCGTAGCAATATCAGCACAGTTTAAATCTGTGATTTGCCTGTCACCTGCATTTCAGCTGGAGACAGATCAAGTGCACATAAATGAAACCGAAGTATACTTTATGTGGGGTATTTTGCTACAGTATTTTATGGTTCAAAATTACTGAATGTAAACTTAAGGAGAAAAATGAAGGAAAATAAGAAAAGGAAAAGAATTAAAAATACCCCATTCATTTTATCCTCCCAACTTTGAAGTGTGCTGGGACTTTGTCAAATTCCCGTTAAAATAAATATGTCAATTTCATCTCTCTTCCAAATTCATTTATCATGCTTTTTTAAAAGGTGTTTTCTGCTTTACCTGATGTTTAAATTGGATTCGCTCGTTTATGCTGTTCTTTGCTGTATCCCCCATGTTTTTCTTAAATGAATTAGTAATGACAGCGTACTCCATCATACCCTCTCTACAGCCACTTTAAGGGAAGCCTGGTGATCTAAACCTTTTAACCTATTAAAGATGATTTTCCCCAATTGAATCAGACCCACCACAGGTGTAATAACTAATCATTTAAACTACACCTGCTATTATGTATTTTTAAGCCATTATGCGTGTTGGATAGATGATAATTCATGTTTATTGCATTGTCCAATGGATCCGTTTTGCCTACACTAGCCTGATTAATGTATTTAAAGAAATAAGAGATGCAATTTAAAAGAAAAAAAACATTGATGGAATGCACTGAGGAGTACATTGAAAGTGCCATTAAACCCATCAGAACTTTGCTCTCTGACCAGAAATGCATATTCGAAGGGTTTGATTCAAACACAAAGTGAAACTTAGTGATTTCAGTAGTGATGCTGGTTTTTTCCCTCCTTTTTCTGCTGCGAAAA
Organism: Buteo buteo; assembly: GCF_964188355.1. Taxonomy (NCBI): domain Eukaryota; kingdom Metazoa; phylum Chordata; class Aves; order Accipitriformes; family Accipitridae; genus Buteo; species Buteo buteo. The sequence continues at coordinate 5,722,481 of NC_134175.1, forward strand.
GTTTTGAAAACCTTTTTGAAACTGAATTCCAGAAACTGTATTTTAAGATAAACTCTTCAAGACCTACCTGACATTGGTCTAGCATATGCCACCATTTTAGGAGAAGGTTTATGCCACTGTTTGGGGAGAAAAACCTCTTCCATGCATATGCGTGGTTATTTTTAGCTCTAGAGGAAGGAAGTAATCTCTTCCACTCGTTCACATGGATGTGTCCATCTCCTAAGTGCTGTTAACTTCAGGCACATTATTCCCCCTGATGCCACAATCAGAACAGATGTCTTTGCATAAAAGTAAAATGAATGACTAGTGCAGCAACATGTAATAATGTATGTAATAGTATAGGAGAGTATGTGTAAAGTTGACCTACCATATGAAGAAAAAAATTAAATACCTTTTACTGGCACTAGATCAAAATGTAAAAAAAACTAGTGCCATTGTCGTTGAGTGGTATCCTATACTTTACCTTTTGTTTGAGTAAGTGGTTTGTTTTAAGTGCTCTGTCACCTTAAAGAAGGATATAGAAGTCAGTCTTCAGACAAAAGTAATCTGTGATTTCTGCTGGTGTGGAACATAAATTTAACTACTCACCTACCCATTTATGTCATGAAAAGTGACTTTTTCGATATTTTTGTTACATGACCCAAAACATGTAAAGCTGAGGTTTGATTATTGCTTTCGGTAAATTAGAATGATGGCAGTAAAGGCCTTAATCTATTAGAATTTGCAGGGAGCTCTAAGTCAGATAGAAGGGAAGTGTTCTTACTAGTAAGCCTACTGTTACAGATCACATGCATTGTCTCAAGGGTTGCCCTCAACTACAGGAGCCAACTTAGGTAAGAAGATCACAACATAAATGACAGAAACCCCTAAGAATCTTAATGGGAGTTTTTTGTACAGGTTATGCTGCTCCAAGAGTAATTCAACAAGAAACTTCTAGACTGAAATACCGTAATTCTGCTGTCTGATTAGAGTTGAGCCACAAACTCTGATGCTCGTTGAACCATTTCTGAAAGTTGGATCAGTGTCAGCTCCAGACCATATCCATGTGTTGGATGCGATGCCTTACTTTGCAGTACAGAATGCGTAATGTAAAATAGGAATTTGACCATTCCTAACTTGGATCTTTTCTCTCTTCTATTTCTCCAATCCTCCTACCCTCATCAGATTGTGACAGCAGTGAAGTTTTTACAGAATCCACGAGTCCGCCAAAGTCCTCTTGCAACCAGAAGAGCATTTCTGAAGAAGAAAGGTATGGACTCTTAAGTTTGTGGTCTCAGTGATAATGAGGGAGCTTGAGTTAGCGTAAAGCCAAAATGTATTGCTATGGAAAATTTGATGTTAAGGACAAAGCAAGTAGTCTGTCTCAAAAAAAGGTTTGAAGTTTGTAAGAAATATCAGTCTCTTTTCTTCCAAACTGACTAGAGCAATATTGGCACCAGATGTGGAATTGTAGAATACAGAAGACACATTGGAAGTTTTTGGGTTAACTACCAGCTCTTTTCTGCAATGAGGACAGTTTAGAGTTGTGGACTAGTTGGTCAGTCCTAACCTCAGTGACATTGGCTTTACAATGACCAGCTTCTAGGTGAAAAGGTCGAATGTTTCCGAAGAGAGCCAGAGAGAGAAATGAAGGGCAAAGGACTTAGTGAAAGTAAACAAGGTCAGGTTAAGGTCAAGCTTGGGATCAACCTGGCTTTCAGGCTGAAATGGTAAACTACTGACTGAGTTTAGCCCTTTTCTATAGCAGGGATAGAACAGATCCTGACAAATCCTATATCGTCTTAGACAGATGGAACATACTTTGGCCATTGCCTACTGAGAATTTATTTTACTTTCTGACTCAGAGTGGAACTGTCTTTTGTTCTTTTTTTTTTTCTTTCTAAAGTTTTTAGTCCACAACTTACAGTGCATTTCAGGTGAAGTTCACTCCATATTATGCTACCCTCCTGGGACCATATTGCTTAGATCCTTACTGCAAGATGTAAATAATAAGGACAGTCTTACCTTGGAGTTAATTATATGCACTATGGAGCACTTTAAGCAGTTGGAATGGTACTGAAAATACAAGCTCCAAACTTCAGAGGGGAGTGACCCACTTACACATTGAAGTTGTAAGTACTTCAGGGTCTGTCAAATTCTATAGCTAAAGATCTTGAGTTTTGAAAAGTAGGCAAGCCTATGAAATATGTATTATTCTGTTTGGGGTTATGAACTGTTTATTGAGATGCCTGAGACCTGATGTCATGAGATGGAGAGTTCAAGTACGTGCACCACTTTGCTCATCTTGAATAGCAAAGGACCTAGAAGAGAATGGCAGCCTTGTGTTTTAGCAATGATGTCATGACAAGTAGTTCATGGGTACATCATTTTGAGTGTGATCCTCTCAGTGCTTGTCCTAGTGCCAGTTAGAGAACGTTCCAATCACATAGGTATGTTGCTTGCCCTGCCCTGCCATCAGGATGGCATTAAAATTTGGAGCCTGTTGGCCGCTGTGCTCCATGAGTTTTTCCTTGAAATATGTGGACCTACAGGGAGTAATTAATCATAAAAGCTTGGGGATTTCAACTCTATCATCGAAGCAATGAAGCAAGGGAAAGCTGAGCCTAAAAGCTGTGCTGATTACCCGGGGTAACCTGATACAAAATCTATTGTTGCTGAGAGATCCTTAGCCCCCAGTATATCGTGCAATATTATAACTGCCTGATCTTCTTCTGTGCTGACAATGACCAGTTATTCCTCATTTTCTCTCTCAACACAGCTGGGTTAGAATTTCATTTGCAGAAGGTATTTAGAGCAATTTAGAGACAAATGTCTCTGGTGTTTGCTCTGCACTTCCCCACCGCAGGCTTCGCCGAACAGTTTTTAGTATCAGGAGCTCCATCTAATCTGTTTAATTTTAATAAATCCCTGACTGGGAGAAGAGGAAGGGTGGAGAGGTGGAGGCAGAGAGAAACTGTGGCCTGACTAATACTTCTTATGAATTACTTGGCTAATAATTACTAAAGAGCAGAAATGGTTTTGTAGAGCTGTTTGTTTGTTCCTGTTTGTTAATTAGCCCTCCTTCCCTTTGTGCTAATTGTTTGTTTGAAAACTTAACAGTAGGAGATAGGAAGGAACAGGGTCCAGTAGTGCCTGTACCCAGCAGTCACTGGAAATACGTCTGTATGGAATCTGACCACTGAGCTTACAACATGCCCTCTGTTCAGTGCTCTAGAGCAGAAGGTACATGCTGTCATGGTACCTATGTGGTCTAGCAGATGGAGGTAATTATTCTTACGACGTAGATGTTGTGGCTAGTTTAGTCCTGAGTAAATGAGGGATTACATGGCTTGGTAGACTGTTCCCCTATTCTCTGATATACAGTCATTGTCATCCCAATGATAATGTTTATCCCCATTTTACAGATAGTTAGGCTGTCTGGTAGAGGAGTCCTCACTGCCAGTCGAAAAAGCATTTTCTGTAGAGAAGCCATTTCAGTTACAAGAGTCTCTTTTAAAATTACCTTTGTAGGAAGTAATACAGAGGTACCCTTGTATTTTTTTCACAGTTACTCTGACTCAGGTTTCTTCAAGCAGAAATTGCATTAGATGTTTTTATGGACCCTGGAATAAGTTTGGTGGAGGGGAATTTTCATATCTACAGATAGTTGTACACCATGTATGCACTTGTCTTTTGTAGTTACTTTCATGGAACCATACAGGAGAAGTCTGTGACTCCCCACTAAGTCTGGTTAAAAACTCCCGCAGTGGAGAGGATGGTGCTGGATCACCTTGTGTCTGTGAATGCGGAGGGAAAAGACCAGGTGCCCTACCCATGCAGGAGCCTTCCACTACACCAGCTACAGCCTATGTAAGCTACAGGGGTAGGACTGGAGCATTAGCTGCGGGCAGGCTTTCAGGTCCTGCAATCCCGACTTTGCCTAAGAAATTTCGCTTCTGAGACTTGCAGAGATGGTTCCGCCTTGAATTGTAATTTTTTCTTCTTTTTTTATAAGCGTCTCCTTCCTGAAAAAGGCCAATCAAATTTTATTTCCTTTTAATATTATTTAATATTTAATACAGGAACTGGATTTTGTTTAATACATTTCAGTGCGGTGAGAAATGAAAGCTTCTGCAGGATCATCAGCTGGACTGGGTTTGGTTTCTTGTGAAAGAGTAGTTGCAGAGGCTGAAAGTAGGGTTTCCTGGTTACTTGCAGGTCGGGGGTTTGCTGGACTGCTGTCTCTGGAACATGGGATGATAGCGTTGATGAGAGTTGGGAGAGTGAGGGTGTCCTGGATTTGTAAAAGGTCTTTCAAAAGTTGGATGAGATTTCTCTGTTGTCTTAAGCACTTTTAAACTCCCAAATACAGAGGCATTAATGAGAAACATTAAGTTATTAGAATCATTTATCATTTTCTTTGAAGCTTACACTGGCATTTTGTGTAATTTATGACATTTCCTCCTTTTTATCATGAACTTCTTCAGATGAAGGGAAAAACAGCTGTTTCCCCTCAGAGTATCTGAAAGAAAAGAAAGGAAAAAAAGATGCTGTTTGTTTTTTGTCCAACTCGCTGATTCTGCTGATGACATGCCACAGAATCAGCGGCGCCTTGGGAGTAATTAGACAGCATGTGGGGTTTAAACCCTTGTGGAAATGTGTCTGTCATCTAACTGTTGTGCCTCAGATGTCCTGTACTGCTCAGTTACCCATCCGGTAACTCATGTGGCTTGTTAATTTTGTGTACTCTGAATCTGTAACTTCTGGCAAGATAGAGAAAGGGGGTGGAAGTGCACTATACATGTGGAGGTCTATTTTTCAGGGTGCTAGTCTTTTGGGGCCGGGAAAGGAAAAACCACTAGGTTACAGACTTATTGTGTAATCCTGGATGAAAAACTTTTTTCTTAGTTGCTTGTTCTCTTCATCTGTAAAACAAGTACAGTAATGCCTTCCCAGAATGGGATTGTGGGAACAGACAAAAGCATATGAGGAGCTCAGAAATTATAGTGATGGGAGAACAGAAATGCATTAGGGCAAGTAGATCTATAATTGTTGAGTTATATTGGGAGATTATCCACCCAGAATACTGTACACTCATCAGAAGATATGCTGCCTGGAGATGGGTCTTTTGTATATATATGTAACATAATGGGCTACATGCTTCCAAAAGCAGTCGCACTCTTGCTTGGTGAGATGAGTTGGAGGTTGCTGAAAGTGTTGCCCTTTTACATGCTGTATCTACTAGGCTGTTTCATTACTTTAGCTGGTAGGAAGTGAGTTACCACACAAAGTTTTCCTGTAGGCCTTGCACAGTTTTTTGCAGTGCATCAGAGTTCCAGAAAATTTTGCCAGTGTCAAGATGCCAGGCGTTCATGATTCCTGAAGAGATGAATAAATTATTTAATTGTACATGCCCCTTCCCAGTCAGAGCTCAAAGACAATTGATTCCCTGGAAAAAAATGCTGTCAGACCCAGAATCCCTAGTAGAAAACTGGCTTAATTTTCTTCCTCTTTTTGTAGTCTGCATTCTTGGAAGTTGATCCCCTCTCTGTCTTTTCTCCTTTGCCAAAGAAACCCAAGTGGATCACCTTGAGGACCTGAGAGAAGGGAGCACAGCCCACTGCTGGAGGGCTTTGAAGAAAGTAAATTCTTCAGCAGATTTCAATTTAACCCTCTTTTATTACTTTTCTTTTTTATAATTTAAGTCCATTTCATGAGGCAGTTTGCATGTCCTTGAATGGAATCTCGTTACCATGAAAGCTTTTTTAGCATTGATTTCATAACAGTCTTAATTTAATAGCGCCGTCATTACTGAGAAGCCCTGAGAGTGAGGCCCTAGCTTTCCAGGTCACTGACCTTTTAATTACAAACCTTGTTCTGATGGCCAGGTTATCGACTGGACAGCTCCCAACTCCTGCCCCCAGCATGAAGATGAAAATAACTGCCTTTCCTCCCCCACTTCCAGAAAAGGGAGGAAAAGAAAAGTAACCTCTTGTGTTTCCAGAATTAATTTTCTCCTTCAGCTTTACTTTGTAATTAATTCTTTAACATGTCTCAGTGAAGCTGGAACAGTTTTTACAAAGCTTTTCCTTGAGAAGAAAATACAATGCAAGCCAATAGAGTCCAGTGACAACTCATACCAAAAATATAGTTAGTAAGTTGTGCTGTCAAAATACCTATTTGGGCCAAACTGTTACAAGAATGTGTGATTAGGCTGTATGTGTAGACTGTATTCAAGGAATGCTAGATGACTTGTCCTTCTCTTCAAACTTGCCAACAAGATACGTATTTAAGAGGTGGTGAAGAAAAGGAGTGAAGACTTAACTTCACTGCACAACTGATAGTGTGAGTAAGTGCTTGTCCTGTTTTGTACTTGCAGATCAGGTAACTTGTTCTCTAGCTGTCTAATAAGCGTTTTACGCTAGTGCCTGGACAGACCTCATCACTTGCACTTGCAAAGGTACAAGTGAGACCTGGAATTCAGATATTGATAACAAAAATTTATTACAAGAATATACTTAGTATATTAAGCATCTAGAACAAATTACTTTAACACACAATTAAAGTTCACTAGCATAGGTAGAACCAGGGAGGGTGTGCTTTCTGATTATTAGAGAAGTTTGCAGCAGGCGTTCAAGTAGCATAAAGTAGGTCTAACAGCTTGTGTATACTTACAGAAATGACTGTACCGGTTAAACGGAAGTCAATGCATTCTACATTTTCATGATGCTTTTCATTGGAGGATGTTGGAGCACATTGTACTCATTAAGCATTGAAACTTTGCAGCTATTTGCATGGAGCATGTTTGATGGTGTGTATAGGGTCATCTAGATCTCACTGTGTTTTCCACTAAAAAGCATCCACCTGTGAGGTAGAGGATAGCAGCTGCTTAACATCACTATGTGGTTTTTAGGAGAGGAAATGAAGAATACTTTATCTAAGTGATCTTGCAGAGGGAGCTTTAGGGATAGAAAATGTAATTACTGAGTAAAAAATTTACTAAGATTCTTGAAAAGCGCTATGGGATATTTAATTACTAAAGATGCTTAGGCCTCTGTTTATGACTTTGAAAGACAGCTAATGTGCCTTATAATATTTTGCTTAGGACATATTTGTCTTTAACCTACACCTGTTCATGCAACCAGTTTGTTCTTTAGATGTCTCCCATCCAAGCTTTGGGTCAATACAACCCTGCATAAATGGGAAAATCTGGTTGTCTCCCAAGGAACTTATTAGGGTTCCGAAGAATGAAAAGTGAGAGAATGAATGCTTTCATTGCTAACAAACTCGCAACAGTTCCTATCTGAATAAGCATTATCGGTAGTCACATCTGGTTTTGGCACTCTGCTATGTTTGCCCGGTGCTGATAATGTTCAATATACAGGAAAGATTTCTACTGCTGGAATCTCATAATCCTGAAGAATAGAGGTGCTCATGATCCAGAAATTAGTTCCACAGTTCTGTATTTTTTATTAGTTGCTTTCTTTTTTTCTTCCTGAAAATGATTGAGATTCTCTATCTATCTGCTGTGAAGGAGATGACTCCCAGTCTTCCGTCTGCATATCTGTCACTTGCTGTTCAGACCAGCCTATCCATCATGCTGACTCTTTTCCCCCATCAATTTTACCACTGTTCATGACATCTGAACTTGTCATGAACTTTACAGATTTTCTTGGCTTCTTTGGCAAGAAGAGAACTGCAGCAGTAGTGCTAACAAAATGTGATAAACTGGTTGACCATAGGACATCCTGGGGAATCAGATAGGGCTATTCTTTGGAGTTGTCAGGGGGTTTAGAAGAAAATATAGTTGATAGAAAGCCTTCACTATCATTCCTCAAGATTTGGAAGGAAGTTTAGAAAAAGTAATCTATTTAGTCCCTATCTACATGGAGAAATAAGTTCCTATCTCATCTTTGACTCTTGTGCCAGTCACTAGTGATTCACGAGAGGGCAGAAAAACACCTGACATTAGTTTAGGCGTAACTAGCCATGTAATGCAGTGTACAAAGGAAGGCAATCCTTTCTTTTTCCTACCTTTTAATGTTTTTAATAGCCAGATGATTAAGAAAAGTGTGTGTGTGTTTGATAGAAACTATAGTTACTTACAAAGGAGTTTGTTATTTTAGAAGAGCATTGTACTTCGTGTACATTTCATTGTTTTATAACAATTGAGTTTTATACCTCAATGGTATCTAGAAACTAGGTTGAACAATACATTTCTATCCCACTGGAAATTCTGATACTTGGAAATTTGTTTTTATATTAAATAGGGATTAACATATAAAATTGCAGTCTTTTTTTTAAAAATGAAATATTATAGACCTGTCAGATCACTCTGTATTGATTAGACTGGAGCATTTAATATTGTAACTGATAATAAAAGAGATTGATAGAATAATATAATATGTACTATAATATTACAGTGAAAATATTTGGAAAAAAAAGGTTTTTGAATTGTTATGAAATCATTACTTTTCTCCAGAACATTTTGGGAGTTTTTGAAGAAACTTTCTGTATGAAAAAAATACATCCTAGAAGTTTGTTGACGAGCTCTACTTGGAACTAAAGAATTCTTTCATATAAGTGCTTTTCACTAGTAGGAAAATATATCATCATTGTTACTGGATAGCTCCAACAAGTTTGTTATCTTGCGCTGTTTTGTTCTTGCACGTTTGGCTTGAATACTCTAGATTACTGGCTCTGAACACAGTATGTTGCTGAACATGAGGCAAAAAGTCCTACTTGGGCCTGTTTAAAGGGAGGAGAAGTCAAAAGTCATGGAAAACATAAGGCCTACTAATCTTCACAGTGTATTGGTTTAAGCAAGATTATTTTAAAGGGCTTTGATACAAGATCTGCTATTTAATATTAAAACCATGAAAATCGCAGTGACTTTCTCTTTGCTTTCTGTGTGAAGTGTTGAGAAGGTGCATGACAAGAGGCACTCCTTTGATGTTTAACGATGTTGTGAAGAAAACATTGAGGAAGTGACTCTCAAATTTTACGTCTTCTAAATGCCTATATATGTGTTCTATGAGAGAGGATACAAGTCACATTAGTGGTAATATCCTTCCTCTCTTACTTCAGGCTCAACCTACAGTGATCTTGAACCATGTAGATCTATATGCCACAGAACAAGAGAGGTGATTCATTTAGAGTATATTGAGTAAACAGTCTGCTACATCTTCTGTTTCTATTGGGCCACAGAAATTCCTCACGATTTCAGTGAAGAGTCCAGAATCACCTTTGCCATGTTTTTGTAGCTTGAAAATTATTGATAAATTGGAACAGACCAGTTTGGTGCTCAGGAAGTTGTGCATGCTACAAAATATTGGTTGTAAGCTTAATTTTAACAAATAATTGGAATGTCATGGGTTTAATGATGTCTCTCCACTTGGCTATCTGACAGTAACTATGTAATGTAAAAGAGCCGTTAAAAATGGCTTTGCAAAATTAACTCCTGTTGCTCACCGAGTGTGTTTTGAGTCATGTCTGCCTTGTTTATTGTCAAAATAATATTTCCATTCCTGGTAGCATTGAAAAACAATATGATTACAGCAGAGTTAGTTGAAGTCTATTCTAGAATACAGTGCTAAAATAGTCAGTTATATTCAGAGCCCTGAAATTGTTAGCCTTAGTGATAGGCAAAAAAGACCCAGACCCTAACTCTGACCTGTAAATTTAATAATTTATTTATTATGTTTTCAAGTGAAAGTAAATGCAGAGTGCCAAAAGAAAGTCACTTCTGTAGTTATAATCTAAGAGCAGTTATTGGAGATCTGAGATACGACTGCTTGCTTGGCTTTGGGCAAGTTACTTGTTCTCAGCTTGCCCATCTGTAAAATGGGGTTAATTACCACTTTTGCATTATTGACTTAGTAAGATTTATGTTAGCTATGTTTATAAACTGCTTTGATATGCTTGTTTTGGAGTTCTTGGTGCTGCAGTGTGTGATTTTTGAAGTTGCTTGCTGCAGTAAAAGCCACACTTGCAGAGAGGTTGAGAATTTACTTCCGTCAGCTGTGTATGGGAGGGGAGGACTGCAAACTTTAGAATGTCAGAATGTCAAGGCTCAGGCAGATTGCGTGCAATCCTAATCCAGCCCTGCAGCTTTGACCTTTGAAGCAAGCTTCACCTTGAGACAGTTGAAGAGATCTATGTACGTTTGTATAAAAATATTTTTGTGATAGAAGGAATTTGCTCTTCATGGTCATCCAGCCCAGGGTTTCCCCACAGTCTTCCTGGAGCAAGTAAAGGAATTCAGTTCCTGATCAGCTCTGTGAATGAACCTGGTATTCTAAGTCTAAAGAGACAGCCTTCTCTCTTGGGGCTAAAACAAGGAGTGTAATTAGGATAATCTGTGTTGCTCTTCTGCTGAAATCCATCTCAGACCTAATGATACTTTCCTGCTAGGAAAGATAAAATAAGTTCCTGTATGAGATAATTCTCTAGGTTCTCTTAGACAACATTTCTACTCTGTTTAAAACTATGGCTTGGGTGCCCGTGAACATGAAATTCTACTGTTTGCTTTTCTGTTACACTGGTCCCTCTTAATTTTAATCTGGAGTGCAATCATTCTTTCCTTAGCAAAAAGGGGAATTTAGTTTTTGGTTCATTCTTTCCTATTCTTTCTGATGGAACCTCGTCAGAGCAAGACTCCACTCCTGCAGGAAGAGAGCAGAGAATTCATTCTCAATGAAATCGGAGGCTCTCTGAAGTAAAAGCTGTTGACTTTGTCATACCGTGCAAATGTGCATTGCTTTTAGCAAGACAATAAAGGGTAAATGGGGTGATCTCTGCTCCTGTGGAGAGGTCGGGTGGTTACATTACACAATCTTCTAGAGCATCTTGCAGCAAATACATGGGTTATATTAAAAGTTGCAATCATATCATTTTTTAAAAGTAAATTGCTGACCTTATGCAGTGGAATCAGCTTTATTGAATTTCGCCAAAAATGCGTTTATAATCCCCCCCGCCCCCGCATACACATGATATTCATGTCCTTGCTGCCCATGTGGAAATGTCCCTTTTTATGGTGATAAAATTAAATTTGTCTTTGTCTCTGCCTTGCCTCACCTTTTAAGATTCCATCCTTAAGAGACACCAGTGGATATCCGTACCAGAGAATGAAGACGGGCAATATCCCTGCATGGCTGGCTGGCTGATTGTGAGCCAACTGCTATGGAACAAATAAATAAGCTTTTCACATTTAGAGGACAAATAAAGCTGAGGACAGCTGTAATATGGGTATTTTTCTAGGAGTGTTGTGGCCTTAGCATAGGTAAGAATTTATTTTGACTTGGAAGTACTTATGCTTTGCTTCTGGATTTTTTCTAATTGCCGTGCAATACGAAATGTAAAATCTACAAATAGTTACTGTGCTACTCATGTAGTACTGTGTTATGTGTCCTCCTTCAATAATAACTAACTGTAAAACCTTCTAGCCTTTGGCCACCTACAGCCCCCTTCCTGAATTCACTTAAGAAGAAAAAGTGTTTTGCAGCATGCTCAAGAATTTAACAAACATATATCCCATATTTCTGTAACACTTTGCATATTCTAAGTACTCTACAAATATTAACTGACTAAGCTTGTGACACCTTTTGTGGAATGGCAAGATTGTAAGATCAATTTAATGTACTTCTGATTACATTTATTCTTCTTTGTTAGACCTTTACGTTCTCCAAACAGTTTGTAAACTTCAGATTTCAGTGGGAAACAGAGGAAAGAGCATCCCCATTTTAGATAGGGAAACTGAGTCAGGTGTATTAAGAACAGTTAGATAATTCTGACTTCCAGTCATATGTATAAATATAACCATAGTGTCAGTGTGATGTGCTGATGTTTATAGCATTTTCAGTAAAATTACTTAAAGCATTTTCGTGTTTATCCTCTCCAGGCCCCAGCTGCTTTGGGGGGGGTGGGAGATGTTAAGCTAGTTTTCTTCAATAACATCAACGCAAACCATCTAAGTAAATGAAGAGGCAGATTGGCCTCTGCAGTGTTAGTGTGTATCCCTTCTTACAGGATCTCCCCCAACCTGTCTTCCTTTTTAGGTAGCATTTAGAAGGCTAGCTGCTCAGAGATACAGAGAAGAGTATCAGAATATCATTGCTCCTGCTCTTCAAGTAACCAGAAGAATGCAGCTGTTAAACTCAGAAATATAAAATACATGTTTAAAAGATGACTCTGTATGTGTTTAAAAAAGAGAGCGAGAGAGGATTCAAGGGAACCAAAAAATAGCAGGTTCCATTACTGTAATTAAATGGCAGCATTTAACCTATCAGGCCGTTGCGTGTATGTGAGAGACGAGCAGGGAGCTGCATTTGAAATGATCACTGTCTTCCTTGGGGGATAGAGTAGTTAAATAATTTGTTTGTGAGGTGTGAGTTCAGTGTCGGGTAAAGCAAGTGCTTGCGCGCGTGTGTGTATCTTAGAAGCTAGGGATGGCTGTGTGTTTACTGAGAATACCCTGGAGGTTGGTATTTACTAGCATGTGCACTGCCAATAAGAACACAAGCTGCTCTTGCCCATTTGTTAGGTTATGTGCAGAGTCAGGGCCTCACCTGGTCCCAGATATTGCATCACAAAAGGAGAGCTTTTTTCATGCTAGGCCACCTGAGACAGACAGGAGTAGCAGTAAAAGAAAACCAGGGAGGAAATGGGGGAAGAAAAGATTCAGAGTCCTTTTGGTGAGCTTCACCTACTGCGGTGATAGTAAAGGGTAAGTTGTTCTGTCTGGTCATTGGACTTGGCACTCAGGAGCGTGGGGGCTGTGTCATCCCTGGGGGACCAAGGGCGAAGCTGCTGCTCAGAGGTCTGCCCCTTAAACAGCACGTCAAACAGTCGCTTCTCCTGCAGCAGTGTCGTCCTACCTGTGCCTGGCTTGATTCCTATGCTTCAAGACTAGTGTGCAAAATTATGTGGAGAGAGAGGGCTCTGCAAAGTGCATCCTTGGCCCTTCGTCGTTGACCCTGACTCTGTGAAAAGCTCTTTGGGCACCCCAGGAAGGAGATACATTCTTATGTAGTGCCCAGAAGGGAGTATCTTCCCATTTTTATTCACTCCCTTGTTTGTGAGAGGATTCCTTTATTTAGGGAGTATTTCCTAGTCCTGGAACTCCAAGAGCTATCCTCATACAGTATGAGTTGATACTAGTAGCGAGGTTTTCAGCTGCTTCAGCTGCCTCACCTACTGATCTGACTTGTGTTATGTTGCAGGAACATGCCCATAAATGTTTCTTGATCTTCACTCCAGTTTCTATGTGAATTCTGTGTCACCACTCCCATTTTAACTCCTGGGCTGGAACTTTTGTGAGGCTCTAGAAGACAACAGACAGTGTTAAAAAAATGGATATTTCAGTATTTCCGTTTTGAACATTCAACTCCAGTGATTGGATTTTGAGGGCAACACTTGACCGAAAGGAGACCAGAGAAATGCCATGTATTTTAGCAGCCAGTCAAAGCAAAGCATGAATTTGAGTCCTTGTGTAGTTTGGTGAGAGTCAGAAATCTGGAAGTATTTCCAAAGATGATCTACAAGAACAAAAAAAAGGATACACTTGTTACTTGAATAAATTATTTGTTGCAAATGCCTTACCTAGCTCAAACGCATATAATGTATGTATAGATTCTCAAAACTGTCAGTTAGTCTTTGTACGTGGTAATTGTGTCAGTCTCAAACATTTTACAAAGGATAGCATGTAATATTATTCCTGTTTTACAGATGTAGAAACTGAGGCAGATGGAGGTTAAATGACCTACACAAGGTCAATAGCAAGGCTGGGAATAGAACCCAAATGTGTAGAGGCTTTTTATTATACTAATAAGGAAACTCTGGAGGTGTGTTTGGCATGGTAATCGGAACCCTAGAGAACTAGAAGCAGTTAGTATGTTCTGTGCATGTCCCGAGGGAGCAATGATGAAACTCCTTTTCTACCTTACCACTCCAGTTCTCCGTGTGTGGTCACCGTAGTTTTTCCACCACTTAACCTCATTATTTTTAGTATTGTTAGCATTAGTCGTCCTTTGGGCGTTTGATCCAGACTCCTTTAATTTTCTCCAGAACTCTGAAGAGCTGTTGAAGGCACATGGGGAGAAAATAATAACAATAAACAAACCAAAAGATGAAAAATGGTCTTTTGAAACTTCTGCTATTTTGTTGACTTGTCCTCTAATGTTTTTTGTCTTCACTCTTCTTTTATCATGAAGGACCCTGCTTGAATGTGTAATCTTGGTTTCTTAAAAGTTCATTTGCTATTGTTTCTTTCTTCTCCACCCAAGATTAACATCCTGTGTGATGACATAGATGGTTGTTGTCTAAATGGACGCGATGTAACCAACAAAATTGTGAAGGGTGGGTGGAGAAATATTTATACAGTTGTGTTAAAAATTACAAAGTAGGTTTGCCTTTTAAACAGAAGGTATTTCAACACTGTTATTGGCAGCATCAGCCTTTAATTTTACAGGTGGCTAGCTTTGTAGTAGCATTCAGCAAACAATATTTTAATGGCATGTAAAAAAATTTCTCTAAAACAAAAGAAAGAAGAATGAGGGTGATTTATAATCTGTAATGAATACTTGCTGACATGTCTTTTTATAATAGTGTATTAGCGTCTCTGTCTTTCTGGGGGAAGTGCAAACCAGATTTACCTGAAACATTTGTACCATAATAATCAAATATGTAGTATTTAGGTGTATTTTCCTTAATTGAGCTTATCTTCTCAGTGCGATGATACCTGACTCCTAGGTGTCTAACATTGATTCCACTTTAGAGAAATTGGGTTAGAGGAGCAAAGACACTCTATAAGGTTGTGAGAAAATACTGTCAGAAAAAGGACTTAGACTCCTGTGTTCATGGCTCCTCACCCAGTGTTGGTTTTTTTACATTTCCATATATTTTTCCCATATATACCTCCATGTATTTTTACATTTTCTTTGAAACATGCAGCTGTAGCTACTGTTCTCCATGCTTCTTACTTCAACTTCCTGACAGAGAGAGTGCGCAGTATGCACTGTTGTACTGCATATTCAATGTTCTGTTCTGTGTGTTCTTCAAACACTAAAACTTTATTTGGTATACACTTTATATGATTTTTCATGTGATAAGTCTGGACTAATGGGTTTGTTTTGTTCCTTTCTAAAGTTTAAAGTTGTGAAAGTAAAAGAGGAAATAAATAACATTGAGGCAAGTTGCTCTTTACATTGCAGTTAATCTTAGTCTGCAGAAGCTACTCTCTGACAGGTATTCTCTACTGTAGAAAATATCCAGATGCTCTTGTTAGTGTGTTTGGGGCAATCAGTAATTCCAGAGTAATACAAGGAACTGGGAATGGTGCATCAGGACAGACTTTCTCATTCTTATGTATAAAACCAAGTAATCCTTCTGATATTCCGACAAATCTGGTTAAAGAATTCCCTATGATGGCTTGAAATTGCTGTTCTTTTCCACAATTCCTTTCTTTTGAACACCGAGTTGGGGAGAAAGAGAGTCTGGTTCTAGAGTTGCAGGCCAGCATAGTCCAGTAATAACAGCTCAGCAGTGACTTCTAATCTGGAGTTACTCCACCTTAGGGCCAGTCTGCTAGGTCAAATCTAATATGGACTGTATTCTGGCCCATACCACTGAAAGGCCTGGTTATTCTTTGCTGCAATAGCAAAGGAGATGTTGGAGTTACAAATGTCTGGTTGGCTGTCGATCCTCCAGGCCAGCTCCTTCTACTTTAGTGCTGTAATTCTTGTGACGTGCTGGTTCAAGTTGTTGGAAATGCAGTTTAAAGTCGGAGTTCTGAAGGTAGATCAAAACCAAACCTCCTATATTGCCAGTGTTTTACCTTACCTGAATTTAAGACAACCTCTGGCTTTCTCCTTAAAAGCTCCTAAAGATAGTATCACAGATCAAAGAGTAGCCAAAGGCCAATCATTTTGTTACTATTGCTCAACAAGCTGCTTAACAAAATATTTTTCTTTCACACAAAGTAAATGGATCTGAAGCACAAATGTTTTCTGACACTGCTGTTTTTAAAATTCGTGGTAAGTTTTGGTAATGAAGCTTAGTTTCTAGGTTTTTGAAGTGCCGTGTACCAAACTGTTCTACTTTTGGAAATGAACTTGTAGTAGTAATTAATATCCTTTCACCTTTATAGAATGTTTTTTGTTGTAGTTCCCAATTTAATAGAAAGGAAATTTCATAGACCTGGTGTGTACTCTGGGTAAGTTACTTCATTTATGTGTGCAGTGGTTTTCTTTCCAACCTGTCTTTCCTTCACATAGACTGTTGAACGCTTTGGGTCTGACTGCCTTCTACTCTTGTTTCTGCACAGTACCTGGCACAATACCTGCACAGTGAATGCCTTTTGGGGTCTCTAAGGAGTATTATAATACAAGTAATGAGGATCAGGAACCATCACCATGAGACTTGTTTCTCTGCAGGAATAACAACAAGCATTTGCCAGATCACAGGTTGGGTATGCTTGGAAACTTACCCGTTTAGTGTATCTAATGCTTGTTTTCTCTGAATGCATAGTCTTATTTCTAGGGAGGTTGTCAGTTGTGATAACAAATTATGACAGCACTGTGGTTACTGGAGTAGTGTCTCTTCCATTATCTGGACTTTCTGCCCTATATGGGCTTCTTTTAAACATATGTCAGAGCCTTGGTTATGTTCTATTCCTGATAAACTACCTTGGAATTGGCATCCTGACATAGAGTCTTCAAAGCCTTCAAACCCCAAGGTAGATACTAATTTGAAATAATTTCAAATATGCAGAGGTTTTTGTTCTCTATGTAGTGTTCTCATGTCATGTACTGGCTGAATTGGATGTCCTGTGTTACTGTGTTACAACATTGGTTTCCAGTTAGTCACATCCATTGTCTCTTCTTCATCACTAGTGGTGCAATAGACAGGTGGACTTTACCATTGTCCATTCAAAGGAGGCTTTCTATCAGGTACTGTTCTTCTGCTTGTATGATGATAGAAAGGAAAAGGTGAAGGCAAGAGACCTGAAAATAAAACCCATAGATGGTGATAAAATAAAATTTCCCCCTGTCTTTAGAAGGGAAGATTTTTATGTTACAGAAAGACTTATTTCTTCTGTCTTTTTTGCTGATAATGTTATTCGTAGAATGACTCTGTAATAGACAGGTCTTTGGAAGAAGATACCCGAGATTGAAGTTTCACTGTGTTTTGCATATGCTTGTTGTGTAGGAATTTAACTGAGCTTTGTAACAAAACTTCTGGTTCTGTAATTCAGGTTATTGAGGTCTTCTGGACACGTCTTGCTTGATTTAGAGTCATGTTGCTGTCTGCCTTTTTTCTAATCTGAACTTTTTGTGAAGCAAAAATTGTGCCTGTTGAATTATGCTGTCTGCTACCTGAAGATTTGTTATAGATTAATTAAAAAATGAGGCATCCAAATCCTGTTAAGGCTGTGATAGCACTGCATCTAATAGGACTTTTGCATTTCAGAATCCCGAGTCTGAGTCCCATTATCCAGCCACTTCGTCCTGCATGTTGTTCCTCGTATTCTCCTCTTAGTGCTTTGGCCCCTGAAATATATAGCTTAGTATTGGGACCTTTTACTTAAGGTATCCCTTCCTTTTTTTTCTATGTGGAACAGAGATAACATACTTTGTATAAGCAAGGAGCTTACTTTACATTAGAATAGGAAGACCTGACCTCTCTTACTACAAGTGAAACTGTATTTTCCCTGCCTTGAAACTACCAGTGAAATAAATACATTTTGCACTGACTTACAATGCTGTGATTTATGCTGTGATATGCTTTGTGATGTTACAATGTCCTTTTGCCTTTGTGTTTGATTTTTTCCCCTCTAATAAATTTTAGTGGGTATGTTGTCAGTGAACGGGGGTATTTACCCAAAATGCCTATAGGAAAATGAGGCATTCTCCCTGATGTGTGCTGCCTCAGAGAAGGAATCCTATGCACTTTTCTCCCCTCCCATTAATCTTACTGCAATTTTTTTTTCTATATCTTTCCTCCTTGTTTTGAAATAGTATTAACAAGGGAGGTATTTTTGAATAGAAAACAACTGGAAGGAAACGTATTTCTCTTTCTCATGTGCATACACATACATGTTACACACAAATGTGAATGAGTGATCAGAAGCAACTTTTTCATTTTACATTTTGAACTTCTCATATATAGAAAACTGAGAAGAAAAGTTGTGGTACTTGTTCCTGTTTTTTCCATTCCAAGACATGCTAAGCAATTTGCTTGCCCTTTCTTATTCAGAGTGAAAATACTTTGATCCAGTTTTCGGAAGACAATACTCATTTCATAAGAATATTTAATCAGTAGAAAATAGGGAGGATTTAGTTTGTTTGTTTAGTATTTAACCAAGTGAATAAGGCAGATTAGGGGAAGGGGGGGGAGACTGGACCCATAAACAAGGTGATATATAATATTTTTTTTCGTTCTCCTTTTAAATAAATACCGATCAGCTTTATGTTCAGAGACAATAGGAGCCGTTGGCTTAAATTTGCAGTTTACTGTATTTATGGCTGTAATATCAAGGTGCTGCCGTCGTAATTTCATGCCCCAATGAGAAGAGCAAGGTCGAAGCAAATGCTTCCATCGGCATCTGCTAACACACTAACTCATAAACAAGGCCCGGCTGGATCAGGTGGCACGGAATAATACAGGCTAATGAAATACAGCACAGCTTTCCATTACTGTTAGTTTTTACAGTGTCGTCATTACGTGTAATTTATGTTTAAAAAATTCAATTTTATACAAGGCTCTGGGAAATAGGGGTCTGCAGGTCACCCGACGACTTTTAACGGCTCTGAGAGTCCTTATTGCACTCTACTGTTCCAACAAAATGTTAATAATAAATAAAAAAAAAATCCTCTTTTACTTTTTCTCTGGTTTGCATATCTTGCTCTGTCTTTTTAATTACAAGTGGCTAAGGAGAGTTTGGGGCTCTAGATGATGTCAGGAGTTATCCCCTTTACTGATGCTCCCAGAGGGGGGTTACTATCTGCTTGCTTTTCTTTTGTCTGTCTATCAATCACCTGGGGTCCTGTAAATGGAGTAAACACAGCTGAGGAGAGGGAGATACTTAACAACCTCTCTCCCAAACCCTCACCCTCTGACATTGCCCTCCTCTCCTCCATTACACTTCATTTTATTATAGACTCCAAAAAGCTTGGCCAGGAAGAGAAACTGCTGCCAGATTTATTTATTTATTTATCTTTGTTATGCCAAAATACTTTTTATTTTAACCTTTTCCTTCCTGGTTAGCTCACTGTAATCCTTAGCATTGTACTGTCAGTCGGGTTTTCCTTCCTTATTTTAGTGCTGTGCAGCTGAGGTTAGAGCACCTTTATCCATTCTGATTGCTGTTTAGTCACCCTGATGGGTTAAAGTATGTGTTTCTTAAAGATTGCAATTGTATAATTAACAGTCTCGTAGATGAATAAAGCTGTAAGAATTCAAAGCCCTTTCAGTAACTTTTCAAATCACTTTTATTTCTGCATTTTTCGGCCTGACAGTTGAGACCAGTCATTTACCCTTTGATGTTTGGATTCCTTTACACAAAGTTTGAGCTGGAAGTGCAGCAGCAGGATGTTTACATTCAAATATAGTGTCTTAATGTGAATGAAGGGTAAAAAAAACAGAGCAATGTTTCTGAGACCTTAGGTTTTGTTAAAATGTTGGGTTGGGCTCAGCCTTATGAGTGCCGTGTGAACCAAGATGTATGAAAGAAAATGGATCAGGAGACTATGCCTTTTTGACCTTTTTGAAATGTGTTCAACTAAGCACAGAGTAGGATATAGGACAAACATTTGATAAAAGAATCACCCAGCACTGCGTGTAACTGACTGAACAGGTGGAATCATTAGTCTGGATCAGATCCCAGAAGGTTTTTATGATGATTCTTTTAAAATGTGGCCATGTTCTTTCTGAGCAGAGTTGACTCGGTGGCTTCCGGGAACAGGAGTGTAGTGTTGTTTCAGGGTGTCTACCAGTAGTTCTTCCTTTTAGTCATATGATACCATGCACTAACTACAGGCAGTCAAATAGGTTGTTGTAGCTGAACAAGTTGTCCAGTTCTATTTTGTTTTTTTCTTAGTAGAAAGTGTGTGCATGTGTGAGGAAAACAACAACAGATACTACCCCCCGTCCCGCACCCCTCCCCTGCCTTTTGTTTTTGTCCCTGCAAAAGGGTAGGTCTGACGATTGCTCCAGGGTGGTCTGTCACAGTGGTAATAAAGCTGACTTTGGAAACCCACCAAAGGAACTTAATTCTTTCCACCACCTTTCCCTATTATGGCAGAATCCTGAATTTCTTCCTAAGCAGAAATTTTTTCCCTAAAACTAATGTTGCCTTCAGTTTGTGAAAATCTTGCATGAATTTCTGGATTGAGCAATGCAAGGAGGAATATAATGACGAAAAAGATATGCTTAGTGGATGGGATGGGAAAAAGAGTTGTCACTGAAATGTCAGACCCTATGTCAGAGAAGAAGAAGAAAAAACTTAAGTGGCTCATCTAGTTAAACTCATGCAAGGGTTCTGCATTGCAATTACTGCTACTGTGTTTCATCCAGAAAATAGAGAAGAATGGGTTTATGGTAAAACAACAGATTGGGACTCACATCTCCTGAGTTTTGTTTCCTGACTGTCAGAGGTTTGGTTCTGACCTTGGAGCACTTCTCATACCTGTACGTCTCACTTCTTCCTCATCTGTAAAATATGGAAAACAGTGCTCCTCTAAGTACTCCTCTACCTCAGAGGTCATAAGAGGAATGGTATTTTGATGTACATGAGGTCCTTACATTAAATAGTAGTAGATATTATAAAAGGGCTTAAACACACAGTCAAGCCTTAAAAGTTCTTGGGCAAAGGAGCTTTTTGTAAAATACCCAAGGTGCAGGCACCAAGAGATGTTTGTGACAACCCATTTTATTCTCTGACTTGCTCTGATTCTGTGTTTGACTACAGTTTAGAGAGGCCAAGTGATCCCTGAAAATTGAGTGGCAGCAGTGACAATCACAAAAGAGGGTCAGCAAGAACCTTTAAGTGCAAAACAATCATGGGTGCTGGATTATTCAAATCAGCACCCTGAAGCCTGAAGAGGAAACTTTAAGGCTTTGTGAAAATTATGACTAATTCTTTGCAATGGCTGTGGTGCTGTAGAGGAATGAAATGGATGGTTGGGGGAAGGGAATAGGTTTGCATTCTGTAGGGCTATGAAGACAGTTTCCTTGCATCCTTCTCCTCAGCTCAGTCCTTGCTCAGTACCCTCTGCGGTTAGATTATTCCTTGCAGATAGCAATCAACTGGAAGGAAGTGTGTGTCTAATTTGCATGAGATTATTTAAAACAAAAAAAAAAGGTCTGCATTAGTCAGGGTGATGGTAAACAACGCAAAGAGATGCCTTTTATAATATAGCCGTGGCTCAGCTTTCAAAGCCAAATATAATTCACTTACAATTGGCAGTTTCCTTTATTGTTCCTTTTAACCTTTTGCGTTCTGCATGGTCTTGATCTTGCTGCAACTCCAGAAGAACTAAAATGTTCATTTTCCAAAGTGTTGAGAAAGTGGATTTACAGCAGTTCTTCCGTTAAACGGAGCTGATTTTCTTGGCATACCTATTTGAGAGTTACATTAGACGCAAAGCTCCAGTTTTCATGTCACTGCTTTTGCATCCAAGGGAAGTGGTATTATCTTTGGGTTACTAACTTCCTGCTAGATTAGAACAATGAATGGACCATGGATACTTTTTTATATAATGCTGTGATAGAGGGACTGTGATAAAATAAAAAAAGGTGAGATACTGGAACAGATGACACTTTGATCCGGTTTAGAAATTCCCACTTTTCTATATGTAATTAATATATCAAGGTTGAATAATTTGGGGCATGGAAAACTCAGACTATGTGCATACATGTGTGTAGGTGGTGAATCAGAAAAAATTTCAGTCCAAAGGGAATTTTGATGAGTTAGTTATAATTTCCTGTGGACAGTCTTCAAGTATCTTGTACATTTTTGTTAGTGTGTGTGAGAAATGACAACTGTGAAGACAGGTGTATTTCTGAATCCACAGGTGACTAGTTGCAGTGCAGACTTACTCCATATATTAAGGAATCGGCTCTGGGAAATTATTCCCTTGATGCTTGGAGGCCAAGATGACAGGGCCTTAAAAACATCTTGTTCAGATGAATAAAAAGGGGGTGTTTCAAGGTGATGGCACTCCCAGTCTTCTCCTCTGATAATTAAGAAGGGATGTAGTTGTGATGTTCTTTTGTATAATGCCACTAGTACCATGAAGAAGACCACTTCACAAGGTAGCAGAGTAGTCCAGGAAAGTAATAACAATTTTAACTTGCACTACTTTGCACAGGATTCAAACCAGGAACTCAAATGTGAAGGTTTCCTATCATTCTATCATTCGCATTAGCTTTTTTGTCACAGTACAGCAGGGTTTTAATGGAAGCAGTGATACTTGAGTGTCCCTAGTTGGCAAGATCAGAATAATCCTAGAAGTGCATTTTATCTGTAAAAAGATTTTAGTTTTTTTTTCTCAAACAGGATGAGAATAGAAGGGGCAGTATGGTTAGGAAACAATAAGCATTGTTTCCTGCTCTTTTTGTAGAATGAAGTAAGGATCCTCCATAACTTTCATACATTTCTAAGTGTTAAATATTATCAGATTTGCTGTCTTTGTGTGGCACTAGAACAAAATGCCCTATTCTAGTGGGAGCCACATTTGCAGCCAGCAGCTAATGTTGTCTCCCATCTTTATGAAAATTCCATAGTTGCTAGCGATCTGCAGTGTTGGCATCTGTTTATGCTTTCTCCTACATTGGATAATTAGGAGCTGGTTAAAACAGTTTCTTTCTGATTAGGACTTTGCTTTTTAACATGGATTAGACACCATAAATATTGCTTTTGTGACTAGAACAGTAGGCTGAGTTGTGTTCGTGTGCCTTTTATTACTCTCACTGCAGGTCTTGTTCCATAATGTTATGTGTGGTTTTGGTTCCTTGCTATTTGAGGCATGCATCAAATACAAGTAAAGGGGTGATTTTGTCTGATTGCAGGACCAGAGATCAGGAACTTTAGATTTCTGATACTGTTTCTGACACTGACAATATTCTGTTATGTTAGAGAAATCATCTAACTTCTCTGTGCATCAGTATCTGCACTGTAGAGTAGATAGAACAATATCTCACAGGAACTCACAGTAGCTCACACACAGGAATAGGAAAAAGATCTGTTAATGGTTATAAAGCCTTCTGAATACCAGAAGCACTGTGTTAGTGCTTTATGATATTAAATAACAGTTCTGAGACAGATTTGTGTATTTATTTATGGCAATATTATTTGTGCAACAAATTGTTCTGTCTGGACCCCCAGTATGCAGTGAAGTTTAAGGTCGTGAAAAAATTTCTCGAAACTTATGTAATACGCTCAGAAGTCTGGCCATTTTCTGTATTGTATCTCCCCGTAATGTTAAAAAACAAAGTGTTTTAAAGGATTAAGTTCAGGAATTTCACCTACCAGCAATACTTCATGGATCTCGAGTGGAGGTGGTGGAGAGAAAGCGTTTCCCCATTTTTCTCCCACTGCTGTCTTATTCATACCATTTTCCTTGCTGTGCTCAGTCTCTACAACTGTGTGAGAATCAAGTGGTCTGTCTCTTCTCTTCTAAATCTCCTTCCTTAAATCTATATTCTCACTTCCAAGCCTTTCTGAATGTTTTTGCATACGCACTGCATATATAGTAAAATGTCCTGAATCACTTCACATGTTCCTCATAGTAGGGACGCTGGCTTTCTATCTGCTTCTGTGCAGGAGAATAACAACAAATAATACACAGCTGTCCATGCCCCACATCATGGTTTCCATCTGAGTACTACATTCTTTTTCTAGAGGATGTTTTCTCCTGTTGGAAAAAATAATCCAGCTGTGCTTCCTTCTTCACAGATGCTGGTCATCGTGAATCCTTTAGCTGCTTTTCTTTCCCCCCTTGTTGGCCAAATCCTTTCCATATGTTGTGGCCAATTACAGATGGTCATCCTGGCATTTCCTGATGGCAGGAGTGACTGCACCAACATGTACCATGTGTGCAGTATTACTACAGCTCTGCGTGAAATAAAAACCAGGCTGCCCTAGGGCAATCTAATCATGCAGCAATAGGCCGGGGCAACGCTAAGCTGAAAGTTTGGGCTTGGCCTTGTTTTGATCTGTTTTGTTATAGTTTTATTTCCTCCTTACATTCTGTGTCCCATTCATACTAATCACAGTCAGTCCTGATTTTTTCTTTTTATTTCTGCATTTGTCATAAAATAAAGCAAATTATTCCCGTCTTCGGAAACGATCTAGACTAATTAGTCGTCTAACCCAATAATTAGTTTTTTGTTTCCCTGTCTGTTTTCATGCATTATTGTTAGTTTTTTCCCCTCTTTTTTTTTTTTACACCATTACAGATTAAAATGAGCCACATTTGCAGTTGATGGTATCTTTTTTTCGGGGGAAGAATGGAGAATTGCAATAGAAAGCTACTTCAAAAGCAGCAATAAACTCAAGGATAAATTAAGGAAATTGAATGAGCCACATTTGGAAGCAGCGTTGAGGCTAATATTCTGTCGCTTAAGGTTAAATTGCAACAGAGAAAGAGAGAGGGAGACATTCCAGTGAATCCAAAATTGGGGAGGCATTACTGCTCAAGTCAGTGCCAAAATTCTTTGCAGCTTGAAAGGGTTCTGCCTGGCTTGAGAATTTAATTATGCGTGCATCAAGTGGGTAAAGGTGCTAAACTGATTTCATTTCCTCTGCTCCCCCAGGCCTGACAGATGAAGAAATTGACCTGGCTTTCCAGCAGTCGGGCACAAGCACGGATGAGCCACAGTCCCCAGGTCCTTCTACACAGTCGGTGCCAACTCAGCCCTCTCACCCTGTGGTGTATAGTAAGTAACACTTTGAAAAACATCTGGTCCTGTTGCTTTCTGCAGTGATTTCTGCAGCAATTTCACAGATTTCTGCACCAGATACTAGATTTCAACTAATGCCATACTTTTTGTCAGAATCAGACACCAAATGTTACTTTGAATGCAATTCATAGTTGTTGATGCCTATGACAAGATCATATTACACAAGGAAAATGAGATACAAATTATCATAATCTACAAACATCATACATACTAGCCTATGACACCTCTTGACCTGAAGGTATATAGTCAATACTAATTAGATTCAGCATTTAGTCAACATAGGACTCAGTCTTCCTTTCTAAAACTTAAGGTCATGCTTCCGCTCATCAGTAGGATTTTCTAATATTTAGATCATTAATATGTGATAGAGCTGATACATTCTTGGATAGAAGGTGCTGTAAAAGTGCAACACTATTTCGTCTTTAGTTATTGCAACAGTGGACTCTGATAAACTGTTGGACATCATCACAAAGTTTTGTATTTTAGAGGACTTTCTTAACTAGTCAGGCAACCAATCAGTTCATAGAATCATAGAATATCTCGATTTGGAAGGGACCCTTAAGGATCGTGGAGTCCAACTCCCTGCTCCTCGCAGGACTACCTAAAACTAAACCATACGACTGAGCATCATCCAGATATTCCTTGAACTCTGACAGTTAATGCCTTGAACAGTTACTTGAAATAGGTGTATTTTCAGCATGAACAGCAAGCTAGAATATAAGGTCTTCAGGACTTAGTCTGTAACTTCCTGTGTGTGAGTTTAAGGTCTGGTACAATGGACCCCCAGCATAAATGAGTTTTAAGAGTGCTGTCAGGTTACAAATAATAATAAACAGTAAATATGGATCCTTAATTTTAACAAACTTTCTCTCTTCAATCTTAAATAATTTGAGGAGTGACAGCAGAAATTCTGTGTAGACTGTGTGGATGTGATTGTATGATTTTGTGTACAAAATACACTCTCAAAGAATTTTTTAAGTCCCAACATAATCTGTGTAGACTCAAAATTTACATATATATTTGCATTTTAAAACAAACCTCGCAAAAAAGTATCTAAGCTCCAAACAATAAAAACCAAAGTACACACCATTAAAAATCCATCAAAAGAAGCTGTTCAGCTCACATGTGTGTCTGGCAGTTTGAAAATCACTTCACTTACCTGCCAAGTATTAAGAATAGAATTTTGATACTGCTTCTAAACAGCTCTAGGTCAGATAATAACCAATGTAACTGTCCACTTAGGGCTCTGTTTATTAGTTTATGGCATAGTTTTGCTATTGCTAGAGACAATACTAGACTTGTTTTCTGAGTTTTTAAATACTCTGGTTTGGCACAGTTTGGGAATAAAAACATTTGTGATGGTGTTGGGCTCAGAACTGGAATATTTCTGACTGTTGTTTTAGGTGTGCTGGTGAACTCCAGGACTGAATTCTGCCTCCTGGGCTAATACCTGTCTGCCATATTTCACAGAAAATGCCAGAAAAGCAAAATATGCTTTCTTGCTGAAGAAACAGTGCCAGATCCCTCTTAGTGCTATCCATTGCTCATTCAGCTAACTCTTATCACAACCCAATATTGGAAGAGTTAATCTTCCCTTCTTTTACAGTGTTCCACTAATAGGAGTAGGGCAGGACAGAAGTATGCAGTTCAAACTGGAAAACATTGTCAACATTGTAAACCCTTGCAGCTTTATCACTATTTGTTGTTTTACTTTTACTATGTCGGCTTTCCTCAAAGTACCAGCGCCCACTTTCTTCTTACTAGGTAAGAATCTTAACTAACATTTATACATCAAAATGTTCCCAGTAACAGCTCCAAAGAGAAGTCTGACAGTATCATTCTGTAATGCTCAGAAACCAAAGGTAAATAAAAATACCACCAAAGTAAAGCTTTTGTAGGGGTTGTAATTGGAAACTGGTGCTCTAGCTTTGTGATCTGAGTGGTGCTTTTTAAATAATTTGAACCAAAAGCTTTTGCCTGTGAGCCAGTCCTTTTTAGCAACCCCCAAAATCAGGGATATGGTGACAATAGGTTCATTAGGTATTGTTCCTCCCCTCTCTAGCCATTCTTTGTAGACCTTCTATTTAACTTAACCTCTAAATGGATGTATAAAAAGAATAAATAGCTAAATATACATGGTATTCCTGTGACCAAAATACTTGTTTTGATTAGGTGTCATCTGTGCCCTATTCTAGTCCTTGACTGGTGTAGTACCAGTGGTGTTAATGATGGATCCATCTTTGTGTCTTCCTGTTAAGTGCTTTCCATGGTATCAGAACTGCAAAAAGGGTATGTGAATTTCTCTAGAGCTGATGGATGAGACTGTGCAGTGGCTCAGTGCTCTTTCAAGGTGCCTTGTTTGCTGTAGGTTGTTTCATCAGTTGGATGCTAATCCTGTAATGAATATTTCTGAATAGGTCCAAATCTGCTCCAGGACAGTTGTTTCTGTGATAGTTTACTAAGTCAATTTATCTTTCACAGATTTGTCAGGAGTAGTTGTGTATAGAGAAAGATAGATACTACTTTTTCTGTCTATCTCTAATGCTTATCTTCTTAAAGAGTATTCATGACACTAGTGTTGGAATGCTTCAAGGTTTTAAGTTCAAAAGTATATCTAAAGGACTAATGAGATAGGTAGACTGCTGAATCTGTAAGTTGACTCGTTGATGGGAACAACTCATATTGGAAGGACTTATATTGAAAAAGTTTATGAGCTGTATTTGCCTTCCCAAAGACAACATCTGAGTATCTTGTGAAGCAGCATCTGATCTTCTGGAGTATAGGTCTTGAAGACTGTGAACCACTTTGTGTTTGATATTTTGGGGTTTTTTAAAGGTTTTTGTGAGTAGTTTTGACACCTCTACACAACATCACAAAACTAGAGAGAAAGAATTACCCCCCACAGAGCAAAAAGGAGAAACAGTTGAGGAGGGTACTGTGCTCTCTCTTGAGAAACCAAATTTCTCTCTGTCCCCCTCCCCACAAGGTGTTGCTACTTCATGCTTAAAAATGACGTTAAATCTGTGGGTTACGAGTACAGAAGTTCAGGATGGCTTCACAACCAACTCAAAAGAGTTTATTCAGCAGTAATAGAGCAAACAGGTGAGTTGGTGATCTTGCCAGCAACTCCAATGTAAGATGTCCACTCTTGTGAGTCAGAGCAATAAATCCTGTGCACAACTTTTGATTTTACTTGCTTGATCTCCTGCTGTTGTCAACTCAGTCTGTTCTAATTTTTAAAGTTGCAGGAAATAATTCATACCACTTAAACACTTCCCTTTGTACAAATTGAACTGCTAGTATAGGTATTACTTAAAGTTCTAATGTTTTGTTGGAAATAGCTGTTACCTGTGTAAGTACTTTCTTACTCTTGAAGGGTTAACAAGAAAGCAGCATATTTATAAGCCTTCAGAGTAGCATAGTTCTTGTATGCTGAACTCCTCCTGGGTTTGGTTTAAGAGAAACAATAATAACTTTTGTGAGGAAGAAGCAAGAATTAAGGTTCTAGACACTGTATTTTAGCTCAATACCATCTCTACTATTTCTCCTCCAGTTCTGGAGGAGCAATTCCTTCCCTCCAGTTTGTACTTTTGCCAAGAGGTGTCAAAACTGCTTAAAAAAAAAGCTTAAAAAAAGCTTGAATTTGATTAATATAGAGAAACAAGACTTTGCCTGACTGATAATAAAACTGATAAATGACATTTGAATTACTTGTAGCAGTAATTTATTACATAAAATATCTTTTATTTGACATGCGATTAGTTGCTGGAAGCATCACTCAATCTGACTAGTTTAAACATGCTCTAAAATGAACCCCCAGTAAAAAAGCAGGGCTGTCTGCTGTTGGCGTTGTGAAATATACTAATCCAGCAGTGAGGACAAAAATCTGAGTTTAAATATTTAAGTGATTAATTGGGTTTATATTTTTTTTTACCTTTCTAACCCCTATAATTACAAGCAAACTCAGGGGATTTTCTAAGCAAGGTGTGCAAAGCTGCATGCTTATCATCCAGGTATTGTCTGTGTTCTTCCCCATGGTATTTATGGTCTCCATTTATGGGGGTTTGTGCAGATTTTACACCTGCTTAAAAATCAGCTCCAGTGACTGTTTTTCTTGCCATTTGGATCTTCCTATCCCACCCCTGTGTCTTCATTATGTGGGAGGCTGTAGAATACAGAATGTTTTCTCTTACAATTAAAAATGGTAACTAGAATCCAAACTTTTTTTTCCCCAACTCCTTTCCATGGGTTCACTGTTTTCTCTTGGAAAATCACCTCTTCCAGCCTCAGTTTCTACACTTTTAAATGTGGATACTAGTGAGGCTGACCTTACTTGGATGCACAAGGCCTAATTAATTGATGTCAGGAAAATTAATTCTGAGATGAATGGAGGGGATCTTAAAAACAGTAAGTGTTTACTCTGGAAGTGCAATTTACAGTTGCTGCTGTGAAGTTAAATGTACTTACAGAACACGCAGACTTACAGCTGGAGAAAATGTATGTGTCCCTTCCATTTGCCTTTTGAGGGTCTCATATAGAATGGTTTGTTACTTCCCTGGTTCCTAAACTGAAGAGTAACTGGGCTATTAGTGCTTTTTCACTTTCTCTGAATTTTATTCCAGTTTTACAAGTGGGGAAATTGACGATACGCAAAAAAGTCAGTGTGAGGACTGAGGTTACAACTGAGAAACTTCTAACCTTCTCTCCACCCCACATGTTAGGTTAGAGTATTGCAGAGAAAAAGGAAGATTGAATGTGGATTTTAGGCAGAGCTGTGACATTCTTCATAACATTGTAAAGTTGATGTGGTCAATGCAGAGCCTTTACTGCGTCCCTCCCTCCCTCACTTTTCCTCTCCACCCCCCTCACTTTTTTTTGCCACAAGACAGAATTATTTCACACATCTCTAAAACGAGTAAAATGGCATTTCAGCTTCTTGTCTTTATAGACTCTCTGAACTTTAGGAAAGATCATTCTGGTCCCTTTTCATTAATAATGAAAACCAGGGGGCAATAAAATGTTCTTAGCTCAAGCATTAGAGGAATGGAGGTGGAGATGAGTGAGGTGAAAGGGCAAAGCGGACAGGGTCCTACAGGTGCCTCTGCTTTCTACTCAGAGGTCACCGCAGCTGGGAGGTAGTTATGGACAGCCAGTCAAGGACTGCCCTGGACAGGGCACAGCTGGACCCACACACCCTCTGAGATTAATTAACCCTTTACAATAGGCAGTTCAGCCTAGAACAAGTTGCGTTGTCATGGAAAGATATTTTTAGTCAGAAGTTCAGGGCAGAGAACTGGACAACCAAGAGACTTCAGATACCAGAAATGACAGTGGGAGCAGAGTAAGGAGGGGAAAGTGGGATGGATGACTGGGGTTTGCAGCAAGATTAGCCAGAAATCATTTTAAATCCTGACATGTACACAGCCAGTTACTGCAGCTTAGCTGACGTGTGTTAACTCATTAAGTTAAAAAGTTATGATAATTTGATCATGTGCCTAAGCTCCAAAACTGCCACTGCAGCAACCCAAAATACTGCTGGTGACACTATTCACCAATTCTGACAGAGCTGCTTTAATTTGTTCAGATTTCTAGCCAGCGGATAATTTGAGGAGCTGTGTCCTAAAATGTAGCAATAATCAATAAGTGCCAGTATTTGAGAGCCGGTGCTTGTCTTAGAGCCTGAGGGCTGGGATTAGGAGTAACTCCTGCAATGAAATGCCTGTAGAAGATCTCAGCAACAGGAAAAATGGCAATAGGTGAGCAAAGCAGAAAGGAGACAAGCTTCCAGCCATTTCAGCCAGTTAAGCCTCCCTTTGAAAGCCTAAATTGAAACTCTGGAGAACAGAATGCGTTTCCGAGACGTTGTAGGTCACATGTAGATTTGGATCTGTCTGTTTGGAGACTGTACACCGGCCTCCACCTCATCAGTTCTGCCCACATCCTGCCACTGAACTTTAGGAAAGATCACTCTGCATCCTCTTTATTATTAAAGAAAACCGGGGGCAGTACAAGATTCGTTAAGGGAACTGCGAGGGAGGTGAAAGGATAAAGCTGGTGGAAAACTACAGGTATCTTCTAATTCTGCTTGAAGGAGCAGAGCATACCATACCTTTGCTTTGCTCTGTGGAATCTCTAAGCTTCTGTGCAGAATTGTGTGTTAAATATTGACTTCTTTACCTCTCTCTGTAGATATTTAATTGCATATTTTCTCTCTGCTGTTTATGTGTGCTTTGGTCCCTATTTGTAATTCAGGCTTGAAAGACACTGGATCCTTCCTTATTGAAATGGTCCGTAATTGCTGACACAGTGTTCATAAACCCATTTATTGCCCTGATAGATTTATCTTCTTTCTCAAAACACTTCCTTCTTTCTTTTTTTCTGCACTCTTCTGGGTCTCTGGCTCTGTCCCCATTTTCAAAAATTATGGTAGTGGAAAACAATTGGTATTCAAGTAATGAGTTAACCTTAGCTAGTACTAGCACCACAGACAGTTATCTGGGGAAAGTGCAGTAGGGTTCAGCATGCCTTCTGCAAGGAAAGAGTAAAGCAAACCAGCTTGATGGAACTTTTTTAATTGCTGCTGTGATTTGTCTCCCTTTGACACTTTGTGCAAGGCCAGTGTCAATGCTAGAGGTCTGGAGAGATGTTTTAATGTCCTAGGGCCAGAAGCCTGCACACTGTACCTGAGGGAGTACCAGCATCTTAATGCCCCCTGCTCAGTAAATCTATGCCTGCTAAGAAACAGCAGAACTGGTATTATTCATTGCTCTTTTCTGTGATAAAATGGGTGTATGAAAATGTTGTCACCTGTAGTTCTGACTATGATTTCTTGATTTTGACCTTTAGGTCCACCTGGCTCCAGATGGCGAGATTATGGGGCTTTGGCTATCATAATGGCAGGAATTGCCTTTGGATTCCACCAGCTCTACAAGGTAATATCTCCCTCGCTACTCTTATACTGTACTCTGAGAGAACAATGTTATGCTACTTGTGTCCAAATGATCATGTTGGTTCCAAGTTGGTGAAGCATCTCTGCTCTTACTGGCACTGCCATTGGTGTATTTGAGTAATGTAGACACTTAACATGAAAATGCAGAGTCAAAAAGAGGCAAGCAAACAAAACTAGTTTTTAGCAGTGGATCTCAAACTGCTAGAAACAAGGTCATTTTCATCGCGTGTACGTATTTTGGAATTTTTTAAGTTGGGGAAACTAAGCACAGTTCAGTAAAGGGATTCTCCCAGCATTGGCCAGCTGACATTACTGTCATAGCCCCAGTCTAATGATTTGTCCATTTTTTCTCCTGCACCTGGGTAGGAAAGAATCTTCTTTAACCAATCAGAATGTTGAAAAGAAGGTGCTAATTTCCAAATCTGCCATACATCCTGTAGTTCTAATCTAATGTGCTTAGAACAAGTTAGAGCAAGTGTGTGTCTGCTTGTGTACTGTAGAGACAGCAGCCCCTTCTTATTTCTTGTGCAATGTTTCTCCAGTTGAATATACTCTTTCACTCTGGATTTGCTTTCCAGCAACGTGCTAAGTGACATTAGATAATGTCTTTGGTAGAGAATCATATTCTGTGGCTACATAAAAAGACATAAGTGGTTCAGGTCAACACAGCAGAGTGTAATGAGCTTTGGTCCAGTAGAAGTTGTGCTTTATTTTTGAAAAAGGGACAGAGATGAAGATTTAATGAGAGGTTGATGTTTTTCATGTTTGTTCTTTTATTAACAATTACTGCCTTGTTTAGTAACATCTATTTCACAAATCGAAGTGTTGGCCTTCTGGTTTAAAACTACTTCTCTTATCCTATCATATCATTAATTTTCTGGGTCTCAGGCTGAGAGAGAGAGGCCAGATGAAGCAACATGTTCCATCTCTGCAAGTAAAGTTACACGACTTAAGAGAATGGCTTTTTATTGAGATATGTTGTCCCTATGTTTTTACATTAAAGTAGTGATGCCAACCTCACTGATCTTTTCATTCTTGCAAAGAATGGTGGAGCTCTAAGTGTCCAGAGGGGTGTTAAGACAACAGCTGCTGGGCCTTGCAGACCTGAACATACTGCTGTTACTAAATGACACGTATCTAAAACATATTGATGATTTTACGGATTTTTTTTGGCATAATGTCACTCATGCTGTTAATATATCCTAGTGCTGTATTCTTTGTTTACAGTTCTTGCTCTGCTGTCTATCCAAACCTCATGAGGCATATTGTGTGCCTAGCAGAGACCCATATTCTTTTATAGGAGTAAGACATCTTTGGAAACAGTTGATAAATTCCTTCTGCCCTTCATGGGATTTTGAGGGAGTTTGGAAACAGTGATTTTTTTATGAAAGATAGGATGCTAAGATACAACATAGTTGCCCACGTGCATTCTGTGAAAATTAAGAGAGAACTGTTCGTGAAAGTCATCAAAAGCTTTTTGCTTTTCAGAATGTCTGACTGTAAACATGTATGTGTACATGTGCTTTGTGCGGGTAAGGGCTGTGTACAGCGACACTGAAATCTTAAACTGGTGCTATTAAGTGTAGAAGAAGGCTGTCCCACACATGTCAGTTTGGGTAATCAGCTCTGCCTCAGAAGCCATCCTGTATGTATGCCTCTGCAGTGGGTGTACATGGATCAAAAGGCAGGATGAAAAAGAATTGATAGGCACTATCAGGACTATTTCCACATCCTAGACCATCCTTCTCTCACATTTTTTTCACCTGCCATGTTGTGCTTGGATATGCCCTTGTTAAAGTGCATATTCAGTTCATAGGAGCAGTGCTGCAGAAGGACCCATGGTAGTTAGAGTTGTGACCTATTAGATGCAGTCTGTCCTCTGCAAGGGCAGAATGAGGTAGATCTCATGGCTGTGTACAGTGTCACTGAACTGCCTCCCATCCTGTACTAGCTTGGTTCTCACTTCCTTTAGCCCTGGATCTTTAGTTCTCTCCTACTGTTGTTAACTGCTCCATTTCCTTTCTCTATTCCCCGTGCTCCAGATCCCTGCTTTTCCCTCTGTGACTTGTAACCCTTCCCCTGCCAAGTTTCAAAAGTTTTTATAATACCTTTCATTCCCTGGCTTGTGCTTCCTCTGGCCTTTCCTGGGCCTTTCTTCTCTTCTTCCCACTTTGGCATTTCTTGCCTTGTGGATGTAGCTCAGGTGTTGTGACACATCAGTGTGTTCATATTTGAGAGCGTAAGATCTGAAATTGTACTCTGTATGTGACGGACATTTCTCTGGACTGAGAGCTGTACCAGGAAACCTTAAATGGAGTTGGGAACTGTTTTTAGCACCTCCAAAAATTTAACCGCAGAACTCACATCTTCTCTTCTGCAACTTCAACACCTGCAGTAGAGGGAATTTCTTTTCTCAGCCAGGTGTGTGGATAAATGATCACTGGCTCTGTGATAAAGGCTGAGGTTTGGGGTGTGGGCTTTAAGGATGTTTCAAGGTAGATTAGGAAGACCACTTTGCATATGCCTATTTCCTAAAAAAGTTTCTGTACTCCATGCAGAAATACCTGCTTCCTCTCATCATGGGAGGCAAAGAAGACAGGAAACAACTTCAGAGGATTGAGTCAAACATTTCTGAGATGAGTGGCAGTGTGACACAGACAGGTAAAGATTAATGACTCCATCAATTCACCCCTCAAAGCCTTTCTCCCTGTATCCTCCATTCTGCCAAGACTCCCACCCTTTTCTTTCCCTCCATCTCCACTTTATGTGGTGACTTCATTTATCTGCTCTGAGAATCTGTTCACATTTGCAAATGAAGCCGCCGTCATTTCGGTTTAATTTGAAATTGCTTGTTTACTGTCGGCGCGGCCTCAATTAATTATGTTTTTACGGAAAGGCTCCCAACCTCAGAATATTAATAAGGGGAATAAAATGACAGCCTTTCGGAGGGCTGTAAAGTTCATTTTTAATTTCTGCTTCTCTGATGTTTTCAGGGGCTTTTTTTTTTTGTGTTTTCCCCCCACCTTCCATCTGAAAATCCGAGGAAGGGTCAGGAGAGTCTGTAATTACTGTGCCTCCCTGACCTTAACCACCTTCTCTGT
Organism: Buteo buteo; assembly: GCF_964188355.1. Classification (NCBI taxonomy): domain Eukaryota; kingdom Metazoa; phylum Chordata; class Aves; order Accipitriformes; family Accipitridae; genus Buteo; species Buteo buteo. The sequence continues at coordinate 5,757,470 of NC_134175.1, forward strand.
TATTGACTCTATAGGGTGTCTGTTCATTACCCGATGCCCTAATGATGGTCTGGATTAGCTGTTACCTGTCACACCAATAGAGGTTTTAATTTTATTTTATTTTATCAGCTTGTTTACTGCCTGGAAGCTTTGGATAAAGTACCAAAGTAGAAAAAGTTCTCCTACGGCTGGAGTCCAGCAGAAGTTCTTCAGTGTTTGCTGGGGGAATACAGGGCGTTCACTTGAAATAAAAGGGGAAAAGTGCAAAGTATATTCAGTTGGTGGGATGGAAAAAAGTATGATTTTCAGCAGTAAGTTTGTTAAAGATGTTGGGGTTGAAGGAGCTGGTGGGTTGAGAGTGGGAGGATGCTAATTACACTTTTTAGTGGAGGGTGAGAAGAAAAGCATCTTTCATTTCTCATGATACCTTAAGGTCAATCCTGAGACCAGCCTCTTCCCAGATTGGAGCTAGCCCCAGTGTTTGCCTGCGTGAGGCCCAAGATAGATAAATGATACAAACATTGTGTAAGTTCAGGGAGATGTACAAATCATAAACCAATATAATTAGAAGGGAGAGGTTTTGGACGGATATACTGTGGGCTATAGACATCTATACAATGGAAAGATAAACTAGAAATACTGGAGGTTAGATGCAGTGCAGGTAGATTACCCGTACTGCAGATAAATCATATGGATTAAAGTGAGCAGGCGGGCATAGATAAATTAAATATAGTAGGAATAGAGGCATCTTTGTAGCTAGACAGCAGGAAGGACGTGTGAGTGCATATATGTGCATGTGTCTCAGTTTAATGCTCTCCTGCTTTTTCCCTCATAGTGACTCAGTTACAGACAACTTTAGCAGCTGTCCAGGAACTGCTGATCCAGCAACAACAGAAAATCCAGGAGCTCACCCAAGAACTGGCTGCTTCTAAGGTATCCACTTCCAACTCTACATTTACAACATCACCATCTTCTTTGGAACATGCATGGCTTCTTTTGTGGGCACATGGAAAGCACCTTATTAGGTTCACAATCCAGCCTTCAGCTCTGTCATATCCCCAGACAGTTTCTCTGCATCTGACTTCTCCATAGGTGGTCTGTTTAAAGCACTGGATGTTAATTGGGTACTCAATGAAATATATCTAACTTCTGAGAGGGCTTTGCTATATAGCTTTGTACACAGCCTGTGTGTCTGAGACCTCAGACCTGTTCTCAGCTCTGTATCTTCTGCATTGCATTTGAGATGAAATAATTGTGCTGTTTAGTCCACTGACCAAAAGAGGTAAAGGCCAGTTGTGCAGAGGTTTTATTTGTGTGTAATTTGTAATTTTACATGTTTAAATTTCTCCTGTACCCTTGTACATCATCAAAACAATTGCTTAATCCTGTTCAGCCAAGCACACACATGAAGTACTGTATTTAAGTCACCTTTTCGGATACCAGGCCAGGTAATGGCCAAACATTCTTACTGTTTGGTTTCTTGTTTCAATGCTTTCGGTCATCTCAGTGTAACAGGTGGCCCCACATTAGTAACACACAGTGGCCCATTCCCCTTGACTCCTGACTTGACCCCGGCAATAAAACCATCAGTTCTGACTAGTTTGTGTTGTTACATGTGTAACTACAAGTAACCACTTCTAACCAAAATTGATTTTCTTTCTGGCAATGAGAATACTGCTCTTCATCTCCAAAGTACTTTGCAGCCATTGGCCTAAGCATTCTATTAGCCAGTAAGTGTTGGTTACATGTGAGGTGGGATGGATTTGAACCAGTCACATAGAGATGAAGTCTTCCTCTCACTCACAAACTTGTCATTATGCAGGGCCCAGTCGTCTTGCAGTATTCTCTGCACAGGGTGAGATTTTTTCTTTTTACTGTGAAATCCCTTAGACAATGCTTACAGTCTTTTACCTATAGTGTGAACAGTTGTCTTCTCCCCTTACCTATACTTTAATCTCGTACAAACCTTTTGATGGTGTGTAACTGGTGGGCCACAGCTGACTATGTGGTGTGCACACTGTACAGTAGGAATCCCTCAGTGGCACAGCTGTAAACCCAACCATGAAAGCCAGTTTATGGTCACAACACTCTACTTCAATTTTCCTTGGGAACTGTGGCCTGTCAGTGGCCTGGAGCCAGTCCGGAAATTGGAAAACTGTTTTCAGGTCTTAAGTGTTAAGATTAAGACCACATGTTGAGCTTTAAGAAGGAAAAAGGGCATAAGACTCTTGGTGGTTTAGAGAGTCTTGAAGAAGTTTTTCCTCCCCCCCTCTCTACCCCCTGCACTGAAATGGTAGCACACATTGTTATGATATCTAAACCTCATGTGTACAAAGAAAAACTTGGGCAACCCCACAAACCAAAGAATAAAAGCTGTGTTTTCTCAGCTGTAATGTAAGTTTTTATATCTGCTTTTCAAACTCCTACTGGCATGCTGTAAAAAATTAAAAAGAGGGACTTTAAGTAATTAAAAAACGTACATAAAAATTCAAGGCTTGAATTTTCTACAACTGTTTTTTAAAGAGACTGGCTAAAAAGCCCCAGATGTCAGATTTTATTTCTAAATCCTAGGCATCTGGCACCATATGTGTTTTGGAAATTTGAGTCCTTTGCAGGCCAGTGAGTGGAAATCACTCCCTTGTTAATGTGCTGCTGTAGCTTTCAAGGTCTCGGAAAGCCAGAACAGTGGCTCCTGGATTCTTGCTGTCTGAGGGCTGGGAGTGTGAATCCCAAGGGAACGCATCTGTGTATATCACAGCTCCTACAGACTGAGCCTCTCCCAGCTCACTGGGTTCACAGCCCAGAAGTCACTGTGAGGAGTGCTGGCTGTGAAGGTGTTCAGGGTTACTCAGCACTAACTGGAGTCTGTTTAAAGAATAAGTAGGAACAACCAGTTCTGGCTACATCTAGTAGGAACTGCCAAGGAGGGTGTTTGTGTTATTCCAGTCCTGGATTGCTTTGTCAGGGGATTTATTAGGAGTATCTCTGGAGTGATGCTCACAAATGGGCTCATTCCTAATGGCTTTTAGCAGAAATTACTATGGGAAGTGCTAGACATGAGTATTCTTTGGTCCCATACTCAGCCCATCGCTACACGAATTGCTAGAATGATAGAATGGGGTAACCACAGGCCACGATCTGTCTTTCAGAATGTTCCTCCTATTCCGCAAGTTCCCAAAAGGGTTAAAAGGAAGAGTGCCAAAAGTAGTATCTGCAGCATGTTCTCCTTGATTGTTACCAATTCTGATGCAGTGCTGATGGCAGCTGTACCAGGCTTCCATGAGTTACTTATCATTTTTCCCCACCAAACTGCATTCATTGCCTTGAAATATCCAAAAGACAGTGCCTAGTCGAGCTCCTTCCTGGAGATGCAATTTGGTAACTCAAGCATAGCTCTAATTCTTCAGATCTAGTAGCGAAAATTTTTGCAACTTCCAAGCATCAATTTATCAGCCCACCTCTAAACACCACAGAGTGCAGATAAGAAATTCTTTATTTCATGATTTAGGAGAAATGAACAAATCATTTTAAAATAGTTGTTAATGTATAATATTTGAATCTGTTGCCTCAACTAAGTGCAGTCACAGGGAAGAGCAAAGGACCTGATTCAGTGCAACTCCCACTGCCTTTCAGGATCCTAGTTCTAGTTCTCTAGAAGTCATTCATTAGGTCAGCGTCAAATGATTCAGTTTTCCGCTTTTGTGTATTGTTTTGTGCCTGATATGTTGGTGGAAAACATCCTATGTAGACCTAGTTTTGTCTGAATTCACACAAGTGCTGGTGGCCTCCTAATCAAAAAAGAAAGATCCCCTTGAGACGCTTCAGCAATGGTTGTGCATGGTATGTTGGAGACAAGATGAATTAGTCCCCCAAACAGAAAGCAAATACTTGAATAGTCTTAGCACCTTGAGACAATTATTATTTCTGATCATCATGGGGATCCATTCAGGTCCTTCTTTATTGTGCAAGTTGTTTTGCTCAGATCTGAGAGATTTTAAATGAGCTTATGTATGTTATCCCCAGGGCTCGAGATTCCCAGATGGGAGGAGAGGGAGGATAACATAGAAAAAAGTGACATTTGTGAACTATCTCCCAGTTCATACTTTGATCTTTATGTTGTCTTTTTCATGTTCTAGGCCACAACTTCCACCAACTGGATTCTGGAGTCGCAGAATATTAATGAATTGAAATCTGAGATCTACTCGTTAAAAGGACTTCTCCTGAACCGGTATGGGTGGAATATGTGAGCAGATTATTGTGTGGGGAAAGGGTTGCTTTCTGGGATCCTCTCAATCATGGAGAGGAAAGGCATTACCAACAGGAACTGACTCTGTATCCTGTTATTGCTATTTTAATAATACCACTTTGCACTCCACTATCACTTTCTATTTGCAGGTCTCAAAATGCTTTTCAAACTTGCCTTAAATCACAGAGCGCCTTGGGTAATTAATAAGATTTTTCCTTTTTGTTTATGATAGAGGAATTCTCTGCCATTCACCACAGGATCTGCACCTGCATTCTGTTACAGAGAGAGTCACTTCTGGATACAGTTCAGCTGACCTGTTCATGGTTAGGGCATAACCAGGATGAAAAGAATTGCACTTCAGCAGAGCCTGTTTCTCTCGATTAGCTAGCTCAGGAACAGACATCTTATAATGTAGTAGATGTCTGAAATGAGGTGATATAAATCCCAGCCTGTGGGACAGTCATAAGAACAAGGATCAGATCTCAGTTCTTGAAGAAATTCTTTTTTACCAAGTACATTACTTAAGAATTTATCTAGCTTTTCAGCTATTGATCCTTTCCCTCTAGTGTGACTCCCTTGCCTCCTTCTACATGTAACGAAGTCTTCTCAAGCCATCTGTTTCCTAAGAGATGGACTTCAAAGATCAGTCTAAGATTGGACTAAACATGTTCTGGATCTCAGCAAGTGGGATTTTCAAAAGTCTGAAAAGTGTATTGTCTTTATTATCCTTTTAAATTCTTGCTATACCTCCCATTCCTCCCAGGAGTCACAGTAGAAAGCTTTGGAGGCTTGAGGACACATATTAAGTTACTGTCTGTTAAGTTGGGTCATACTAGCATCACTGCTGGGGAGAGAGCATTACTTAGTGACACCTCTTCAGCAATGGGAAAGTTGCAGCTGGGGGATAAGTGCTTTTTGGAAAAAAGAAAACTTTGGGGGGGTTGTTTTTTAACAAAAAGGCAAATGTTTCTGCAGTGAGGAGGCAGCAGCCACACCGGAGCCAAAAAAGTCTCCAGATTGAATTTGTCGATTGCATTATTATACTGGTTGAATAATGCAGACATTAGCATATTGCACTCACAGGAGATGGAGGTTAGATCAGCAGAGTTCTTCGATGGCTGGTGGTGGCAGCAGGAGGAGGGAGGTGAGATCAACTACTGCTCCCAGTTCAGTCTAAGAAAATGTAATCTGCTGTGTTTGAGCACTCACTGTAGGAAGGCAGCCAGCTTTCATCTGCTCTGGTCTTGTCTGTGGCACTAGCCAGCTCACCCGAGGGGCATGAGGACTCCCTGTCACACAGCATCCTTTTCAGAGCTTGATCTGCTACCTCTTCATACTCCCAATCTTCATGTACACAAAGCAAGGATGCATGGGGAGTACTAGATCAGACAGGCTTTTTTGCTTTGCTCTTCATGATAGATGACTTTCTGAGGGCACCACTGCTCCCCACTGCACTTATATTTGTCCTGTTTGGTACTTGGATTCTCCTATTAGGGCTGGGCATTAGCCTGCTACTATCAAATCCTTAAAGCCCACCTGGAAAGGACTCAAGGACAGAGCAGCCAGCTTTCTCAGCTGGTGCAAGCTAGCTTGACTCCATTCAAGTCAGAGACGCTGAACCAGTTTGCGGCAGCCAGGATCTGGCCCAAACATGTGAAGTGCATGCTGGGACTAGGAGATAGGCTCTGGGTTGTAATGAGCCAGAATGCAATAGCTGTGTATCACAGTGGAGGCAAGAGCCAGGTGGTGAAATTCCTTGGCTCAGCCACGAGGACCTGGTGTGTCTGACTTCTTACTCCAGTGGGAATTTTCTTTACCAATTAATTAGTGATTGTTTTATAAAGGGACACCCATGTCTTTCCACAGGCAGCATTCCTGAGTGCTAGCTTACTCTCTGAAATTGGCCAAACCAGATCGTTTTAGTACTTCAGATTGCCCAGCTGTGATATTTTCCCTGTATGCAGCCTTGATTACAGGGTGCTTGTAAAGCACTTTGAGATTCTGGCTGAAGAAGTGAAGTGGCCTTGGTTTTGTTCATTTATGGCAAAGGAGACTTGTGGTTTCAGTCCTGCTTTACATGACTTCCCCAGTGCACATACCATTCTCTCTAATGATAACCCCTCAGTTTTTTTAATAAAAGCCCCTTTCTCTCCTTTTCTTCCCCTCTTCCCCTCCCCCAAGGAGGCAGTTCCCTCCCTCCCCTTCGGCACCTAAGATCCCGTCATGGCAGATCCCAGTGAAGCCAAGCTCACCCTCCAACCCTGTTGTTGCCAACCATAATAGCAGCAGTGACATCTCACCTGTCAGCAACGAGTCTACCACCTCGTCACCAGTCAAGGAGAACCACAGCCCTGAGGGTTCGAAGGTCAGCTGCCATCTGCTGAGCACGGAGGAGGGCAACAAGGCAGTGATTGACGTCAAGAGCCAAGTGCGGATGGAGGTGCAGGGTGAGGAGGAGAAAAGGGAAACCAAAAGGAATGAAGAGGAGGAAGAGGACGATGAGGATGATGACGTTAGCCATGTAGATGAGGAGGAATGTCTGGGTGTCCAGACTGAGGACCGGCGAGGAGGGGATGGTCAGATTAATGAGCAAGTGGAAAAGCTACGAAGACCTGAGGGAGCCAGCAATGAGAATGAGATTGACTAAGGCACCCTGGCTTCTGCTGCTGCTGCTGCTGCTGTACATCTTCCCTAGCCTCCTGCACTGTCCCTGGCGCCTCTCCCATTTTGTGGAGAGAAGTGCCACCATCCTGTCCAGTGATTCTCCCATGACTGACCTTCAGCAGGGTCATGATTGCCCAGTGAACAAGGTGGGCCCTGTTTCACCACAGGGCTCTGCAGTGTTGCAGTGGCTTCTTCTCTGCTCCCAGACCCACCTTCTCCCCATGAGCTGGGGCCACTGCCTAGGCTGGAAGACCAATCGCCTTACCATGCACCACAGCTACAGAATAAGTCCTTTTACAAAAACACCATCTCTCCTGAAACAGTCAGCCTCTTTGCTGCATCCTAGAGTCCCTTCTATCCGATTTCAGAAACCAATCTGCCCTGAGCTCTTTGATTTCACAAGCCTTTAATCCCCACATAAGGCCCAAACCAGTTCTCTGTTTCCCAAAATAACCCTCTGTTTTATTTCTCAAACTACTTGATATTCTGTTGCCAAAAAAAGAACGTTTTAACCCTGAATTCCTCACCAAATCTTAGTCTTGGCTCTTCCAAGCCTTATGTCAAGCCTCCAATTCCTGAAACTACCTAGCATCTAAAAACACTAAATTTCTGTGGGGTCCAAAGAACACTATTTCCACCCCACATGCTTAAACTCATTAAAGTGGTCTCATGCTAGGGACCAAGTCCAGGTTTCATGGCCACAGTAAAATCCATGAGAACAGGTGGCTTTGTTATCGATTGGTCCCCAGTAAAAGAAGGCTTTAAAAGAAGTTGACTCCACTCATCCCAGTTATTACCCTTCCTCCTCCAAAGATGAGGAGCTCACATCAGTTTTTGACATCTTACATTTTATTTATAGCTACCCTGAATGAGTGAATGAATGAGTTGGTATCAGATGTTGAAATAGTTGGTTAATTCTGAATCTTTGCAATGGTTTTTAGCCTGTTTTTCTCCCTAAAAGAGGAGAAAATCCATCTTAAATGATCAGCTGAGACCTGTACCTACCCAGTGACAGGCACCTGCTTCAGCGAAGCAGTCTTTACAGAGGAGAGAACAGTTCCAGCTCTGAGGTTAACCACTGGCCCTTCTTACCCAGTCCAGCCTTTTTTTTGCCCCATTGGGGCTATACACAAATAAACAGTGAATTTTGAAACCTCTCATTTGCAGCATTGTGTTCTCAGCTGGTAAAATGGTGGTGTCCAATTATATTATTCACTGCATCAGAGTCTCTTAGCAGAGCAATTCTTGTAACAACTGAGTCTCACTGTCCTCACCAAGCAAGTGTGCTCGTCTGTGTGATCATGTATAGATTTCAAATATAAAATACGATTGTATATAATTGTAATAAATATGAGTTACCACTATTTAACACCAGTCTATTACTGGATTACTGTGGCTCTTATTTTGGGGAGAAATATGCATGCAGGGTGGTAAAGGGAGGGAAGAGGAACTATTACAGAAATTCAGTCCTTATAAAATGTTTTCTGAAGGACATTTATGGTTGATTTTTCTGTCTACTCCAATACTAGGTTATACCAGCAGGAGGCAGTGTAGAGAACGGTGTAAGTGCAGTGTAAGGTACACTATAAATAGCTCCAACAACACTGTAATGCTAGGTTGCCTCCGATGTTGCAGAGGGTGAGATGGATGCATCATCAAGTGAGTAAAAAGCAGCTATTCCAGTTCCTTTCCTCCCAGCAGGAGGCTCTGCAGGGCGCAGAATGCAGCACCCTGCTCCTTTCCACCCCCAGCAGCAGGAGGAGCTGAAGGGAGCGTGTGAGATAACCCACTGCCCCTTAGTCTTATCTACCAGCAGGGAATGCTGTGCCATATCCCATGACTGGTATAACCCTGCCATGTCAGTACAGAAGCCATTGAAAGAAATGGCGTACAGCAAGTAGTTCGTAACTGCTGCAGTCCCATCTTTGTTCAACAGAAGTATTTGGCTCCCTTCTTAAAAATGAGGGATTTACTTGATTCCTGAGTATTTGGGTGTCTGGTACACAGTGACATTTTCCTGCTCAGGGGGAGCGAAAGGGACCTTCGTATTACTGTATTTAGACCTGCTGCTGAATGTGATGATTTCTCATTCCTTAAATGGACGAATATCTTCCCCAGGAGTGAGTGTGTGTGTGTGTCTCTCTCTCCCCCTCTCCCTCTCAGTCTCTCTCTCCACTGTTTAACGTTCACAAAGAACGTCACGTTTAGCTAAAACAGGGCAAATTTGAAAGTGTTTAAAAGGAAAGGCTTTTCTTAAGAGATGGCACTTTTCATTTCTCCAAGCCAAGAATCCTTGTGAAAAGAAAACACAACTGAACGCAGGGATGTGATGAAAAAGTATTGTCCTGCCTGTGTACATTTCATATACATAGAAGGTTTTGAAAATAGAAAGTGCCTGGACAACAGCAGTTGGTGAAATGTGGAAAATATGTTGCTGAGGTATGTGCCTTGCAGAGTGACTTACGAGGTTTACAGTACAAGCATCCCTGCGGGTTCATTTTTCCCCCCTTTTCCTCCATGTTGCCAGTGTTCAATTCGTTTACTTCAAGATTTCTGATGCAGAGTAAAAGGCAGTTTTCGTCTGCTGCTCTTTTTCCTCCCGTAGTTTTTGCTTCTTAGAACCTTTACCAATTCAAGAGGTCACAGTTTTTCCTTTCCCCAACCTGATGAATCCCAGAAAACGCCGTCATAGCCGTTGTTGCTCAAAAAATCTAACTCTGGGCCTCTGGCTGCTGATGGGGTGTTTGTGTACTTTGTTGAAGAGATCCAACCCACCAGCAGAGAATTTGGAAGAAGCCAGACCTTCTTACCAGCAGGTATTGTTGCAAATCACAAGTTTTATTCCTCTGTCTCATGTTCCTTGTCTTTCCAGCATAGCAACAGTTCTAGGGCGAGTATTTTGGTCCTTATGAACCATGTAGCCTGACTGCTAACTTGTAATTTTTTTCTTTTTCTTTTTTTTTTTTTTTTTGCTAGAAACAAACTTCTTAGATCAGCTGCCCTGTGAAATGTTTAGCCCACTGGCCAGTAGGCACTGAGAATGGCATCATATTAGTGGAAAGATGACCAGGTAGTGAACCTTTTTTCTGCAGAACAAGACAGACAGCAGCAGCGGTTACCCACCATCTGGCTTATTCAAGTACTCTATTTTACTGTGTAATCAGCCTTTGTTTTGACACAGGAAGAAGAATAACAACACCCGGGTTGGTGAGTTCAATGGGTTCGTAACATGGTTTCTATAGGTCCTTGATAGCATATAGAAAGCAGGTGAAGGGAGCTTCCTCTGAATGGTGTCATTTGAGCACATTTCAGTGAAACCATGTGAGCCGTGCTCTCTCTCCTAGAGGAAACAGTATCAGGCTGGTGCTTTCCAGTAATTTGAGGATATAAAAGCTCCCTTTTCAATAGCTGCAAGAGAAATGTGGGGAACTCAAAAAATGTGATAATGTGGGAAAGGGTTAAGAGAGATGTCTCCTGATCATCTCTGTCCAACCTTCCTCACTGCCAGATGTGACAATTAAGTCCTATCTTTGTCAGAAGCAGGAAGGTTTGGGGTTTTTTTTTTACCTTTTGTGTGTTGGGAGTGTAACCTAACTGTGTGGGATCAGAAGGAGGAGGATGGAATGTAGGATCCCTTGTGATCTTTCTGCTTTGCTGCATGATGCTTTGCAAAGTATTTTACTTATAAGTGTGCCTCAGTTTCCCCATGTGATGGTAAAAAATTATTGGCTGGTAAATACAGAGGTGTGACAAAGACAGGTTGAAGAGAAAGCCAACTTTGGGAACCAGGTTTCATGCTAGGTCCTGCAGCTTGCACAAAAACCCCAAACCCCATCAACTGCTGTGCCCTGGAGCAAGAGCCCCAGCCCCCGTTGCTGGCTGTGCTTTGGAGTGAGAGCACTGCAAGGCTGCAGCACACCACACAGCTGTAGCCACTGTCCCCTAATAGCCTGGACTGCACAGCTGTGTGAGGGGAACTGCCCTACCATCCTGGAGCAGCCTGTGTTGGTCAGTTAGCCTGCTTGCCCTGGCCTGCAGGTAGACATTTTAGATCTGGCCTTTGCTTATTGCAACTCAGGTTCTTCTGGCAAGTAAGTGCTTTTTAATAACTATGTTCTCTCTTGATTTTGTCTTCAATAGAGTGGGGGAACTGGCTGCATTTCCAGTAGCTACCTCACCCTGGTCTGGGGTTTGTTAGAAGGGTTGCCAGAAGGTCTATTCTGATGTATGCTGGTGGAAGGAAGCATGGTATATGCTGGGCTGCTGCCTGGGGCAGGGAGGGAGCCTGTGGAAAAACCCAGTCTGTGTCTACTCCGTTGCTTACATTTGCAGTGTATGCTAGAGAAATGGAGGCTGCCTTTGCTTTTCCTTTGGTGGGGCAGTGCCATGCTTGGGGAAAACAAAGGCTAGACAGCAGGTCCAGAGTAGCTTTTTGTTGCAAACCTGTTGTGTTAAGGTCTTCTTGCTTGACTAGCAGGTTGTTGAGCATGTGTTTCCCAAAGGTTTTGACAACAAGAAGCTTTGGAAAGTCCCTTCTGTGTGGTGGTGCTTTATGTTAAGCACAAATTGTACATGGTGGTGACCCTGCACACCAAAAACTGATGTTCATCTTGAGCTGAGAGTCTTCCAGGCTGGACTTGACCTCTCATACCATTGGGTTGTATGCAAGTGCAAAGCAGGAGAGGGGCTTGGCCTTCAGGCTTGAAAACATAAATAAAGGGATGCTGGGAGGTGAAATATAGCAAATTATTTACCTAAGGGTATAGGAGAGAGCCTCTAGGTTTCTTCATTTTCTCTTTTATCATCTTATCCCCAGACTATGCTGCTTCCTCAGGAGTCAGCCTCTGTAGGCACTTTGTGTCCACCTATTATGCTGATGAAAGGCTGGCTCTCACCACTATGTACGCTCTCAAAAAATGAAACAAAATAATGGAAATATACCTAAGGTGAATTTTGGGGTATCAGGGAAGAGGGAAAATGGAGAGCAGGGCCCAACTCCTCCACTTGCTGTGCAGCAGAAGCTCTGAACTGCGCACTTGTAGATTGAGGGGCTGGCATGGTCTCTCCCAGCTCAGGGAAAAAAACAATCCCATCCCCAAAAGGGAGCAAGCACTAACCTAATAAAGGCACCAGCTGGACGAAGGGAAAACCAGCTCTTTGGAAAAAAAAAAAAAAACCAACCTCCTTTCATTAGAAAAATAATATATTTCATCCAAATAAGGTAAAAATATTTGAAATGGGGCAGAAGTGAGCACTAGGCAGCATCTGTCAGGCCCTTTCTGAAAAGGGGAAGATTATTAAACTCAATTACAATTTATTTTTGTAAAGTGTCTTTCAGACTAAAAATCTCCCCAAATGCTTTGCAAGGACTGCTCAGGGGTTACTTACAATATGGAGCATCTTAGAACACCCCTGTTTTCCCACCAAGCCCTTCTTTTCTGCATCTGCTAAAGGATTTAACCCTTCAGGATTTTTTTTGTCTTCTATATTTACGCAAATAATAAGACATGTTTTATGATGCTGTCTGCAAGAACGTGCCCAAAGCGGGGGGGGGGGGTGGGATTTGACGTACTTTTTTCTGGTTTAGGTAAAATACTTGCTTTTCTTTAGGACTGTGTCTCCTGAGTGAGAAGGTGATTGGCTGGATAGGGCTGATTCAGAGGAACTAGAAGTACAACTGGCTTATTTGTTGCCTCTTTTTGTGTCTGTCACTTTGCCAGCCTGTTTGTCTGTCTCTCAGTCACTTTGTCTGCTTGGCATGTCTGTTTTGTACAGCATCCCTTTTGTTGTTTTTTCAGTCTTCCATCATGTGTGCCTGTCTCCTCATGTCTAATGCTCTTTCCTTTTTCTTACACTTCAGAAACAGACTGCTTCCAACTTTATCCCTCTGCTTCTATAAGCTAGTACTGAGGTTTTATCTGTGTGGAGCTAGAGTAATACCTCTTTAAAATTAATTTCTTTAACTGATTTAATTAAACCAGAGCAAATTCTTGGGTGGACATTATTCCATCTCTTTGAACAGATTTGCTTTACTTAAACAGTTTCAACTGATATGTGCATGCACAAAAGACTGTGTGCTAAATTGCTGCAGCTTTCTTGTGTAGATGAACTATTCTTTGCTTCCTGCCCTCTTACAGTATCAACAGTAGATTTCATCTCTTCATGCCTATTTGCCTTCTTACTTGTATGTGTTTTGTGTCTGTGCATTGCTGTACAGTAATATCAATGCTTCTACTGCAGCAGCCAGCAAGTTTTGGGTGTGAGATGGAGATTGAGGCTCCCTCTTGCTTCACAGCCTCTTCTGTTCCCCAGAATGAGCTGGCTGCAGCCTGGTGTTTCGACTGAAGCTGGAACATCACACTATTGCATCTGTTTCTTACCTTTTTTCCCCAACTCTAAAAAACCACAGGCAGAGTGTGCTAATTCGTGTCAGAGAAGTGTAGAGAAGCGTAGTGAATGCCCCTGGCAGTGGGTGTCCCCTCTGTAGTTCTGCAGAGGGGACGTGGAGGGGCCGCAGCTGTGTCAGCTGCAGGGAACCACCTCTGCACAGGTGGCTGTGTTAGCAGCCTTGGTGCAGGGCACAGGCAGGTAGATATGGTGCCACCACCACCCTTCCATCTTGTAGGCGCAACTGGCTCTAGCTGAGGCGTGACTTGCGGAGTTAGTGCCTGGTAGCTGAATGAACGAGCTTGCTTCCCCGTGAGGGGCTCTCTAACTTGCTTTGGCCACAGACCAGATGGCTTTGTTTTATCGTCTTAATATCTCGGACTGTAGAGCTCTGACGTTTAGGCAGAGCATGGCTGTGGCCTGGGATCACAGGAGGGTCCTAGGGGCTGCTGGTGACAGCAAGGGCTTGGGGCAAATGCTGTTTGTAGCTGGCTTCGCAGCAAGAGCACAAGGCGGCGCCCTGCCCTGTGGGAAGGGAAGGGGGCAGGGAAAGGCTCAGTCTGCCTGTCAGATAAATCTTTGTCTGTTTACTTAAATCCTCAGTGTTTCTTCATTTGTTTGTTTAAGAGTTTCCCTGCCAAAAAAGAGCAAAAGGAAGGAGGGAAGCTGCCTCTGTTGGCCACCCCTCCTCAGCCAGGATGGGTCTGGGGCACTTCAGGGGCAAGAGCAGGACTAGGGGCCAGAGCACCCTGCCTCCCCCTGGGTAAGATGAAGGAATCTGCCTTTCGAGGGGCCGTGTTCCTATCTTCTGAGCAAACGCTTGGCCCTTGTAAGGGAAAATGTGTGTTAGGGACTCCAGTGAGCCCACTTCTTGGCCCAGGGCTGGCACGAAGAACTTGTCATCCCTTCTAACATCTACTGTACCTACAAATGCTGTACAATGCCTTTCTCCCCTCTGTGCCCTCACCCCTTTGGTAGAGACTGTTGCTTCCAGAGTTAGGTGTTGTCAGCTTTCAGGTACTGGTGAAGTTTGTTCAAGACAGCAGAGACCCAAAAAGTGGGGGTTTCCTCTCTGAATGTTGGATTTCCATGTAACAGTGTCTGCAGCAGACAAAAGCCTCTTGCCTATCCTTACCTTTTATAGGTACCCATAAAATATACCAGATATTGTAAATATCACACATGCAATTCCTTCACATGCTAGTGCATGCTTTCACCGAAACTGGCATGCTTTCCTTCTCCCCACAAAAGTATTAGGCAAACCTGTATATTTTGCTGTAGCTATGCATGTGCAAGTCTTGTGTACAGATATATTCGTGCATGCTCTCACTTTTTCCAAGTTTGGTGATTTTAAACTAAGTTCTGCCTTGATTTGTAGAGAAAGACAGGAATTATTTATTTATTCGTGTGTGTGTGCACGTGCATGCGCGTATGTGAAACGCCAAAAAAATTCCCAACAATCTACATGCTTTTTTTTGTTTGGAATAGGTACAAGCTGCTCATTGACTTTCAGAGAAGTCTTTAAAGTTCATGTTCCCCTTGAAGATGATGTGAGATTTTATTGTCCGGTTTGAAAGCTTGTCTTCTATGCAGATCGCATGCAGATTGAGGGGGGGCGGGGGGAGGATATTTGGTTATAGCTCCTCTCCTTCCCTTTTCCCAAGAGCTGCTTCTTTAAAAGGGCTTCCCATGGTCTTCAGAAAAGGCACCCATTGGTTTATGAACACAATTTTTTGCCTGTGTGCAACAGCCCAGAATTGCAAATGCAAAACTCAGCTGTGACACAAGCAGTTGATGCAGTCTGCTGGTTCAGAAGGATTGTTGGTTCAGAACCTTACTTCTTGGAAATGGCTTGTGTAGAACTGTGAAGGAAATTTTGGAGGTCAAGTGAAGGTCTTAGCTTTAAACATTTGGGCCACACTCTTTTGTTCACTTCTGTGTCACAATACTTCTCTCTTCCTTTGTGTTATTATACCCGATGCCCAGCGAAAATATTTTTTCCAGGAAGTCTCAAAGCATTTGAGACTAGTTGTTATCTGGTAATGGCTGGTTTCTGTCTTAACTCCCATACCTGAGCAACATGGACAGTACAAAAAGCTGGCTCGATGAATTTTTTTTTTTCCATTGTGTGAATGTTTTTTCCCCTTTTGTGTCTGTGTTCTGTCAAAATTTCTACTTCTGGCCTCTTGTCCTGTTACAGGGAAGAGGATGTGTTAGAATAACTCTTGATAGTCTTCTAAGAGAGCTAGGAGTCTCCAGTCCTGCCACCCGATCAGAGGCATGCCCTATTTTCTCAACAGTAGGTTTTTCTAAAGCTGCAGCAGCACATGTGTCGTTCCCCTTCCCCGCCCTATGGACTCCCCTGAAACTGGGCTCCTGTGGGCATCTCAGCCACACTTAGACCCAGGGACTTGGCCACTGCTCTTCTATGCTAAAATCTTGCTCAGTTCCAAATTTGATTCTCTAATCTGGAGGTATAAAGATGGGCTTATTTAACAGACCTATTTCCCTAGCCAGTCTCCAGCTCTTTTTTTAATGTCATTATGCCTTAGGAAGCCAGTGTTGAGCATTGGTCCTTGCAAGCTGTAAGTTATGCCCAGTATGTGTTGTGCGTCGTAACAGCTGCTTTTCCTCTGTACCAGTAAGCATCAGAATTCTGAATTTCCTTCTGTCTGGGTGTAGGAGGCATTGTGCTACTAGAGTAAATATCCTCCCAGAGTCAGACATGCTTTACTGCGTTCTGTACTCAGCTGAGCAAGCTATGAGGAGTATTTCGCTGGGCACGTGCACCAGCTCTGCACACCTGATGGTGTGGCTCAGGGATGACCGCTGGCTGCCCTACACCGACTGCTCTGCATTCTGGTCTTCACAGCTCCCTGTGAGATGGCTGCTTGACTAAAGGGGAGTTAAGTTTGGAGCTGATAAAAGCTTGGAAGAAAGATTCCTGCAAATTAAATGAATGCCTACCACAGTACAAAAACTGTTACTTGTAGGTCTGGGACATAAGGAGAGGTGTAACCTGAGGTATTATTTTCCTAGTAATATCTAAAAAATACCCTTGCTAGACTGTCTGTGAGAAGCACTTGGATGAATAGCGATGATCATCTTTCTGAGCCACCGTGATGGCTATTATCTTCATTTTTGGCCAACACTGATAATCTGCTCTCTTTATTTCTGTCCTTGTTGGCCCTTACGGCTCCAGCAAGGACAGGTCTCCATGTGCTAAGGCTGGACTAGGCATGTTTGGTTAATGACATCTAAAACCCAGGATGATTGGAAGCAGCAGCAGAACCATCTGGTCTCCCATTTTGTGTCCTAGAATACCTTGAATGTTGCTTGTTTTTGTTTGAGGCAATTGAAGTTTTGCTGCCTCTATTGGTTTAAAGTCTTGAATTGTTTGGAGAGGGGAGAGCAGTGCTCCTCTGTCTATGTTTGGGCTGATGACAAGGGATACTCCCACTGTGGGTGCCTATGTTGGTGGGTGCTGCAGAAGCCTTGGTAGTGTGCTGAAAAGTGGATATCCAGTGTCTTACGTAGAACAGGCAGTGTAGTTTTCGTGGTTATGTGTGTAACTCTAGGGTCCTGCACTCACAAAAAAAATGCTGTTACAGGGGTACACTTGATGTAATCAAAGTATAATAGCAGCAGCAACGGTCCAGTTTTTGTCCTGACGTTAGAACAAGCAGCCTTGCTAGGTGTCTGCTGCTTTCCATGGCTCACCAACTGCAGGGGCTGGATGCAGAGCTGCAGTGTCACCAGTTACAAGGGTTTGGAATGAATGCAATAGCGAGGCTTTGATTTGTTCAACTTGCAGCTTCTCCCATGACTTAGTCATGAAGTGCAGTCAGAGTTCCACAGAAAGGAGGCAAGTTCCAAGAAGCTTTCAAGCAAGAGCTTTCAAGCAGTGAGTCGTGTCATTCACGTCCCCTGTCCCCTCCGCCCCGGAAACAAAGTCATGTAAATATACCATGTGCTGTGGGCAGAGCTCCAGTGAGAACAAACCTCTGTGCTCCAAGGTCGGATTAGGAGTGTGTTCAGATAATGACATCTGAAAACAGGATGGCTGGGAGCTGCAGCAGAGCAACGAGGGGGCTTTGAAAGGGAGAGGAGTCTAATCCTCTCTGTTAATAAGGAGGCAGCTGCTGCCAATGCATCAGGCTTGGCAAGCGCTGCTTTGCTGCTCCTGGGCTCTCTGACGGGTGGCAGAGAGGTGCAAAGACCCAGCTGCTTTGAGATGGTAGGGGAAGAGCCACACAGGAGGGATTTTCTGCTTTCTTTGGGTAAAACAAGAACTTTGACATTGCTCTTTCCTCCCATCCCCAACAGCACTTTGGCAGGATGGGCATCAGAGCAGTGCTTCATGCCAGGCCAGTGTCTAGGAGCAGTTCATCTGACACTGCAGAGGCTGTGACCGAGGCTGAAAGGGTGGATACGCAGACACCTTGATACCTGCCAGAACCAGTTGCATTTCCAGGGCACTCAAGCCTGGCCTTATCAGGAAGGCAGCTGGGTGTGTGCTGGTCTGTGTGCAGTCTCCATGCCTCACTGGTGAAAGAACAGCTTTGGGCAGGGTGGAGGGCGTGGGGGTCAACACAGAGGCAGCTCTTGTGCAGAGTTATGTCCTGCTCCATGTACCAATTCCCACAAGGACTGCTAGGATGTGTGCCTGTAAAGGTCTTCCACTGAGGGGCAAGTTGGTACCTGGCAGGTACTATGAGAGCAATTGCTTTAGAGCACAGGAAGTGCTGTGAAGGCTTTTTTTTTTTTCCAAAGTCACTTGCTTGCTTCCTTGTAAAATGGCATCTACTGCCTGACCCCATCTGCCTCGTTCAGAGCAAGGATGCTGGTGATGAAAGCCTGTTCTAGACCCACCTCCGGTGTGGAAGTGCCCAGGCCTGGGATGAGTCTTGGATAGGAGAATGGTGGGGACAAGCTGTATTGAGCATGCAGTGGTTTTATCTAATCTATTGTTCCTTTACAGTCAGCACTCATGACTGCTGGATCAGTTGTACCAAGGCAGTGTTGCGTCACACTGTGGCTGTCAGGACACCCTCTTCCCTGAAAGACTTTCTCATCCCAGATGGCAGTCGCCGTACCTGGCAAGCGCATGGCGCATACAACTTTCTGCAGCAGGAAAAAGCTATGGAGTGGCCAGGTAAGGAATGCTTTCTTTCAGATCTTTGATGCGTGGCACGCAGCTTTATGTTCTGTCAAAGTATATGGCTTCAACATTGCATTTTAGTGGAGATTAGTAGATTTATTAGCCGCCACCCCTTCTATGCAGACAGGATGCTTCATTTGTGCTCCTTGTCTCTTTTGTTAGGGTGACAGTCAAACATCTATTGATTTAGTGGACTTTGAATGTCATTGTAAGGTTTCAAGTGGGTTACAGCAAGCATGGTTCCACCATGGATCCTAATCCACCACCCTGAGTTTGCAGGCCAAGGTAGGAAGGGAAAAGTCAAAATGTGAGCAGTCACATCTCTAATTCCAGGTCCCAGTTTAGCAAATTGTGGAGATGCGAGCATGACTTCTATCAGGGGCACCGGTGAGCGCTTCAAATAAATAAAACTACAGGGCTGCTTAAAAAGCTTGAGGCCAGAGTCCATATAAAGAGAACTTTGGTTCCTATGGCACTTACTTACCACCTTAATACTAGTGCTAAAACAATGGCTGTTAAAGCAGGTGCAGGGCCAGTACTAGGACTGCAGTGCTTTAAAAGACCTGAACTGCTCCAAGACTTGTTAGCTCTTAAAAAAATAAAACACCTCCTCAATCAAGAAGACAACTTGATCACTTAAAACTTTGGGGTTTTTTTTCCAGTTTTTATTGAGTGAAAATGTCAAACCTTGCATCAGTCATGCAAAAAAAAATCAAATAAATAAAACACATATATTAAATTTCTAATAGCACTAAATTCAAGTGGAAAAATATTCAGTTCTTAATAACGCAGGTGCTGAAGAGACCAGATTCAAGTAAATCAGAGCACACCATCCTGTTTAGGGTGTTTTTTTTTTCACTTTCTGCATTTTTGTCTCAAAACCTATATATATATCTATATATCTATATATATGTATATACATATAGATATATACACACACACATATATATGTGCATACATATTATTTTTATATTTATATATATACACATACATATTTATAAAACATTAAAAAGAGCATTGGTGGTTCAAGCATTTATTCCCCCCCCTCCCCCACGGAAAGAAAAAAAAACAACAACAAAACAAAAAAAATTACACATTTAAAATTCAAAATGAGCTAGCAATGGCTTATAGTCCTAGTGTGCAATATGGATATTACAAAAGGCTAGAATCCTCCCTCTTTGTCTTTTTTTTTTATTTTTGTTTTTTTTAAAGTTGGTTTGTGTTTTTTTTTTTTTTTTTTGCTACATTGGAAAATTTTTTTTAATTTTTTTTTTTTTTCTTTACAAAATTCCTTCCACGCAGACTTTAATCCAGTTGAGTTTGTGGCTAGAACGAACAATCTAGTCAATAGTTTTTATTTCTTTTTTTTTTGCTCTTCAGCAGTGAATGGTAGCAGAATCAGGAGGGTCCATCTCAAGGTTTATTTTGTTTGGTTTTTATCTTGTTTTGGACAGAACAGTTCCATTTCCTCTCTCCTCTTTCCCCCTCCTCATACCGTTAGTTGAATCTCCCTCTCTTTCTCTGGTCATTCTTTTAAGCACATATTTCAATAGTATTGTATTAACAGTCCTATTGATATGATAGCTTGAAGTGAAAAAAACACCTCGCTGTAATAGGGATCTTTGTGCCGTTGAGGCCTTTGTTCAGAAAAAGTACTTAAGCATGGGCTTAAACCTGTGCCCATTCAGAAAGCATCTGCTTAAGAGTTTTGCTGAAGTAAAGCCTTAACATGGCAGAATAAAAAGGTGGGTTTAACTTTCTTGACTTTTTGTTGTTGTTGTTGTGAATAGAGACATAGTAAGAGATTTACAGAAACAAGACTTGGAGAAGGTTGAGTAAGACGCACTCTGGGGGTAGGGCCAGCCTGCTGGGTGGCCCTGTCTGGAAGGGCAGAGTGGCCACTGTCCTGTGAGGGTATCTATCTGGCCTTCTGGGGGGGGTCAGGCCCTGCTCGGGTGTCGCATTTAGCAGTAGCCTGTTGGGAAAAAAGTCTCATTCCCTGCGCCCGCTCCCGGAAAAGAGGTGATAAAAGTTTGGGAGAAAGGCTGAGATGTTAGGGAGAAGTAGGGTGCCTTGGGGGAGAAAATGGTGTGCATAGATAAACACAGGCCCTTCTGGCATGCTTAGCCACACAGAAGGACATGCGAAACAGGGCCCCGTTCCAGCGCAGATCCTCGTGCAGTTGCACTGGCCGCACCTGCCTAAAGCTGCCTCCTGGGATGATGAATTACGTCCAACGCCAACCCAAGTGGGCCGGCGTTAGCAGAGCTACTGGTAGATCTTTTACCCCTTTTCTCCACACACTTCTGCTTTCTCCCACTGTTGTGCAGTGATTCAGTCAGTGGAGTCTGGTGAGATATGAAAGGGGAGAGGTAAAAACACTATGTCATGGTGCAGGTTCCCAGCTCCTAACAGCAGGGAAATGGCCTGTCTATCCTGAATGGAAACAAGTGGCCCAAGTGAGCCCTGTGCCTTGCCACTGAAACCAGACTCCCCCCCCCCTCGCCTTCAGTGTTAACAATGCTCACGGCAGGTTTCGTGTAAACCTTGCAGGATGTTGTATTGAAGGCAGTAGGCTTGATCCTGCTCCCACAAAAGTCACTGATATACATCACGTTGATTTCAGTGGTACAAAATAAACACATCTGTTTTGCAAGATGTGGCTTGTGTTACATCCAAGGATTCCTCTTGGAGCCCATCACCATACTATCTAAGTAGCTGAATATGGGAAAAATGTACAAGTACAGAACCTGCAGCAAATGCCATTAAAGTAAAATCTTTTTGCCCCATCCCATTTCTAGAAATTCCAGGGCCTCATTCCCTCACTCTGCCCCAGGAACGTGAGCTTCATTATATTCAAGAATTGGGTTGTGCTAGAAAACACACAGTCAACGGCAGGGGATATACAAAACAAAAACAAACAAACAAAAACCCTATAAAAATAAAAGCCACACAAATAGCTGATAGAGGAAAAGAACTCCAAAGAATTAAATAAACTACAAACTAGTAATAATAATATTTCATTTGTTTTGTTTTCATTTGTTTCATCTCTACAAAATTCAAGTTAGAATTCGGAATCGTGCAGCTCCGGTCAGTGCTAGGAGTGTGAAGTCAGCCTCAAACCGTAGCATTAAGGCCCCCCCCCTCCCCTGCCACCCCCTACAAACAAACACTACATTGAAGGAGAAAAAAAAAAAAAAAGAGAAAAAAAAAATTGCACACAATTAATGGTATCTAAGGGCTATCCAGAAGGCAGGTGACCCCCTTCATCCCCCTGGCATTGGTGGCTTCTCTTTTGTTCTATATATAGTAATAACCTTTACAGGAAAAATACTGTACAACTTTTTTTTTTTTTTTTTTTGCCTTTCCTTTTGAAACATTATCTGAACATTCTGTCCCCACATTTACACAGCTGAGCTGCTTGTTTATAAATCAGACCTGATCTGCACCAGTTCCTTAGGGAAATAATTAAAGAAAAAAAGAGGAACCTAAACTTCTTGAGGCCTTTATCTGTTCAGGGTGAAAACAAATTATGGGGATCCCTTGGAGCTGAAGTGCTCATGGAGTTGGGGGGGGGGCGGTGCCTGCATGTTGTTAGGGGAAAAAAAAATATTTTTTTTTTTTAGAAAGGGACAAACTTTAGACACAAGGAACCTTTTGCTAGGCTGGTATACTTACAAACTGGCACTGAAATAACTACTATCAGAATTAATTTATATGGCTAGTCCTTCTGGAGCCCAGGTGTATGTAGACAAGCCCTCCCTCTCAGACTCAGGTGAGGCTCTGGGGTCAAACAGCTACTGTCTCACCTGTCAGAGTCCAGGACAGTATCCTGTAGTGTGTGTTCCCAGACTGGGATAGGAAAAGAGAGCAGGGAAGAGCTTGTAACCAGGGGAAAGGCCAAGCTTCTGGAGGTGGCAGGTCTCAACACGGTATAGTTGATTTGCTTATGCAGTGCCCAAGCTATTAGCCCTACTTGTCAAAATTTATCAGCATGGACCCAGAAATGCATTAATTCTTAGCTGGACTATATCCTGGCCTCAGCTAGCATCTCCCCCCACCTTTGAGTTCTCTGTGCTGCATAGGTTGCCGCAGTTTCATGTTTTGTAGCTGCAAAACCCATGACTGGGCCAATAGCTACACAGGTACTGCAGAACAGTGTTGTTCCCCCCTCCCCACCCCAGTGCTGAGCAAAAGAGACCCCCAGTCTGAGCAGGACATCCCACAGTGGGATCCTGCATGTTTGCCTGCCTTCTCCTCCCTCTTCAGTGGTGCCTTCACCCTCTCCCAGATGTCACCAGAGCTCTACATCAGTCCATGCAGAAAGACAGACTTGCCCATCCCCAGTGAAAGGCTGGGGACGAGGGCTTGGGGACATACCTGTCATTGTACAACTGCTTGGGTCAGAGAGCAAGTAGTATTTTCAAGGCTGCTTTAACGGCTAGGACGCTCTTCTGTGAGCACGGTGCTCCCTGTGCTGCACCGCGGGACAGAGTGTCAGCTCACAACCTCCTGAGATGGGGATACTGAAGCACCACAAAAACGCCTCACCCTCAACAGAGAGGAAGCACCTGGGGGTTGGGATGAGATGGAACTGGATGGGTGATTAACCCCAGTCCTCCAGTGTGACAGACCCTTTAACTGCCTGCTGTGTTCTTCCCGAGTTACTTCAGCTAAAACCCTACAGGCAGAACAGCAGGGATGAGGAGAGGTGTCCTACAGAGAAAGTGTAGACTGAGAAAGTTTCACAATATAAATAGCATTCAAAATTATTACCATTAATAGTAAAAAGGATCTGGAAGAACAGAGGAGTGTCCCATTCCCACCCCTGCTCATTCATTAATGCGTCCTCATTTATGTGACAATAAATACCCACTCCCACCCTTGCTGTCTGATGCCATTCATGTAATGCTGGAGAAAGAAGGGGGGAGGGGTGGAGAGAGAGAGAGCACGCATCCCTCACCCCCTCCTTCCCACTGGCAAAAGCTGAGCTAGTTGTCTTTGTGACACCAATTCCTCGAATTTTATATATGTGTGTGTGTGTGTACATTTATATAGAGAAACACACACACAAATATATATTTCTAAAATTCATTACCTGTTGTTCCCACCCACCCCCCCTCCAAGAAGTGGAGATTATTATTAATATCGTACAACTGAAAACATGGAAAAATAAAACCCAGAAAGAAAAATGGGGGGGATAGAGCCCCACCCATAACAAAGGGTCCCCAGATGGGCACAGGCCCCACGCACCATGCAGGGAGCAAGAGAAAGCAGCTGGTACCCTCAAGGTTCATGTCCATATAAAAGGGTGGTTTTTGCTGCATCCTGCCCCCATGGTCTGTGATCTGCAGAATGAAGTGATGCAGCACCAGTCCTGCTGCGAACCTGTCTCTCTTATGGGGCCTGTGGAGGAGCATGGGTTTCCTTCCTCTCTCTCTCTCTCTCTCTCTCATGTGTGTGGCACGGAGTTTGTTTTTCACTTGCCATCCCAATCTTTGTTCTTGCCTCACATGGGGTCCTCTTAGTAATTCTGTGTTAAGAGCAAAACCAAACTACTGCCGCTGTTGCCTCTAAGATTAAGGAGAAGCTGCTGGAGCAATGGTAGAGGCTGGGGCAGCAGCTGGAGCAGGAGTTGGGGCTGGACTAAGGGCTGGCTCGCCTTGTGGCCTGGAAGCATCGCCATGGTCTGTGGAAGAAGCAGCCTCCTCTGGTTCTCCATCTTCTTTAGTGGCCAGGCCCTCAGGGTCAGGCAGCGATTCTTCAGAATCCGTGTTCAAGTCTTCCTCTTCATCATCCTCCTCATCGTCATCATCATCATCCTCCTCTTCGTCATCCTCCTCTTCTTCATTCATCTCTTCCTCATCATCCTCTTCATCCTCTTGGGAAGAGTCATCCTCGTCCTCCACATCACCAGAGCCAGATGCTACCGCCCCCCTCTCCTGAGGTGCGGTCCCAGCTCTGCTCGGTGACGGACCTTCAGTGACTTCTGACTGCTTCTTGCTGAGGTCCAGGGAATCATTGAGGCCTACACCAGCCGCATTCTGCAGGAAGAAGAGGGAGCTGTTGTTGTCAGTGCTGAGGTTGAGGGAACTGTCCAGGTTGATGGAAGAGTTCTGGATGTCATACTCGAGAGTGGAGTGGGCAAGGCCCTCAGGGCCAGGAGAGATGGCAGGAAGTTCCCCTCGCTCCTGCTTCTCATGTTTGCGCTTGTGCGAGTCCATCTGTGACATGCCCACCACTGTGTGTTTACAGCCAGGGTAGGTGCAATGGAAGTGGGAGCACTTGAGTTTGTACTTGCAGTCAGGCACCTCGCAGTCCACGCTTGAGCTGAACTGGCAGAAGCCAGCAGCACTGATGACGTCCTGCTTGCCGTGGTGCTTACGGTGGGCTGTCACCTTAGTGCTGTCAGTGCAGCGGAAGCCACAACGCAGACAGTGGAAGTGTGTGCTATTGCCAGAGAACTGACAGTCTGGGAAGTTGCAACTCAGTGAAGACTTGAAGCGTTTGAAATCATCCAATACCAGGTTGTCAACACGATCATGATGCTGGGCGTGCTTATACATGTGGGTACGGCCACAGAACTTGTAGCCACAATTCTCCCGCGTGCAGTGGTAGTGGGTAACCTTGAGAGAGAATTGGCAGCTGGAGTCCTTGCAGTCCTCGTAGAGGTCATAGCGCCGAAATCCCTCCAGCATCATCCCTTCATCCAGCATCTTGCGTGAGGATGCAGTCTTGCGGCGCTTGCCAAACGGGGACATGTCCTCAATAATCCAGAAACGCTTTTTGGCCCCTGAGGCAGTTGGCATAGTGATGGTATTCCCTGAGGAGAAAAAGCAAAGAGTGGTATCGCTGACAGCCAGGTCTCTCTTCATCTCCTAACAATCCTGGCAAGCTCTGTATTTGCCAAGACACAATGCTGCAACTGTTCCCACCCAGCAGCTCATCCCTCAAGTTCTAAGTAAGCCTGAACTCTGGGATCGTGGGCTGGCTGATACCTGCTAGACATCACTTCCTCAATTTTCAGCATATCCTACCTTGCCTCTAATTGCTGCTCTGGTATACTTGATATTGTCCAAATGCTAACTGTTGCTTCTCTGTTTTGCTACTCTCACCATTTCTCCTGCTGCTTAGTTAATCTCTAGTCCTGTTGTCCTCAAATCAGACTTTAATACCAGAGGAGCTGGCTTGAGGTGTGTTACTGTAGTTCCCTGGGGTTGAAGTGGTATAAGAGTTTAAGCGTGCTAAAAACTGGTATGTGTGTACTGTTTACCCCTGTCCAGGCTCTTGTAATACGGTACAATTGCCAAAGACAGGCAGGAAGTGAAGGAAGATCCCAAGCGTGATTAAAACTGCAAAGGGGGGGAATTTATAGAAACAGGATGGACTTTGGCCAGGAGACTGCAACATCCCTCACTGTAATGAGTCTACATATTACGATGAGTGCACTTAGAAAGACAGATGGACAGATGTTCAATGGGGCTAATTCTCATCATCACTAGCCAGTGGACTCTGAGAGAAAATACCAGTTCTACAGCTTTCCCTTGGGTCTCAAAAATCACATGATGCCCCTAGTAAATAAAAAGCCCTCATCTATCTTCCACTTTCCTTCACAGGGCCAGCATAACGGGCTAGTGCTCACATCCCCTAGGATCAAGCTGACATCAAGGACTCGACCTCATTGTATCTATTAACTTTTTTTTCTTCTCTGCTTGCTATTTCCAGAATCAAACCACAATCTCCAGTATCAACATGCAACACAGACAAGGTTGGAGGCAAGAATTTCTCACCAGGTGCAGAACTGTGAGTGTAATTCGAAATTATAGCTTGCAACTGAAACATACTACTTTTTTTTTTTCCCTCTCTTCGTGCTGAAACTGCCATCCTCTTAAAAAGAGGCATGATTTGTGACATGCAGTGCCTGGGGCCTGAGAATCCAGAGCAGCTTGCATCCTTGTCTAGGAGACTGAAGAAACAGTCATCTATTTGACTGTTGTAGAATTATTTTTTTTTCTGGCTGATAAGCAGGTATTAAAAGTGATGAATGCTGTTTTTGCCATATCTGGCCCTTCCAGTGACAACCCTTTAAGAGAAGGTGGCGATCATTGAAGGAAGGCTCCAAAAGTTTAACTGGCACTGTATTGAAAGGTGCAAGTCAATGGGAATGGTAGCAGCAACCTCATCTCCTGCATCGTTCGCATGGTCAGGCTATACAGATTGCAGGATAAGCAAAGAACAAAAGATGTTTCCACATCCATTCGTTACTTGGTACTTTTGCTCAGACTGCAAATAAGGACACCAGCTTGGGGCATCCATGGTGAGACCATCTTAGTGACGTGTAGCTGGTGGAAACTGCATGTTAAGGCTAATTTAACCAGCTACCAGTGAAAGAATAACTTTCTGTCACTGTAGATTTTAAATTAGCAAGCTCTTAGCTATAAAACCTGTGACCAATTAACTCTCTGCTCCCCCCCCCAAACATCTGGTATTGTAAAATCTAGTTCTCTGCTTCCAGGCAACTAGTGTAAGTGCGTGCATCGTTGCCTGGACAAATCGCTGCTATCCAGATCAACTCCTTCTTTTAAAAAAAAAATTACAGCCAAACTATCAAGTCTTTTATCATTAGTATGAATGCTCATCTCATCTGCCTTCAGACAGGAACATGGGATAAGCCATCTTAAGGGAAAGACTCTGGATGGGAAATGTGGGAAATACGTAGAATTTAAATTTTACCTCTTTTAAACTCAATGTATCTGTCCAGCTTTTACAACAGTTCAAACAGATGTGCTTAAAACCTTAGTTAAACCAATTCTGTTTTCTCATGCAGGCAAAGTTTCAGAGCAAGGGCATGAAAAAGAGAGGTGATACCTGGTACACTCTCCTCCTTTAGCCACTAAACAACATCCAGTCCCTAGCACCCAACTGAAGATTAAAAGCCTCAACAGATGTAATCCCAAGCAAATCTCAATGGTAAGTGCATGCCATAAGCTTGTCTTCTTTTCAACTACTAATAATGTAAACAGGCAGGAAACTACACAAAGATAAAAAGAAACTGAACTTAAAAATATATGATTAGAGGAAAGCACAGCACAAGGTTAAGATGTTTCTGGTTGCATGCAACTCAGTTTAAAAAAAAAGGGGGCAAAAATACAGTTTCTTGTGAATTTTGTTCATTGGAATGCACTCCTCTGGACAGGGCAAGGATCCTTCTGCCAAGTCCCATGAGAAAAACCTGTGAACTTCCAAGTGGAGTTGGTTCTCCAGCCATACTCCCAACCATTTACCTTGGATTTGTGCTTTACTAAAACTGGCAGGAAGAATAACTGGGACATTTGTAGGCTGCCAGAATCCTCTTCATTGTGAACTTTAAGCACAAATATGCCCTTAATTAACTAGAAAAGAGCTGGGAAAAGAAGCCAAAACTGAGACACACCCTAAAAACCATTCCCAGCTGGAATGAGAATCCCCAGCCTGAGACATCTCTGATCTTAGTCACACATGGGAAACACGGCAGCTTAGAACTAAAAATCTAGATGTATTTTCTGCAGCTGTTAAGAGCAGATATAAATAACAGTGAGTGTGAGAAACAGCCTGAGCTGTCTGATGATGTCATCATAGTGACACTGACTGCACTTCACTGTTACTTATGCTGGGGAAAGCAACTCTGAATTTTATGGCTTCATACATGAATAGGAAGGAGTGAAGCTTACAAGATCAACAAAAATATGGGAACTGGGTACACTGTCAGACATTCACCTGCTGAGATGTGTACAGCAGACTATGGTAGGCACTGCGTTGGGTGGCCTGGAAGATCTAAACAAGACTTCCAAGTCCCATTAATGCTACATGAGCAAAAGTTTGCTTTGTGGCCACCTTGCTGTTATCAAGAGGCTGAAAGTGCATTTTAACTATGGATTTTGTTAAGATTTTTCTTATAGTTTGGAAGTGGTGGAAATTGCTCTCAGGTATCCAAACGTGTCTCAATGATTTGCTGTGGTTTTGGTTACCCTTCTTAGCTGTGCTTACTGTGTCACCAGACAAAAGGAGTAGGCCCTTGGCTAAAAGTTAAATAAGACACAGTGTGGCGTATGCTTTTTTACTGACCCAAAGGTGCAGACAAAAAAATGTGGGCAGGGTGAGTGGGGAAGGAGATGGGCACAGGACACTAAGAGAAAAAAGCAAAGAAGTGTTACCTGCTGCATCCTGAACTAAGGGAACGTCACTTTTTACTGGAGTTGGAGTGGCAATGATGGGCGAAAACCCAGTGGTGCTGGCGGCAGGCATGACAATGCCTCTGCTGGATCCAAGAGTAGCACTGAGCAGAGAGTATGAGAGACAAGATGGAGAGAAAAGATAGGGGAGGGTGGGAAGGGGAGACCTAAGCAGGGCTTGTGAGAAAGATGGAGGCAGAGATGGTGGTTGAGGTTGTGGTGCATTGTGGGTAGCATCATCGGCAGCAGCAGTAGCAGTAGAAGGAACCAGGCAGCCTGGAGAATGTGGAGAGAAAAAAAGCAGAAAAAAAGGAAAAAAAACAAAACAAAACAACAAAACCAAAGCAAAACAAACAAAAAAAAAATTAAAAAAAAAAAAAAAAAGAACTGAAATGAGAACCCAAGAGCAGAAGCAATATGATGAAAATGGAAAATACATTCACAAATGTATGAAACAGAACTGTAACAGAGAAGAAACAGAAGGTGAGGAACTGACAGCATCAGGAAGAGGAATGGTTGTCTCTGCAGAAGGTAAGGTGGCTTTAGGGGCATGGGGGAAGAGCCACAGGCTTTCACACAGAATTCCTGTTTGGTCCTTGTTCATCTGTATGGTGCCAGCTTGTACCAACTACTAGCTGTAAGGGTGGTCTTACACTTTGGGAAGGTGGAGTTGCTCGCTACCTGGATAGCAGTGGGGGACCACTTCCTAGGAAGTGTGACTTGGGCCAGACAGCATAATGACAAAGGAGAGAGAGAGTGCCAGGAACCACTGTCCCACCAGAACTCTTTGGAGGAGCTTTAATGTCATGGGGCAAACACTGTCTTGACCCAGCAGCATTCATACAACATATGGTTAGATGTGCTATATGATAACCTTCACATAAGAAAAGTGGGAAAATGGGTATGAAATTAAAGTAAATTCAATGAGGCACCCTATCTAGAATGTAACACTTAACCCTGGGAAGGACAGCTAAGAGATCCTTGGATCACCACTAATGATAACAGAATTCATAAAAGATATCTGACTACTGAAAAGATAACCCTGTAATACAGGGCAGTGTGAGATGGCTACACATTATCCTGGCAAACAGGAAACAATGGCAGAAACTTACTTCCAAAAAGAGGGGATGATGGAGGTTTCCTCTGTGCAACACTGCACAAAGTGGAACAAGAGTTTTTGCATGAGGAAGGGAGCTCAGTGAGCTGCTTTTATATGTTGCTTTCTGAAGATGTGGTAGGTTTTTTCCCCCTGTGTATATAGTATTTGCTATTGTACAGTCTTTCTGTACCTCAACAGTATAGGAAAGTGCCTGACTTCAGATGCTGCACAAGGAAATACAAAAAGATATTGGGGAAATGCCACGTACTGAAGAGGCTCACAACTTTCTTTTTTTCCCTTTTTTTTTTTTTAAATCAGTTACTAAAATAGATCCAACTTCAAGACACAATAAAAACCTCTCCAGGGGACAAAAAAAGATACACTGTTAGTTCATGGATGCTTGAGGTGCACATTTTGAT
Source organism: Buteo buteo (assembly GCF_964188355.1). Taxonomy (NCBI): domain Eukaryota; kingdom Metazoa; phylum Chordata; class Aves; order Accipitriformes; family Accipitridae; genus Buteo; species Buteo buteo. The sequence continues at coordinate 5,787,636 of NC_134175.1, forward strand.
GGATCTCCTCTCAAATGATGGAGGGAGCTAGGTTAGTACGAGGTGCTACTGTGAAGCTGGTACAGTTTATATTTTAAGGTGCAATTGTCCTTTGGCCTCTCTTCATGAGTTTATCTCCCAAGAGAGCAGGCAACTGATGATCCATTCACCCCACAACCCCCTGCTTCTCTCTTACCTGCTGATGTACTTTCATTGCCCACTGGAGTGCTGGAGCAGCTGCGGTCCATATTGGAAGATTCAGAGGAGATACCCCCAGGGCTACAGCCAGTGTAATCCATGTACTCATCTGTTTCAGTGTCCATCATGCTTGGGGGTCCCTGAAAGGAAGCTGGGGTTCCTGATGAGGCTGGGCTGGGTGCCATGCTGCCAACCTGGGGCAGATTTTCATTTCTTGGAGTGTGGCCAATAACCTGCAGCAAAAAAACAGGACGGGGACTTTCACACCAAAAGCAAGATGCCAAGACCAAAACCATCTGTCTGCACGTTTATTTCTCTCTGTCACAGTTCATGAGGGATAGCTGGAACATGCTCGTGAGTGGAACCCATGGCACTGTGGCTAGGAGTGTGAATCTTCCTTCACTGGGAGCTCAGGGCATTAAACTTGGCACATGTATCCTGGTATGTGAATTGTGATGCGCTCAGAGGCTGGGAGTGTTAATCTTGGCACCAGTATCCTGGTGTGTGGATCCTGATGCATTCAAAAACAGGAGGTGTTAATCTTGGCATTACTATCTTACTGTGTAGGTCCTGCTGCATTCAGAGACTGGAAATATGACTACTAACATGACTGTCCTAGTGCCTGCATGCTGAGACATTGCAACAGGGGAACACAGACTGAAACCAGTGACGTATGCGTATGCTGTGTTCACATGAAGCTGTTGTGGCCTGACATGGCATGGTCTTCTCTGGATAGTTACGTGGGTAGGTACCAAGAAGCAATGTATATCCAAACATACCACTAAGGCATAGGAAAAACTGAAGGTAGTACATTTAAATGCAGAAAGGCAGTGGCAGTACAGCAATCTGATTAGCTTTGCCACATGCCCTGATTTGTGGTTTCATCCTTGTTTTGTTTGCTGGACTGCTCCATGGGCTAAGCACAGCAACAGAGTAAGACTACCACTGTATGCTCCCAGGATTGCTCAGGCCATGATTACTACTTCTCCACTGCTGAACTGACACAGAATTGCCAGTGAAAGGAGATGGAGGTCAAAACCAGCACTTTTTGCCCAGCATGTACTAGAATTCGTCAGGCTAGACTCAGCATGTACTAGAAGAGCAGTGAAGACAAATCTATTTGTTAAATCTGTCCTAAGTTTGATTCTTGTACCTAAGCTTTTAGCTTGTACCTAAGCTTAAGAACAAAAGCTATCACAACAGTAACACCAGTTCCTTGGCATCTGTGAACTCACTCTTGTGGAATGAAAGGGGGTTCCCACCTTGCTTCTACAGATGCCCCCTTTTGTGTTTCATATACTAGAAGATGTCCTTAGGGTCAGATCAGTCACAGGCATTTAAGTAAAGCTAGCTTGTTTCATCTCCCAAGTCAACAGAAGTTAAAGCAACTAAGCATTGGAACAAGCAGGAGGTTGCAGGACTGCTGCCATTCTGAGCAGCAGCTCAGTGCTGCAGTTGAAACTCTTCGACTTATTCATGAAACAGACAAACCTAATCTGCCAGTTGCTCTCAGTTACATGTTAGAAAAGAAGGCACTGCATCGCTCTGCTACTTCCTGAGAGAGGACAAGGAGTGCCCCAAACTAACTCCCAGTCGATAAGGGAAGAGAAATTTTGAGACTGGTATTTCTCCCATCCTAAGTGGAAGCAGCAAATAATTCTTTATGTGCAGCAGGAAATGTTTGCTTTAACCAGCACGTTCAATTCTTCCACATCCTAAGCACTTTAATTTTAATAAGCCAATTGGTTTATATTGAAATAGCAGGGAAGGAGTGCAAGTTGTAAATATGAGTATAAAATACTAAGTGTTACCCTTCTCCATTTTTTTCCTCCATAATTCGCAAGGAAAAGCTGTTTACACTAAGTAATGCTTTGATGTCTATGTTTCATCATCTTTCCTCGTATTATAGAAGCCCAACCAGGTAAAGCTACCTTGGGTGAACTCTTATATCCCAGTTGCATCCCCCAATGCAGACAGACATATATCCTTAAGAGTTTGGGTACAAGTGTCTTGGTGCTAAAGCAGTTCTGCAGCAAGCAACCAAAAGGACCAACACTACATGCAGATCTACAACTTAACCAGTGAGTCACCTGAGTAGGAACACGATCAAAGTTCTTTCCCAGCATCCTTCTCATGTGCTTTCTGGCATGGGATGTCATTTGGTGCTTGAGCAGGAAGGAGAACTGGCAGCCCTCTCGAATGCAGTGGAAGTGGCTGTTCACCTGGTTGTATTTGCAACCTACAGACACAAAACCATTGTATGTAGTACGTGAAAGGTACCAAGAGGGAAAGGGACTGTACAGAAGATGATCCGGAGATGGGACAAGGCTGCTGCTATGTGGATTTCTGGTGGATTGAAGATTATCAGTGGTCATGGGTTCTTCAGGAACAGTCCTGAATGAAAAACATGATCTTTTGCCTGCTGAGCAACTGCAAGAGAGGATTACAGTGTACATAGATTTAAGTGAGCCTGAGCTGCAGACTAGTCCCATCCCTTCTCGTTTTGTTATAAAGAAAGGAACACTACCATTACATCTCGTAGTGCCTAATGCTCTCCAGTCTTAGCTAGTGCCTTTTCCTTTACAAAGGGAACAAAACCAAGACATGTAACTGTATTATAGAAGTTACAATCAAAAATACACACTCATAATTAGATTAGAAATGAAAAGTTCTTCTCTTTTTTCCTTTAACTGTTCTCTCAGAAAAGCAGTCTCTTAAAAGCTCTAGCTCTGGACAGCGTATGCTCTCTGGTCAGATAGAAATGAGCCAGGAAGTGTTTATTGCCACTCCAAATTTGTTGTGTAATAGAGGCAGCTACTAAACAACAAGCAATTTATATGGGTTCTGGCATACAGCACTTGACACTTTTTGCTCCTCGTGGATAGTGCCATGCATGCCAGGAGTTTGTGTATCTCATTAACAGACAATCCTAAACAAACAGCTGTGTTCTATAGCTGATAAATAATGGCTTGTTAAAGTTACAGCACAGCTGTATCAATAATCAGGTTCTGTCTGTACACCATCATCCCTTGGCCATACCCTTATATACATAGAGGTACAGATCTACAGAGAGGCTCAGTTTTACTCATCTATCATCTATATACCCATCCACCTTTACTTAAATATGTATGTATTTTTCATCTCTCTCTCTCTCTCTTCCTCCCCACCTATACACACACGTATATATTTATACACATACAAACATACATATTAAAAAAAATAAATATCTATTGTGTGTGTTCAGAAACATTCACAGCCCTTAAAGCAGGCCAGTGCTTTCTGCACCTGCTATATAGACATAAACAATGTAAAAAGCATACAGATGTAGAGAGAAGTAGACATGCATTTACAGGTTGGTATACCCATATACACCTACGCAAACACATCCAGCTACACCATGCCATCATGCTGCCTGTATCTACATAGGCAAATGCAGAGTGCTAACTAAACATATGTTTATTGCATGGCAAACCCAACCTATAGGCATATGTACATACTGCTAGATGCATGTACCCCATCACTCCCAAAAATAAACACTGCTGACACATGCACAGCCTGTAGATGCCTCACTGCCAAACAGCTCCTGAATTACCCACAGCCCATCTTTAGCTCACAGACAGCGTTTTATGTGCATGCCAAGTTTATGTTTGTTTAGGTATTGCACTCCCCCACAGCCCCACCTCATTTGCCCTCCCCACCACGTTGTGCTGTTCTTTGGGATGGAGAACAAACAGTGCTGGCAGGACTGAAACAGTATCAGCAAAGGGCAGGTGAAGGCTCGCCTGTTGCTAGGGCATCCGAGTAGGCTGGGTGTCATGTATCATTGTCCTGCTTTGTCTGGCCCCTGCTATCACCTGAAACACCTAAAGTTGAGTAAATAACAGCAACTGCTAAATCTCCTGACATGTGTAAATGAGACCTAGGTAAGTACTGGCTGTGGCGTGTTGACACTCATTACCCTGGTTACCACAAACAAGCTACCATTTGCTATAAATTCTTGATGTATTCAAAGCTGAAAAGTTTGGTTCTGGTTAGTGGGGCTGTTTCCCTGCAGTGTGAGAGAACAGCACCTGGAAGTGTTATTCTAAACCCTGTTTTTGTTTCAGCCTTTGTTCCAACCAGGAGTGATAGGGAAGACTGGGTCCATGATGCTGTTAGGCCAAAACGCAACTAGAAGGGTTAAGTGACTCCCAGGCAGTTCAGGCTAGAGCTCTGCTGGAGCGATCTTTAGGGATTCCCCCTGGTTCAGAGCCCTGGATTTCAGCTCTAGATCTCTCCCTGGGAATGCATTCTACTGTCTGTTGTTGTGCGTTTGTTTTACCAGCTTTACACTAGAGGCACTTAGATTTAATAACTACTGCAGTGCTGCTAATAGTTTTGGCAAGTGGGCAAGCCACAGTCTGAGGCTGTGCCACATCTCAGGTGTTTCCTTAGGCCGTATACAGCACTGTATTCCCTGCTGCTCACGAGTGGCTGTGGAGAATGGTTTTGGAAGAGAAGGGAGTAGTTTACTGAATGCTCTTCTCCATAACTCTATCACCAGTTATTTGCCCTTTGGCTTTCAATATGCCACACTGGCAATGGCTAAAGACTTTCATACAAGGCACTCCTCAGAACAGGCATTTCCCCTATGCTTTTTTTAATCCTAAGAGCACCCTTAAACTCCACCCAACACAAGCAGTAGGCCCAAAAGACTACAAAGTACACACACACACAAAACCAAAAACCCCCAAACACAAAAAAAGGCCTTGACAATTAGATAAAAAGGAGAAACAAAGGGGAAGCTGTATCTCCAGACAAAGACATATATATATCTATATATATATCTATCTATATATCTGTGTGCATGCGTGTATATATATATATATATATAATCCTCTATACTACAGTTTCTATCCATTTAACTTGGGTCTGTTTGGGAAAACGTGCTTCAGTTCAAGCAGATCAGAACTGCTTTCTGGTTTGTTCCATTTCTTGTTTAGTAATTTAATGACCAAATACATCTTAAGCATAACTCGCAGGCTCTAACTCATGGCATTCTTAGCCTGGACATGGGACAGACCACATGAGAAAGGTGACAAGGGAAGGAGAAGAAAACTCACCTAGTCTGCCACACTCTTCTCGCTTGGTAAAATACTTGAAGCCATTGGCTGCCCTTCTCTCTGCCTTCTCATGTTTTTTCACATGCCAGGGCAGCTTGGTGGTGATGTTAGTCACAAAGTAGCAGCCAGGACGAAGACAGTGGTAATGCCCTCGCATCCTGAATTCACAGTGCTAGAGAGGAGCAAACAGGCAGGTTGCTTTAAGCGTATCTAAAACAAATGCACCCTCATGTGCCCACTACTAATGCTGTCCCTCTGAGACATGAGAGAGGCCTGACCTGATACTCCAGATCACATCCATTTTATCTTCCACAAGCTGCAATGCAACCTTGTTCCCTGTCATGTATTTTATATTGCTGTCATGGATTCTGTATTGCACTATTCTATGTTGAAATAGCCCAAACGTAACTAACTCGTGGCTTTCCCTGGTATTCTTCATAGATTTTTATTTTATTTTGTCTTGTGTCTCTTACATCATTCTAGTTGCCTTGTCCACTTCACCCAAGTCAAAGAAACATAAAAGCACTGCGATTTTCAATTTGATGGAAACCAAACATTCTGCTAGACCATGTAATTAAGACCCTTCCAGGGTTCTGTAGTTAGACCAGGAATGAAACACTCAGCCTCTCTTCCACTTGCTCTTTCTCATTCTTCTTGTCCTGCACACCTACTCTGGCTAGAACACTGCTTTTGAATTGCTCTTACCTGGTTCGGACAGAGACACTGCAGCGAATAGTAAGCGAACTGATCTCGCACATTCACCAAATTATTGTTGGGGTTGATGTGGTCCAGGCAGTGGGATTCTGCTTTGCCAGAGGTTTTGCACACATACTTGCAGTTCCCAAAGAGACAGTGGAAGTGGAATTTGTTGGCGTACTTGCAGTCCGTTGCCAGGCAGGGATCACTGGAATACATCCAAAACCCAATCATCACCTTCGCTCATCTCACACATTTGTTTCTTTGCCAAAATTTAATTCAAGGGGAGCCCAGCTGAAGCCTCTGTTCCAAACATGGCCTACAGATTTCCCATAGCCACCTTCCTCTTTACTAAAATTGATGCTGGCAACACTACTGCAATTCCACTGACCTAATGCAATTTCTTGATTAAGATTATTAAAATACAGCAATGCATGGTGGGTTCTGTAGTCTTTGAGGGCCACACTTCCAATTTAAAGCTCTCTCGAGATCTGGATAGAAACTGCTTCTCCCCTTCTGCCTGTACTTACCTCAATGGATTCAGACTGTTTCTCCCATCTCAGTTTTGTGTAACTGAAATGAAACTCTTGGGCATGCACACTGCAAGATGCCAGGGCTTCCCCTGATTAGACAAAATCAGCAGTGGCCTATTTAATCAGCTAAATGGTTTTGGTACCTTACTCCCCCCACCCATTTCACAGATTTCTGGCTGCACAGAGGTCAGACTGGAGGTAGCTGAACATCAATCTCTTGGATCCCAAGCACTGTACCCAATGATACCTACTCAGATACGTGAAACAGAATTAGTACACTTCTTTGAAAGCAGACAAATGACTGTCAATACACAACCCAGAGCCTAATATTCCACCAGCCTGAATAACTAAGCTGTAATGCCTAACCTGGTCCTGGACTCCTGTGTCCTGTAAACCACATAACTTCTGTGCCTTTTTCTGTCTGTGTAACAGAAATAACACCAACATCACAGCAACAGTGTGAAACTTCTTTAATGTTTTAGAAGAAGTTCAGCAAGGTAGGTTACCTTCTGCCAAAGTCCGTTGTGAATTACTTTGTAAACTAACGCTACAAAACTAGAGGCACAGAATTTAAGGAGACTCATTACACTTGTACAGAACTTCAGCCAGGACAACAACACTTTGACAAATCTGAAGTGAGAAAGAATTGCTCCCTATTCCTTGAGCTGCTGAGACACCCATTCCTGGTAAGGCAGAGTTCAAGCACTTGTGCCCCCTCCACTATCTGACCCCCAGTCTTCTTCACTGAGAAAAAAAAATGAAGCTGTATTATACCGAGTTAGCGACGGCATTCCTAGGAAAAGGCCACAGAGCTTACTGGGGGCAAATCCAGGAGAAATCCTTCAAGTTTCCTTTTCAGCAATCTGTAAACATCTACTCTTAGTTCTGTGTACTTTGCTGCAGTAACACCTCACCTTTGCATGACTGAGCACTCAGCTGCCCACTGATTTTTGCTCAGCTACAGAAACTCACGGTTAAGTCTCAAACTTGCAGCATGATCTGGAGGTGCCCTAGTCAGGCATCATGCTGAAAACTTTAAAGATGCTATGCTTCCTCTGTAGCCTTCAGTGTCAAATATACTGCAAAGACACATGTATTTTTGTGCATCTCTCACGAGGTATAAAAAGGGTTGCAGTGGTATGTCAGCAAGTTTATTTCTCCTGTAAACTCATACCTAAAAGTGCTTCCAGATGTACTCGAAAATCCTGTTTTTTCCTAGGATAACAAAGGTATTTTCTAGACTTTATAGAAGTAAATTTTCTATGAGATAAAGCCCAGAGTACTTTCTAGACAGAAGGTCTCTCAGTGGGTGAGTATAGATGTAATACTACAGCTCAGGAGTGCTAAACAAGGGGATTCCAAGGCTGGAGAGGACCTAAGGAGGCAAGCCATCATTTACAACTTACTTCTCTTGGAACTGGAGAAATCCGGGTTTGACCTGAGGCTTGGCATTCTCCAGGGAAGTCGTTGCCAAGGGTGAAGTTGCCAGGTTAGGCACTGATGCTGGGATCTGAGGCATCTGGGGTATAGTTGAAGCCAGCTGCTTCCAAGCTAGCAGTGTGGGGGCAGAGGGTACAGTAGCTGGACTTGGAGTGGGCACGTCGAGGGCAGGAGCACTTGCCATGGTGACAGAAGTAGCAGATGGTGATGAAGGGGCCAGTGAAGCCTTATTCTCAGTAGTAGTTGAGAAGGTAGACTCAGCGTTACTTTTCACAGTTCCACCCTCAGTTCGGAAGTGAAAACTGCAAAAAGAGAGTGTAATTCAGACAAGTTCTTGACCGTTGTATATAACTTGATAAAGATCAACAAGAATGTGGCAGGAGTCTGAAAACAAATTAGCTGAGGTTAAATCCTAAAAGGGGCTCTGCAAACTTTGTGGAAAGATTTAGGGGCCTCGTAGACTGTCTCTGAAGAGATGGGAATTAAGAGGGGTGGAGACAGAAAGGTGCAAAACCAAGTTGAAATCAGAGAGACGCAAGAATTGCTGCAGTCAGCAAGATCAATATGCCTATGAGGGCAGCTTCCCATGGCTGTTGTGAGAAGCCAGTAGTTTGCTGTAGTGAACCACAGGGAACTATGCAACGCCACAGACCAACTGTGCTAACAAATCTGTCTGTCTTAAAATTTGCAACATCTCCTTCCCTTTAAACCCCTTCAGAATCAGTCATGTGGCCACCTGCTGAAGGCCTCAGTCATTCTTTACTCCAGCAGATCTTCCATTGCCTTTAAAAGGAACTTGGCGTGGTTTTGAACTGCAGATTATGCTCTCTAGAAATATACAACAGAGAAAATTTCCAATATCCCACCCTTCCTTTGCTAGTCCCCTCACTGTAACAGTGGGAGCATATCTTAAATTCATCCTTCACCCAAGAGTCATCTAGAGTTCTGAGCCAGCTGTACAGCCTCTGTAATATAGGCCATATTATCTAGCCACCAAACTCTGGGCTGTCTGCTACTTCCCAAAATGTGAAATGACAAAGGGTTTACAATATAAGAACACGGCAAGGCGAGAAGGAGGTTGCAGTTGGGCTGGACAATTTGACTGCTTCATTTCAAGATCCTTATCCACATGATGTGAACCTCTTAAACAAAACCATATAAACTAAGGGCTAGGGAAAAGTTGTTAAAAGAGATTTGTCATGACAAGACAAAGAACAATAAAACGCTTTCTACACTGCTGTGATGGACATCTGCCTACTCCACAAAAAGTCTGTATCCAGTGACAATGGTTGGGTTTACAGGATCCTGTCCCTCCTATATTTTCTTATTTCTTTGTATGGTGCATTTGTGTGCTGTGAAAAGCATGGGGATCCTTGAACACACTGTCAAGTAGGCTATGGAAAAACACAAATGTCCAATGCTCAGCCTTGCCAACACTTTTTCACAAGTTGAGCACGTTTATTGTGAAACAAAATTGAAGAGGACATAGTGTTCTGCAAAAATTTTAGCTGAGCACATTTACACAGGAAGCACGTGGATACCCAAATTGCTGCCCTCAGGACCGCCCACATTCCTGCTCTTGAATAGAATTACTCAGTAAGGTCTCTCTCATCCTGCAGTGTGCGTGTTTTAGAGTTTTCTCAAGGTTTCCCGAGACTTGTGCTCTCCTACTTACTTGGCATGCTTGATGGCTCCATCCAGGGTGCTGAAGAGGGCACCGCATTCCTCCACGACACAATGGAAATGCACCTTATGGAGAAAATCACACTGTGCATCGCAGAAATCCTTGGTACCAAACCTGGCCAAAGCAGACAAGTAGGCATATTACAGAAGGTCCCAGAAGAGAAGCAGTGTTGGAACAGACATATTTTCTTTGGGTTTCAACTCTACTACCATTCTGTTTTCTAACGTCACTGTCCCTTGCTGCACAAACAGCACTGCTGGCATTGTTGCTTGATTATTGCCTGTTACATAGATCTGAACACGCAGAACAAGGACCTAATTTCTCTTCAGCTGAACTTGACTGAGAAACTCCCATTCACTTTTAGTGGGAGCAAAATACAGAACTACTCTGAAACAGAAGATGACAATCATAAGTGTTCTTGAGCATCTATGTACAAAAGCCAAGGCTCTGAGGAATGATCAAAGGTTAGTAAACTAAAGGCAATCCAGACCAAGAGGACACTGCTGAAACATTACAGGTCTTTTTTTCTTACTCTTTTTCAATTTAGGGGGAATAGCAAAAGGGAAGAAACAACAGTGGTTCAAGGGAATCTAGATCCAGAATCCACCCGCCTCCCGCCTTGAAACAACAGGTTATCACATAGATGGGAGAGAAAAAGTATCGCCTATATAGCAGTTACAGCCTAGGATGCATAAATACTGAAAAGCACAATCCCTGAAGTACAGAACAAACAATGGTGCAATGCAAAAACCAGAGCAAAAGCCATTGTCTTAAGGTATGCCTCTTGTCATCTAGGAGGAAACAGTCAAGAGGGCAAAACCAACTAAGCATGGTTTCACTGCTCATGCACTGCTGAGATTCTCCAGACTTAATAAGAGTAGCACAAATACATGTGATTTCAGGAAACTCTGGAATCACAGGGAATCTAGAAATCAAGTAAGAAACACTGGCAGGAAGGATTTGAAACTTAACAGGGGTATCTTGCATAATTAAGATACAACAAACTACAATTGCTCTGATGAGCAGGAAAGCAAGAAACAAACAGCAGCCTGTGTGGTCCCAGGAGGGACCTCTTAACAATTTGAGGGTAAAGGAAAAAGAAAAAAAACTTGTACTGGAGAAAGAAGGTCAGTGGATATAGAATAGACGCAGTCAGTTAAAGCTTGCACGGAGAAGATGAAGAAAAGTAAAGGTGTGGTAAGACATAAGAAATCAAGTTACTGCAAGCTAAAGGGGTTGTTTTATCAGGGACAAGAGATATTGTACTTAGAAAGAAGGTCCAATAAAAAAAAAATGGGAGGTGATGAGTCAAAAATGGCTGCCTTATAAAATTTGCTTTAGATAGGAAAACTGAAGACTAAGCAGACAATTAGGGACAAAACGAAGACCTTCTAGAAGAGCAGATAAAGGGACTGGCTGGAAAATATAAATATGCACAAATCAGCTAGTCTGGGTAATGTATGTCCTGAAGTGCAATGGAAATTAACTCGCAAACTGATTGCATTACTATTTGCTATTTTTTAAGCCACAGAGAAGAGGGAGGTACTAGGAAATTGGCAAAAAAAAATTTTAAAATCTAGGTACTGATTCTTTCAGGGAAAAAAAAGACAAGTGATCTTTGGCAATTATCATACCTCTAGTCTTAACTTCTCCTTCCAGTAAAGTAATGGAACAAATATTAAGAGGGAGGAGAAAATCATTAAACATCTAGAGGATAAAGGAACCACGAGCAATAAACAGCATCAGGATTATAAAGAATAAATCTTGCCAGACAAATTTAATTGCTTTTTTTGATAGAATTACAAAATTAGTGGATGAAGGGATGCAATATATTTGGATTTTAGTAAAGCATTTTGATACAGTCTCGTATATGCTTAGAATTAATTCAAATTGGCCTGGATGTGAATGCTACCTCATGGATTGAATACTGGCTGAAGGACCGTAAACAAAGGCTAATGACAAACAGCAATATATTGAGCTGGGAGGAGGTATCTTGTGAATGCTGCAAGGACGACTTTGGTTAGGTCTGAGCTTATTTAACATCTTCATTAGTAATCTAGGAGAAGGAGTAAACAGCACGTTAATGAAATTCACAGAAGATACTAAACTGGGAGGAGTTGGCAACACCAGTGCAAGAGGAGAAAAATAACAGAGAGAGGCCTTGCAAGACAAGGGAGAAGGTTCAGAATACGAGAGTCGTATTTGGAAACATACAGCTAATGCATCTGGGGTGTGGGGGTGTATTTTTATACATAGGGGACTCATGAGAGCAACATTAAAAGCAATCCTGTGTAACAGTGGATGGTAAACATGATACATATACATTATGCCATATAGATGCAAACAAGGTAGCACAATTGTGAGCTGCACATATGGGGGCAGAAATCTTGTTGTATCTGGTGTGGTGGTACAGGAACGGCAGCCCAATTCTGCACCCATTCAGGGAACAGCAAGAATGACAACAGCAACAACATGATCAGCAGGCTGAAGGGACTAATTTACAAAGTCAGATTAAAGGAAGTAAATAAGCTTGGTTAAACGGTATGCTAAAAGTCTGTGACTATCTGAAGGGGGTGAACTCCAATTGTGGAAAGGAATTATCTGCTGTGGTTCAAGGGGATATAACCAGGAGAACTGCAACAAAATTACAAAAAGGGAAATTCGGGCAGCATACCATGAAAAAAATTGTGACAGTGAAACGAATTAGGTGGTAGAATAAAGCTCCCAGAGACAAGAAAATAGCCACACTGCTTGGTGTAATTACAACTAGGCTGGACAAAATGCAAATGGGCTGCAGGGAAGGATCTCACACTGGCCAGGGGCAGATGAACTAGAAGACTTTCTAGTCTTCTCCATTAAAGTCTGTGATTTACAAAGTGTCCACAGGCATTTGTAGGCAACTGTGTCAGAGCACAAACCCCTATGTGTCTGCCTGGGTGTATCTGTGTATGCTCAAAGCATGTGTCTGTCTGGGCATGTATGTGCATGTGCCTGTGTGTGGGTGAGTTTTGTATGTGTTCCATTTTCCTTTTGAGCCTTCTTGTCTACAAGAACAGCAGAAACCATCCCAGTTCCCATACCCCTTATACTCCTTATTTTGTTTCTGTGGGCTACTCCTATGATCAGAGGAGATGCCACAGCAAGCATTTTAAGGCTTCTGTGATCTATGCATAGTAACTAAACATGGTCCAACAAAAGTTCAGTGCTAAGAGCAAGTTGCAGCAGGTCCCCTGGACTTGCAGACTGGGGACATAAAGAGGAGCCTAAGATGAAGTCAGGCTAACAATACTATGTGAATATCTGTGCTAATAGTTGGTTCTCAAGACCCCTTTGCAAAATAATTCTGCGTGGACAGGTATTTCTTATAGGACATTAACACCTACTGCAGCTAGCCAGGACTGAGGACTAAATGCACTCCAGAAGGTGATAAGCAGATCACAGAGTGAGCCCTTTCAATTCAAGAGAACTCTGCATTCAAGTGTGAACTAACGAGCCAGACACTTTCCAAAGGAAGTAATTTTCCCTTTCCTCTATTCCCAGTTCCATGCTCTCCTTACCGGCGCAGGTACATCTTCCATGGCTCAGAGAGCTTCTCCTGGACAAGTGCCTTCACTGCCTTGCCCAAGTACTGTGTTGGCTCTCCAGCCCCAGCCTGGCTGCCATCTCCTTCTGTCTTAATGTTCAGCAGGTTGCCAAGGCTGGCACTGGTCTTGGACATCTGGAACAAGAACATAGACACTGCATCAAGCCCAGCACACAGCTGTGGACACTGCCAGTCTGGATACCCTCAGGACTGTCCCACAGAAAGCTGTGTCATCAAAGATTAAGAGAAAAGACAAGAAGTCTGCACAGGCTGCCTCAACCGCATCAGCAAAACTTAGCAACACCTCGCTCTTCTGCATCCTCCACCCAACTATCACAAAGTACTCAGGTGCCCATCTAATATTCATGGGTCTTGTGTGAAGTAATGAAGCATCATGTCTACTTTATACATGGGCAAACTGAGGTGAAGAGAGACATACCCTATTTGGGCATGGAAAAAGTGTGCAAGCTTAAACATTAATAGCCCTACATAGCTTCTACAAAATGCTGGTCTCTTAGTACAGACCTAGTGATAGAACTGGTAAGCTCTCATTTATTTAGAATCATCCCAGCCACAAGGATGTCTCCTTCTTTAAAGTGACTATCAGGTATGTTTAGGGATGGGAGGGGGGAAATCTCATTCAACTGGGGAAAAATTCTGGCTCCACTTAAGTTCCTGGAAAATTCCTACTAACTTCAATAAATAAATGATGTCGCTTTCTGTGCTAAATGGACATATTCTCCACAAAGCAGGACTTGGACTCACAATTTGTATTGTGGGAAAGGCTTCAAATAGACCTACACAGAGAAGGTTTAGAGGTCCAGGTGTATGATGTGTAGGATAGAAAAAAGAAGTTACTCAGGAGTGCTTAGAGAGAAAATTTTCTTTCAGAATCAGTGCACCACTTCCCAGACCCCTTCTTGCTTTGTTGTACTCTCAGTTACCTCCAGTAACAACAGTGAATTTCACAGCATGAATAAAATGCAGGATTGGGCCCAATACTTGCATTATAAACTCCACCCACTTGAGGATCTCGAAGGCCTTTATAAATATCAGTTAATTAAGCCTGACAGCCCCCTAAATAAACTGCAATGCGCTACAGGAACCCTGGCTATTTGAGGCTTTCTTAATGCCCCCTGAAGGTAAAGCCCCTGCTGCTATGTGGAGACCGCAACTCTTTATGGCTGGAGTCAGAAACTCAGGTTGTCTTTTTCCATTGCAGTTTGCTGGGCATTCAATTTCTGTAAAGGGTTCTTTTTTCTAGAAAAATAGTAAATGATTCCTCCATGAACAGAAATTGTGTGCAGCCAGAGGAAGAAGCAAGCGTGATGTGTTCCCTCAGCACATTGAGCTTGATTCTGCAATCCTTAGTCTTGGAATAGGCTCCTTCAAATCAGTGGGCTTTATTATTTGCTGGTTTATGTCATTGGTTAATCCCATTCCTTCTTTAAAAAAGGAATAAACCTGAAGAACTCATATTTTGTGCCTGTGCTACACTTATTTTGCACAACATAAAGAATCTTATGCAGGGCTGCACACAAACAAATGCTTATTTCTAAGCATATGCTTAAACCTCGTTCTCCTGGAGATTTTCAAGTGAAGTATCTATTGAAACAGAATTTCCCTGAGCTGGGGCCTTCAGAATGACTCAGGACCCCAGACAGCAGACTTACTAAAAAGATTTACTCGCTAGAGAAAGAGCTGCATATTTGAAATCACTGAAGGGACAATAGGCAGGAAGGAGTAAGAAATTAAGTTTAAAAGGGAACATCAAAAACCCAGTGTAACAGAGAGCCAATGGAGGAGAAAAATGGCATAAGGATAAACGCAGAAATTAGAAAACACAGAGAAAAAAAGAGTGATGAAATAAGAGAGAAAGGAGGCGAGAGATTACTAGGCAAAGTCACTTTGCCCTCTCTTGAGGGTTATATGGCCTCAATGCATGTAACGCCCAGAGCCAAGGGGATGGCAACAGTTATGCCTGTAAAACCTATCACACAGTAGAATATTAAAGCATGGCTCAAAGGCTGCCCTGATCTCTACTGCAGTTGTACACAACAGCAAAATTAATCTTGGTACAGTAGAATTTATCATGTGAAAGGGAAATATATATTTGAGATGATGTATAATTTAAGGAAAAAGTAAGGAAAAAGAAACTGTGCATTATCTAAAATAAATATTCTAGAACGTGGTAAAGGGGGCTCTGTTGGACACCATTACTCACACCAGAAAGACAGAAACTGATGATTTTGGCTCAAAACTTCTAATTTTTTTCTTCTCTTTCATAAAAACAAATTATTCTCCTCCCCCTCCCCCAATGAAAGAAAATGTTTTTAAGTAAATAAACAAAATGAGTAACTATAAAAAGAGAGCGAGAGAGAAGTTGCCAGGTTCTGGAAATAAAAATGGAAGAAAAAAAAAAAAAGTCTTTCGGAGCCCTCCTCTGTCTAGAAAGGATGAAGAAAAAAAAAAAGGTGTCAGAGGCTGCAATATATTTCTTCAGCCAGTTCATTAAATTAATTCGTAAGCAGTGGCTCTGAAATTATACCCGATGAAAAATGGTCTCAAAATTTAAATGGTACAAACTCATCTTATTAGAGGCAAAACATTAAAAAACAAACGCATCTCTCCCCCCAACTCCCCCCCCCCCCGCCATCGCAGCTTTAATTTCTCTTGGTGGGGGGAATGAAAGGCGTTTGATGGATGGCTCTTACCTTATTCATAAGCGAGGATAAAAGAGATGAATTTGCCGAGACTGTGTGGCCATTTGATTCATTACTGGAACACACAAACCAACAGGGTTTAGTTAAGATGTGCACAGGGACTGTGAGCACTGAGATTAATCCTTCTCCCTTCAAGCTGCCTCACTCCTCACCTGCTACATCCAGAGGAACAGAATGATGCCCACCCTCCCTTGGGCAGGCGAAAGCCTTTTACTTGTGATAGCCAAGATGGAGAGAAAGAGGGTCCCGAGTCTGCAGAATTTAGTACTTTCAGCTATCAAACAGTCCAAACCTCTTCCTCCAGTGTTCACACCATCACACTTTTTTATTAGCTGACTCACAACCCACCCCATGTTTTACTGTTTCATCCCATTACAACTTTCAGAAATATGTCACAAAACCAGGGGGGCTGCTGACAGAAGACTCGTACTGCCAGGGATACAGGCCCCCTCTGCAGTGGAGAAGGCAATGCAACAATCCATATGGCCACAGCTAAGCATGCCGAAAGACAACCTTAGTATTTCACATGCATCAGTAATAGTTGTAGCTGACTACAAGTGCTGGGGTCCCAAATTGAGGCTTATTTAAATGAAGTATGGAAAGGCATGTATACAAAGGTCAAAGTGGAGTAGGCTCAGTTATCCCCTGTGTCAGTTCCTCTGCAGCTTTTCCACACAGGACAATCCCCAAACACTCCTATTCTCAGTAGAGATGCTGGACAAGTGGGACACACGTTTTGAGACAGGTGCATTCACATCTGCACAAGTGCAAAGATTCATCACCATTAACTATAGATTAGCACATGCCAGACCCAGACCAGAGGTAGCCTGACACCCAGTTGTTTTGTGTGTCCAATTTCTCTGGAAGGTGCCTCTCTTAGACCCAATTCAATGCCCTATTACATCAGTGCAAATGCTCCTGCTAAAAGTGTGCTAAAGTGTGGCGTTGAAGCAGCCTTCGATCAGCTCTTGATGACAACAGCAGGAATATCTAAGTGTCAGAAGGAGCTTTGCCAGTGGCTCGTTTTTCAGAGGGGAGCACAAGAGGTGAGGCTCTTGTCAAAGAGTCAGCAGGTGCTTGTGAGCCCAAAAAAACATCTGGAGAACATACACTGGAGGGGGAGTAGAGAGAGCCTCCCTGCCTTCAGTTTGGGGGTGTCCAATTCAGCCACTGTGAAATTGCCTTTCATCAACATGTTGTGTCCTCTCATATTACAGGTACGGAAACTTCTCAGAGCTTGATGCTGGAAAGAGCTAAGTGTGCCTGCCTGCGCACTTCTCTCACCCGTGATCCTTGACGCTCAGGTCCAAGCTGTGCTCCTGCAAGGAGTCCTGACTGGTGGCGGATGATGATCCCATAGCCTCCACAGGTTCCTGCTTCACCTGAACTGGATTGAACCGTCCAGGAGCTGCTGGTTGTCCATTCCCTGCTTAAGAAAGACACCAAAATTAAATGCAAAAATTAAATGAAAAATGTAGGTCTAAAATGAGGTTACAATGGCAAATAAGTAAGTTAAATCACTAGCACCAGAGCATAAATGGAAAAAGCAAAGAAAAAGTGTGGGGGGAGGGAGGTGCTGGGATTGCTGGTCAGCGTTTATTGCCAAGCTGACATGATGGGTTCTGACGTCCACTCCAGCGTGGAAATTCTTCAAGTGATAATTATTGCAAAATTATGTCAAAGTTGTCCAGGCTATGGGCCCTTTAAAGGAGAAGGGCGGAAGGAGCGTGGGGGAGACCTGATTCTCTGCACAAACTGTCATAACTAATTTGCGGGGCTGCCTCTTAAGCGTTTATTAAAGACTCTGTTAATGCTGAGGCAATGTGGCAGCTTTCGACTGCTAGTCAAGCCCCCTTTCTCGTCCCCAATCCCAGCGTTGCCGTAGCGACAGCGATGGCCCGCCACTGCGCGTGCCCAGCAGGAGCATCTGCCCTGCCGGGGCTATCGAAGGTGACAGCCAATGGGATTGGTTCAAACTGCGCGACCTCTTGCCACCGCCATCGCGTTGTCCCCACAAAAAGGGGGAATTCTTCTTTTTTGGGAGAAGGTTTAGTGCTGAGCCCGTGGAAGAAAAATTCAGATTAAAGGAAGAGAAAAAAAGAGGGAAGGGGGGAAAACTGGACAACAAATTAAAGAAAGAAATTAGGAAGAACAGCAAGGAAAAAAGGAGGGAAAAAAGTTGCTGACAGGAACATGTCTGCAGTGCTTTTTTCCACAATCCCCAAGTGACTAAAATATTAATTTACCCTCCGGCAGTACAGCTGACGGCGAGCTGCTTCTCAGACAGCAAGTGGCATTTTATTAAAAAATAAAGGAAAATAGTTCCCTCAATGACCTTTCTCTGCTTTAGGAAACAATTTTTCAAATAATAATTCTAAAAGTATGTGAAAGTTCCCCTCCCTCTTTAATCAGATCACTTCGTCCTACTCCCACATTTGCTGTTGGGTAGAAAGGAACAGCGGCAGCACTCACATACCCATGGGCCAGCAGCCTGCTCTGGCTTTTCCATGCCCTGGGGAAGGAGGCTGAGGGGCAGCCCAATGCCTTGGGGTGCTGCCAGGCAGAGCCTCCCGTCCGTGACACCACATTGCCCATCATGAGCTGACCATGTTCAGCAGGAGATTGTGGAGGTACCCTGTGCTCTTCAGGGAGCCCCACGTCCCTGCTGGCAGAGCTGGGCATGGGCAACAACCTGCCCCAGGTCTAGGTGGTGGCAGGAAGAGTTCCAGGCTGCCCCAGGGGACTTCTCATTCCCATCTCTTACCCCTCTCATGGTGCCTCTGCCCCTTGCACCTCAGGGAGCTGCAGGGACAGAGAAGCACAGCTTGCAAGAACTGAACAGGAAAATGGTCCAGTTTGTGGACTGTACCAACACTATCTCCAAACCCACAGCTGCGACAACAGAGCTGGAGCACGGAACCAACCCTCCAGACCAGAAAAACAATTGGCAGTGAGCTCCAGGATCAATACCACTAGGCCCAGCTAAAACTCGATACAGTCTGCAGAAGAGGGCTTAGGCTGCTGTATGGCCTGCAAGTATTGGCCAAGCTTTTGCTTCATTTCCATTTTTAATACAGTGCCTCTCTCTTTTTAGCCTACAGTAGGCAATACACATGGCAACACCCTTCAGATCTGGTAAGAGCTTACTCCATTTGAGGGCAAAGCTGTGTTTCCTGCGTCTCTTCTGGCCACATGGGTATAGCCAGGCTCCACAGGAAACCATGCCAAGACTGCCCTCTTCAAGGGTTAACTGGACATGACCAAATTTATTTTCCCATTTACATTCCTTTACCACCTCCTCCCCACCTCCAGTCCCACGGACAACTGGGTGGCTTCTTATTCACTACTCTCCAAGTCATCAGGCACTGCTCTTCCTCCCACCACTAGCACAACTGATGAGGGTAACTCACCTGCTTCAAGTGCTACAGAGGGCTTGAGTGCAGCTGCTGCCAGCCTGGCCATCATAGGAGAGATTAATCCCTTGCTAGCAGAGATCCTTTCCATTATAGATGCCGCTGGAGCTGGAGAAGAAGTAGCCGCTGGCTCACCAGATCCTGAAATGGCCTGGGATGAGGAATCCGTAGGAGCAGATGATGTTGGATTGGAGCCAGAAGAACCAGCAGTCATCAGATTAGCTGAGCTGGCAGGAAGTGGTGTAGAGACCCGACTGGGGATGATGGGGAAGAAGGATCCAGCTGTTCCAGGAAGTGCTGAGTTGGAGAGTGCCAGGGCCAAGGGTATATTGCTGGGAAGAGCCTGGGAGAGCAGGCCAGAGATCTTGGTGGCTGGTGTCATGCTGTTGGCAGACTTGCTGGCCTGTGAGGAAGCCAGCTCAGCAGCAGAGGACGGTGCAGCTGGGACTATGAGAGAAACGGAAGACTGTTGACTGGTGGGGGAGGCACTCAGGCTGGAGTTCTTCGAGCTCATAGCGGAGAAGTCAATAAGGTCATCATTACTGGACTCCTCTTGCTCATTATCCTTGGACCCGAGGAGAGAGGCAGGCAGGCCCAGCACTCCTGAGCTCCGGATGTGCCGGCGCTCATGTTTGCGTTTATGGGAGGTCATCTGGCTGGTGGAGGTGAAGGTGAAGCCACAGCCTGCCCTTATGCAGTGGAAGTGGTTGGTGGCCTTGCTGTAGACACAGCCCTCATACTTGCATTCCTCATACTTGTAGAACTTCTTGAAACCATCCTTGGCATAGGCATCATCTTTGATGTGGTAGCTCTTGTGCTTCTCAATGTCACACTTGTTCTTGAAGGTGAATGTACACCCAGGTCGCCTGCAAGAGCATCGAGGAGGAGAGGGTGGTTGGCTGTGTGGGCTAGGAACACAACGCAACTGCTGTCACCTGTCTCCCTCTGGGATAAGGACCGGGGCCAGTATGAGACAATGGCCCTGGCTGCAAAGGGGTTGAACCTGTGACACCAAGGCAAGCAAAAATGCTGCCATGTGAGAGAGCTGGGAAGCTCACTCCACTCCGAGGAACAGCCACAATAACATGGGGATGCAGGCACCCACCACTGAAAGTTCCAACCAAAACAGCAAAGGGGACTAAGGTACAAACTGTGCTTTCCTACTCCCCCTGAGAACACGAGAAATCAATAGAAGAGTATTTGTGTACAGAAGGCAGAGTCTGGCCCTGAAAGGGATGAGCTGGCTGACTGTTGGCTGGAGAAAACTAGCATGGAAGTGCCATTAGCAGTATATTAATGGCCTACTTCAGTCGAATTCTGAAGAGGAATGTGATCTCTTTCCGAAACGATTCTAGGATGTATTTTCTAGTGGGTACCCTTTCCTCGGATCACCTCAGATCACACTGCTGCCTTCAGAGTGGTCTGCAGCATGATCCTGGAAATCACATCTGCCCTGGAGCATGAGTTCTCTCAAGAGCAGCACTGAGAAGGTCACAGCAGGGAAAAATCAAGTCCCTGTGTACATTCCTGAATTTATGACTTGGCAGAAGGAGGCAAACACACCATGCAATGCTGAGGCAGGATTCCCCCCCTTCCCTGCTGTCTCACCTGCAGTGAAAGTGAGTGGTTTTCTGTCCGTAGAACTGGCATTCCACAGTGCCGCAGTCCTCCGTGGCACGGAACCGCTGGAACCCATCATTGATGAGCTGGGTGTTCTTCTTGTGAAAGTTCTCATGGGTCATCACGTCGGAGGTGCTTGTATAGACCTTGTTACAACCCACCTAACCCGGACCAAAACAGGGAGTCATCAGCACAGCGTTTTAACAGCCTACCATTATTACCAGCAATAATAAATACATGTGCAGCACACATACATTTAATAGTTCCATTTGTGCACCTCTCCTAGGAGTATTAAGTCATCACTTTAATTCCCAATCTAAAGACTGATAGAGCAGTTGTGAAAAAAAAAACAACAACCCTGGGCATGAAACAATAAGAAAAAAAGGGGAGGATGCAAAGGGATAAAAGACCAGCTACAGATAATCATGCCTGCTCAGGGAGGCAGTAAGCAGGGTTCCTGCTCTTAAAGAAAAAAGCCATTGCTTTTTGTTATCTTGGAGTGACACAGAACAAAGTAGGACTTTCATCTATTCGGGGAATACAAAATTGAGTGGGAATGAGTTATTTACCTCTTTAGTCCTTCTGGGAGGTAAGGCAGGGTGGTGCAACATAAGGCCAATCTTTTGAGCTTGTAATATACAGGTTTCATTCTAGCAAAGCATAAACCCTATGTTCAGCTGATCTTAGCAAACCGTTGGTGACTTTCTCCCCCGTCACTGTTCAAGACTACCACTTCAATAATTTTAAACTCATGCAGCAAATGGGAATGGTGTGACGAGGACGGAATGCTGAAAACCTGCCTTCCTCTGGGTAAAGCGGGCAACTTTGCCATATTGAGTAAAAAAACACTGGAATCTGAAAACGTCCTCAGCCCTGCTAAGGGAGGATTTTTTTTTTTCTTTTTTTCTCTAGCACAACGTGTGCCAATGCCTGCACCATCTCAGAAGTGAAGAGAACGAAAACACCACCTCTTAGTTCAGCCCAGGTTGATTCAAACAGGCAATAACAAAACCCATGACAAATACCCAGAAAAAAAAAAAAAGGATGTCCAGCTATTTCCAATATAAAAGAGCCTCTCTCTCTCTCTCCACACTGACACCTTGAAAAAAGACAGACCCTGCATGGCATTAAAAAAAAGAATTAAACAAAAACCTCCTTAGGAATAATTTGCAATGCAGCTCTTGGTGCTAAAGCCTAAAAAAATGTCAGTTTATATAAACAACTAACTGAATTTCATCCACACCAATTATGGACATAAAGAAAAAAAAAACCTATGAGATGGATGGCACAAATTCTGCCATTTAAGCAGTATTTTCTTTAATTGGGAGTTTATATTCAGACACCTTTCCTGTAAGACACTGCTTACGTGGGCATTATTTTACTGGAAGACAGTGGGCACAGGATGGAATTACCCATATATAGTTGTGTAAATGAGGGTCTCTGTTCGAACTCGGAGTGACTTAAAGCTGTGAAACATTCCTCATACTCTAAATAAAAAATTAAACAAATCCCATCCTGGTCAATTGAAGAAACTAAACAACCAATATTATGGAAGCATAACAGAAAATGTCCTCAAGCGAAAATCACATGAAGTTCCCAATTTATCAAATGTTGTAAGCACATGCTTAAACCACCCCCTATTCAGGACAGTACTTGAGTGCATGCCTAACATTTAAGTATGTGCTTAAGTCCCATTGACTTCAGAAAGCATACCTGACTTCAAGCTAAACATATGCTGAAGTCTATCCCAGCAAAACATTTAAGCATGTGATTAAGGCCTTGTGACTTTAACTGGGGTCTTAAAACTGTTGGGGTAGGGCAGGAAGCGAGACCTGAGTTTTCAGAACAGAAAAGCTTTCACTAAGGGTTGCCTGATTATTCTGTTTGTAACTACAGCACATTCTCATGGCAATGGCTTAGGCCACAATTCTAATGGAACAAGTACGTATCAAACCCTCTAATCTGAAGAACGATCAGGGTACGACCCAAACAGTCTGGTGTGCCCGTGTCTAAAAACAGTAAATGCATCACAGTTATATCTGTGCAGCAACTCCAACTCTGGTTATGCTGCTCTTGAAGCCTGGCTGGCTCTTGAAACAAAGCTCCCAGCCTACACCACAGACAAGTACCACCGGTGAAGGAGATGCAGAACCAGGGGTGTTAAGTCTAGATATGTGACAGTAAAGTTTAATTACTTTAGAAATTAATTATGGAGGAAATTAACCCAGTGTTAAAGGGCAGATGTGTCACAGAAAAGTCTGATTTCAAGGTAGTGACAGATCACATTTGAGTAGAGGCAGTGCAGTGGCATCGCAGAGAGGTCCCTGAATCTCAGAGAACGGGACTTGTTTGAACAAGTGAAGTCCAAGACTGTGAGAAAACCTGGAGACCTGCTTTGCTTCACTGCATGCACAAGGCTTCTAAAACCAGAATGGTGCTTCCTTTCACCCTTCCCAACACTTGGCAGGGCAAGCACAGTGAGGAGAGGGCACAAACTCTTCAAAGAGGTGCCTGATTCAGAAGTGAGCAAGAGAGGCTGTGAATGTCACCCCTTTGCCTCAGGACAGCCCCTTGCTCTCTAACAAGGAAGTGTTGGGCTGCCTAAACTCAAGAATCCTTTCAATCCACCCCGAAAAGGACACAGTTCGAACAGTGGCTCTTCATCTGCCTTATGTGCTATTCCCCCGTCCAGCTGTTACCTGCATGCAGTGGTAGTGTGTGCTTTTCCCATTCAGGTGGCAGCCATGATAGTACACGCTACAGTCATCCAAGGGGCTGAAGCGCATGAAGCCGTGCTGGAGGGAATTATCACGTTTCTTGTGCATGTTGTAATGCCGAATCACATCCTGTTTACTAGTGAATCTCTGGAGAGATACAGAGACAGACAGTGAGACACGTGATGGGAGTGGGTGAGTAATCCTGGGGGCAGGGTGGGTTTTTTTGTTGTTGTTAATAAACTTATGGTATCAGGAGTTTAAAGCTTAGCAGTAATCACTCCAAGAGAGTCAGATTAAAGAGGAACTGTGTGCATGTAACTTCTTGGTAAATGGAAAGTATATACACATGAAAAGTTGTAGAGCAAACATGACACTGGGGTGATGTCCAGAATATGCTTCATGCAGCTTTAAGACTGCAATTCTTCTAACATAATTTTAGCTGCTACTATCTCAAGAACTGCTATAGTTAGAAAGCAAACCAATGAACTAAACAGCCTACAAGAGAGTAATCCAAGCTTCCAAATCACTCACTGTAGTGGTTAGCAAGACACTGGCTGCCACATTCATGTCAGGCTAGAAATTGGGAAAAATACTCTGCTCTTTTATAGTATCTTCCCATTGTAAGTCTTCTGCCTCCCCTACAAGGTAGGATGGCTTTATTAGGAAAACGGAGACATGGAACTTTCTTCCAGTCACAGAAAAAGATGGTAGTAGAGCTCAGAGCTACATCTGTATGACCAGAATATCCTTTTCATTCTCTACCTGCTTGAAGTAATGAAGGGGTACCCCACTGTCAGAGCAGGCTAAGTGCCTTTAAAATGAAGCTTTTCATTTCTATTTCCCACAGACATCAATATTTAACAGTGAAGGTGGGAAAGTAAATCTGATTTTTTTAAAAAGAAATCAATATCCATTTATTTTGAGGAGTAATTGAAAAGGCCTGTATTCTAATGTTTAACAACTTTTCTAGTCTCCCTCATAGGAAACAAATGATTATCGCTTCCACTCTTTCCCCCTATAATATCAATCCTGATCAATCTCGTTGGTATTGGCACAGGAATATATGGATATAGATTTCAACAGGAATCCCTTGGAGGCTGGAGGTATGATTTCCCAGGGCGTACATACAGGATTGCTATTGCCAATCATCGTTAATTTGTGCCCACTTATTACAGAGCGTTACTTATTCTAAAATATATCTCAGCCGTAAAATAATTTGCATTTTAAAAAGCAGCCTAAATCCTTATTCCCTGTGAGACCAGACAGCTCCTTTGCAAGCAGCTTCCAGACTCCTTAGGAAATAATCATGAGGCCAATCATAATAATAGGTTTTTCTGTCTTTCCATCCTTTGTGTTTCTCTCTTTCTGGTTCAGAGATATCCGTGTTACAGTTGGGACAGACTCATCTCAGTTACCAAATGCTGGGCTAGGAGGACCACTACATCCATCCCAGAGACAAACTCTCCTTTGATCAACAGAAACCCACAGTCAAGCTCAGCAGATCCAGAACAACTTCCTATGCTGTGGTCAGACTCATTCCTTTGAGACCCAAAGGTCTCCTGGGGTAGGGCTGAAGTTGTGTCTGATGCACAGTAGAGGCAAACTCTGGGATTCCCACTGACACACATGCAGCCTGACCACAGAAATGGCAGTGTCAAACTCACAGACCTGGGAAGAGGGTAAACAAACACAGCACGTGACTCGGCTGGCTTGACGTCGCTACCCTGGCAATTCTCCCAGTAATTACAGCATTGCACATGCTCCTGCCCCCACGCTTTCCCCACAAATCCGGGACTGCTGCTGGTCTTATTGGGTGTTTTGTTGCAGATACTGCCGCTACAACGTCACCCGGGCAGCAGGAGGGAAAGAGACAGACTAACAGATCAGCATTCCCTAGTTTCAGGCACAATTTGTAACACAGCAGAATTTATTCTCTTGGTTTCACTGATGTAAATCTGGAGTAGTTCCCACTGACTTGAGCTGATCTATGTTCTGCTCTTCGTTATAGTGGTCTGGGTTTGGTTAAATGGTGTTAGACTGGGTTAAATGGGAACAAAACAGGGATCTAGTTAAGTTCAAAATACATCTTGCTCTCTTTCAGAGCGGAAAAGTGAAGAGGCATGTGCGTGCATGGGGGAGGAAAGCACAGGAGGACACACATCTCCCCTACGCTGTACCCCTTTACATTCAGGTAGCTGTGCTGATAACTTTTTACCATTCTTTTACCTGGTAGTTGCACTCTGGGTCAAGGCAGTGGTAATGTTCTCTATACTGGTATGCACAGTGTATATGTCCACAGTGCTGACTGCCAGAGAACCTGCAAACATGAGAGGAGGACAGAAGAAAGAAAGGGAAAGAGAATAAAACAGTGTCGTGACAGTACTGCCTGTAAGCAAGGCACAAATAAAGTAAATCCCATTTCTGCTTTCATCCCATGTTTATGGCATTAAACCCCACCTCCTTTATCCCCTCCAAGGATGTTGACCCTCCTGCCTTCCTTCTCTTATTTGTCACTATTTAAAGGTGCTTCATGAGCAGGATCATTGAGGTCTTGTACATCCCTAATCTGTCTTTATTTCCCTTTGAAATTCATCTCCATTATGTAAGTTGCTTAACTTGGGGAAGAGTAAGAAAGGAAGGTTCCTTGAACTAAATATCATACAATTCTAAAATTCTCATGTGTGAGTTTATAAACCACAGCAGTGCGTTTCAGAAATTTCCCATGCCAGAAGGAGACAAATAAATACCAGTCAAATACGGATTCTAAATTTTAGGTATACGCCCATCTAGTACGACCTCAGAAAAGCTCAGGCATTCATTTGTTTGTACAGGTTACGTCTCATGACTTTTTTTATCACAGTATGGTGTCACACTACAGAGAAGATTGCAAACCAGTAGATTAGATGGTAAACCACAGAGATAGATGATGATCATGGCAAGATGACATAGGAACTTTCAATAAGATGGACAGATCAATGGAAAGACAGGTGAGATGGATCAACAGGAACGGGACAAAGTGTTACAGGCAGACCATCTCAACCCTGTGTGTGCATCTTCTCCCATGCATTACAGCCCTGCTAATCATTATTTTCCATGTGGATACAGTATTTGCTCTCAACAAAAAATAGTGCAGTGCAAAAGAACAAGGTTGTCAGCCTGCCTTTGAGTGCAACTGAAAGAAGTCACAGCCAACAACAAGCACCCAATCCATTTCTGCAGGCCACCACTGAGCACTCCACATGGCAAATTTGGAAACTTCTGACATACAGGGTGGGAAAAAACCCAGAAAGGCAGAAATGCCATATAATATCTACACACAAACAGGCAGTACATAGACTGTATTGACTGATAGACACGTCAGTAATTGGCAAGAGGGGATGATCCAGTAACAGGCTAATCAGTGCTATGAATTCTCTGATGCATATTCTAGAGGACCCTGGAAGAGCTGAAGAGCTTGAAAGGGAAAAGCAGTAGAGAGAAGGGGACTCAGAGGGGAAACATTCAAAGATAAAGTACCATCTGCTCAAAGGTTCCTCAAAGGTTCCTCACGTCACTTAGTGCTAAACACAGCAGGAGTGCATATGATAAAGGGCATGGGAAAGAAACAAGGAAGGGCAATGGGTAAAAAGGAAAAATGAGAGGAGTGAGGGGGTCCCGGGGCAATCAAGGAATGGGGCAGGTGCAGGGAAGATTATGGATCATCGTAAGGTGAGGTAACGCTAAGCTACAGGATAGAAAAAGTCGTGACGAAAAGCAGCACTAAGTAAGGCATTTCTGAAGCACAGTAAGGAAGAGGAGGTCAACTGTGGAGACAGCAGGGCCTCTAGGAGAAAGAAAGGGGACTTAATTGACAGAAAAGATAGACATTGCTAAAAAATTAAATGACTTCTTTGCCTCAGCATTCACAAAGGGAGACAGGGACAGATGCCAGGAGCAGACATGCCTTTCCCTGGGGAAGGAGAAGAAATACTGCAGGAAATCAGGATCACGTCAGAACAGGTGATTGAGAAACTGGAACAAACCTCAGCAGCGGAGAAGAAACAAACCACAAGGCAAACAGCAAGGCTGGCTGCACAAACAAAGGTGTGGAACTGAAAGCAGAGGAAGCAATTCCTGCTCAACACCTGGGCAACGGTGAGGCTAGTACAGGGTGCAGGCAGCAGCCTGAGTCACCATGGCATTAAACTAGGTACACGCAGCTCTGCAGCAGATCACACCAACTGGTCCTGCTAGTCCAGGGCTTTATGTCAGCAGCACTATCAGCAGCTTTAAAGGAAAGAAACTGCTTTGTGGAAAGCTTCCTCCTTATTCCACTGATGAGATGGGGAAGAGAGAGCTGTGCAGGGCTGGAGAACTGTGGAGTGCAGGCCAGGCAGAGACAACAGAAAGACAACAGAATTTGCTGACAAATACACACCTTTGAGGCAAAGCAGTCTAAAATATTATTGAAAGTGAGGATGCAAAATGACCAGAGATGCCAACTGCAGTAAAAGAAGGGACAGACACTGAAGAGATCTGACTGTATGGGATGAGTTACTTGAAACATCCTAGGAGGAGTAACTCACAGGCTCAGCTTTAAAAGCAACAGCTAAACAAGCACTGTAGCACTTCAAACTCCTACCCTCCTTGCCACGTGCCACGGCAAGATGTGTGTGTGTGGTGTCTACAGTGCAGGAAGGGAGAGGCAAGTGTTCTACCAAACCGTGCACTTGGGGAAGGAGGGAAGCAGCAAGCACAGCACAAAGGAGAAATTCTGCTCTTTCAGTCTGTAAGGTTAGGCTCCTAAAGGGTTATATTTATCCTGTGTTTCTTCTGACACTTGAAACAGTTCAAAGCTATTAATTTTTAAAGCACAGCATCTGTTTAGCTTTTTCATAACAGGAAAGCTTACACACCACACACTTACTTACACGCATACACACGCGCACATTTACATGCACATACTAGAAGGCACATCAACACCCCTCTTAATTTACATGAACGTACCCACAATTTCCATGCACACGAACAGACACAAACACACCTGAAACAAGCAAACTCACAGACCATCTAATCACACTGATATGCAAATCCAAACTCCCAAATTGTCCATACAGGCACATGGATTCATTTTCACAAGAATAACCCCCTCCCCCTTCCCTTACTTTCCTCCCCCTTCCCTTACTTTAATCGGTTCACTTTTTTTTTTTTTTTTGCCAGAAAGAACTAGTCTTGATCTGGCAAGAGTTAGAAAGAAAAACCAAGATAAATAAATAATAATAAAAATAATAAATAAAGAAGTCAGCATGCTTAGAGAGTGTTTACAGACTCATTACCCTGTAACGATGATGTGAAAGAAGGAAGAAAAAAAAAACCCACCCCAATTACAAGGGGGGAGGAAACCCACACAGAAATAAATATTTAAGCAAGTGCTGCCAGAAGCACCATCTGCTGAGGCACTAATAATAATAATAATAATTTTTTCTGTGGTCTTTTTTTTTTTTTTTTTAATTATAAATATACAGGGAGGGGGGGGAACAACCCAACCCAAACTAGCTAAGTAAGAGGTTTTGTTTTGTTGTGTGAGAGAATGGATTATCCCTGGGCAGCTTTTGGCAGTGGCTTTGGCAAACTCATTAAGCTAATTATGCAGTACAGACATAGAGTGTCGTGTCTCTCTCCCCCCACCCCTTGATTTTAAGGCTTTAAACTGTTTTTAAAATTGTGTGTAAATTGAAGGGAAGTGGCTGTGCTGCCAACGGGCGGCTTGCGGAGCTTTTTAAGCAGGATGTGGTGTCCCTTAGCTATCTCACAAGCCTCCCTCAGTTACCTGCCTGACCCAGGGGAAGGGGCTTGCAGAGCGCTGTGAAGAGTGGATGTGGGTGAAGTGTTTATACGGTTCTGTGCTTGAGAGGGGAACTGGGGACAAAAAGGGTGGCATCTCCTCTCTCACTGCAACCTTTGTGATTCCTGCAATCTCAGCAATAAAAGGGTGCTGCTCCTTCTGCCCCATGCAAAGATGGGCTTAAACCCCCGCTTTCATTCCTATACTCTCCCAGGAGGCAGTGAGTTGCCACAGGCAATGACTAGAGGCATTGCTGCTTGAGGAGCTGCATGTGGTGGTGCAACTCTTCCCATGTGGTCTTCTGCCCCCTTCTCCTACATCAGGGATTTGGGCAAAAGGGAGGAAAGGAAATCGCCTCTCGTTCCACTCTCTGGCTAGGGAGAGCACTGTTCCCACCCTTTTCCCCTGCTGACGTGCTAAGATCTTCCCTTGCACCTTCGTAGCAGCTGACTGCCTCCCACAGAGAGGTTCTGTAGACCCTGGCAAGGTAGGAAAGCACAGTACACATTTCCCTCCCCTCTTGTTAATAAGTGCCCAAGTGCTGGTGGGAACAAACCCTTCAGTTTTATCTCTGGATAGAAGTGTTTTCTTGCTTCCCTGACTGGTGTCCTTCTGTATACAAGGGGCTTTCGTAGTGAGTTTTCGCACAGTACAGGTGGAAGATTCAACAGGCCAGGGGCAAAGGCTGATGGACCCTTTACACCATGAGCTACAAAACAGGCAGGTGTTATGCAGTAATCTCCTCTGTCCCTCTGGCTCTCATGGCATTACTCACTCCATCTCACCGCAACAGCCTTGGACTCCCTCTCAGCATCGCTTATTCCTGACCTAAGCTTGCCCACGGCTGTGATAAGGTGCCCTAGCCTGCACCTTATTCAGTGAGGATTTCTCATATCAATGAGCTGCAAAATTTTCTAGGATAAACATCCCACATTGATGCCAAGACCTGCCTAAACTCAAGCCACTTGTGAATTCCTCCAGCCTAGAGTCTCAGAGGTGAGATGTTCTCTGCTTGCCTTCTGCAGGCACTGGACATGGTAGAGGAAAAAGGCTGGAGACAGCATAGCAATGGACAGAAAAAACAACAGCCAAGAGACCGCACTCCCATTTAAATCCTGGACTTCTGCAGTGAAACATTTTTCCACTATTTGTCACAAAGTCTAACAGCTCTGGGGAGCTGAGCATGCTCTTGGCATGCTTGTACACCTCTCACAGCTACTGCTCTCCCAAGCAGGGGAACAAAGCAAGTACAGATGCCAGAGGGAAATGGAAATGCCAAAGACTCGTTTAACACTTGATACAGATGGACAAGACCTCATCTCTCCCACCACCACTCTGCCCTCTTACTTCCAGCCCTCCCCCCGGGAAAGTCAAGAGTTTTGCCTACCTGGCAATATACTTCTGGTAAATATTTACGTCTTCGCTGACAGCTGGTTTGTCAGTGGGTAATCCATTCCTAATGAGAAACACACAGGGCAGAGGTGGTTAGTAGGCAGGAACAGGGCACAGTCTAAGCTCCTTGTTTCTCTCACACACCACTGACACACCAGGAGAGGGCCCAGGGAAAAGCACCCAGCAAAGACACACAAAGGTTGAACCTCCCTCCCCCTTAGCCTTCAAATCTGGTACCTTCTTGTCCTAGGGAACCACACAGTCTACCTACCACGTCTCCTGCATGTTCCCTCTTTGCAGGTCAGTGTGTTGGAGACACTGAGAAGACCAACCATGAAAACCTGTTTCCACAGAAAAAAACTAAATACCTATATACAAACAAGTGATGGCCACATGAAAACAAACACTTCCCTGAAGCACCTTGCAACACTGTCCTTATGTGCATGGAACGGCCATTGAGACATGTCTGCCCTAGGCTCAACTGTGGGAGAAGAGTCTCAATGCTTCAGCCACGCTCTGAGCTACCACACATTTCCTATGGCCAGCAGGCACAGTGTACTGCTACCCAGTACTGACAACATGGCTACATCCCGCTAGATGGGGCTTTAATTGCCTTTTTTTTTTCACACAGGTACCCCAACTCCAATAGACAGATGGGGCAGCAAAGATCAATTGAGAAAACCAACCCAACTGCACCCAACTGTCAGATAAGCCTGGGTTACTTAACATCATTAGGAAGCAGACAAAAATTGCATCCTCAGTGAGTTCAGCAAGAGGAAAATGAGATACAGGGCCAGACTCCAGCCTACCTAAAAGACAGTGGCATACGACACAATCCCAGACCGGCTGTACGCAGTCTTCCTTCTCAGTTTTGCCCGCACCCAACCTCCACTCCTACTCGTGACAGCTCTGTAGCCTGGTTTAAACAAGGACACTTTTGCACAGAGTTCTCTTGAAGAAGGTAGATTAGTTCAGGGCACGTTAATAGCATTAGATGTTAGAGAGTTTAAACCCATGGCTAGGGTGTATGTGCATACATGTGAGAGTAAGAGGTAATCCCCGCCAGGTTATTTGGTCCCAGCGGGGACTGTGAATGGAAAGCCAGGTCCCAGATACCACAGTTAGCACTTCCTCCTCCACCACTATTAATGGGCTGCTTTCTCTTATCATAAAAGCCTGTATCTAGTAAGCAGCCTGAAGGAGAAGGGACCAGAGCCCCTTCTGTACTCCAATGTGTGATCAGGACACTGGGAACTGCCAGGTTGAAGGCCCTGGTCACCTCCATTCCTGTTGTAACCCCATCATGATGCCCCAGGTGAGGAAGTCCTGTGGCTAGAGGAGGGATCACCATGGTGCTGCAAACCCACATCTGCAAGTGGCAGGAAATGAGCAAGAGAAAGGGAATCAAACTGGGATCCCAGTGCAACACCAAAGCAGATAAGAGGCTCACAGCCCACCACGCACAGCTCTAGGATGGCCACTGAACTCCAGGCAGCTCAGTATTCTGCAGACTCTTCAGGCACAGAGTCCCTGGCCAAGTCACCCATCACAACAAGGCACTGTGCCTACAGGAATATTTACTACACAGTGGTTTTTAGTAATAGGAGTCCCTGCCTGCCATCTGGAGCACATACAGTGTTCACCCTGAGCGGGGGCCAGATGCAGATGTTAATAATCCTCTGCCCTTTCCCATACACCTTAGCCATAGACCTCCCAAATCTGTCTGCAGGCAGTTGGGAAATGACTGTTTCATGTGGAGGACAGCTATCATTAGCTCTGCCTCCCAGGTGGGGAAACATGGAAAGTGGGCAATGCAGACTTGCCTGAGACCGCAAAGAGCATTCGAGTTAGGATTCAGCCCAAGGCCTCCTAGGTCCACATACTAAACATAAACCAGCCCTCTTCCTTACAAGAGGGCAAAATAGTAGGGTGGATGTGATGGCATTTGCCACAGAAGTGCAGGCCAGAGGTCCTAGACTTACTACCAATGACCCCATGGAATTCACAGCTCAAAACCCCAGGTCCACAGTGAGAAACAAGTAAATCCAAAACTTGACAAGAAAGCAGAGAAGTCCCTCCCTTCCTCCCTGCTTGCAGCCTCACATACCTATGTAGCTTTTCTATAGCTACCACCTCTGGAAGCCACATTAAAAAGTAATCCAAGGTTTGGCAAGGCCTTCAGATATCTCCATTCAGTCAATGGCATCATTGCAGAGACTGCCAGCAACATATGTGTAGGAGGTTATTAGTGTAATTGGGCTAATGAGTTTGCCCAGTCTGAGGGGTAACTGAATCACCTCTATTTGTGTAAGGAGCAAGCAAATTGAGAAGACACAGGCCCGGCCCCACAGAAATATATATATGCCTAACTCCTATGAAAATTGATGGGAACTAGTCACCAAAATGTCTTCTAAGTTCTGGGACAAACAAAAAGTCCCATCTTGCTAACAGTAAAATCAGCAGTTTTGCCATTGAGTTAGATGGAAGCAGGAATCAGGTTCTCCTGCAGACACAGCTGGATGCCTGGGGAACCGGAAGAAGGAGAAAGTAAAGTAGTTACAACCTTGACCTCGAGAGTGCTGACAGCACCATGTTCCCTCATCTCTCATGTTAACATATGAACCCAGAAGCTAGTGCGCTCTGGATTCATGGCTGTGACTGCTGATGTCAAGCCACATCCTTAGTGCAAGTAAAAGAGATGTAAGGTGCAACAGAGGAGCAGACACTCCAACAGAGAACAAAAAGAAACATCACACCAACAGTGCAGTACCTATCATCCCATGAACTGGAATTGCCCACTGATCCACACACAGACTTTAGGTATGATCCCCCACTAACACAAAGGTAAGAAAAGTGGGAGGGCACTTACTTTACTGTAGAGACTGTTCCAGTTGTGATGGAGTCTGTCTTGGAGAAAGTTGATTTCAGGTACTCGGGAGTGTTGAATGGCAATGAGACGGACTGCTCTGGCCCAGCCACAGGAGTGCTGCTGGGGGTACTGGCAAGGGGAGCAGGGGCCAGGCTGGGTGTTGGAGCTTTTACTGGAGTAAGCTTCTGAATGTTCCTCACATCATACTTGGAAGGCCGGCCTACCTTGCCTGTCTTGAAGGCGATGGCTCCTCCCATATCTGGGCTTCCTTCTCCAGGCTTGAAAAGGTGCAAGTACTTGACATTTTCTAGGTCATACTTGGAGGCCTTCTTGTAAGTGTTGCCATTTTGCGGCCTGATGCTCTCACCCGTCTTCAGCTTCTGAATGAAGAAGTCATATTTGGAGGCCCGTGACATCAGGCCCTGCATCTGGGAACTGCTGGGAGAGGGCAGTGGCAGGATGGTGGCTTTGGTCTCCGTCAGCATGGAGGCATCTGGACCTGGCACCCGAATGGGCTGTGCCAGCACTGAGGAAGTTTCTTTGCCTAGCTTGGAGCCCAGCTCCTCAGATTTGGCCAAGTGCATGGGCCAAGAGAGCTGTTCTCCAGCTTTCAGTTTGCGGATGTACTCCTCATACTTGGAGAAGCGGGCTCGTTTGCTCATGGCGTCTTCGCCAGGGAGAGAGGCAGCAGTTGCAGTGGCCTCTGAGGTAGCAGCGTTCAGCTTGTCAAAGCTGATCTTGCGGGCCAGCTCATCCCGCATGTTCTGATCATCATAGCCGAACATGCCCAGGAACTCATTCATGGTGGTGGCGGCATAATCTCGCAGCGATGAAGCTTCCCCTACAGAGAACCAAAGTGAGAGAGTCACGCAAGGCGTGGATTTTTCTTCTCCTCCTATACCAGCACTAGTAGCAGGGAGGGGGAGTAAGGGGAGAGGGGAACATGATCTACTGACGTTTGGCTCACTTGTTAGGTTTTACGACTCTTAAATTAATTTGTTTAAAAAAAAAAAGTAATTAATACTGGGGTAAAATAAAAAGAGTTCATCAATGCCAGGAAAATCAATTTCCT
Organism: Buteo buteo; assembly: GCF_964188355.1. Taxonomy (NCBI): domain Eukaryota; kingdom Metazoa; phylum Chordata; class Aves; order Accipitriformes; family Accipitridae; genus Buteo; species Buteo buteo. The sequence continues at coordinate 5,822,481 of NC_134175.1, forward strand.
AAATGTTCTAGCCGATGGCTTTTCAGTACATTAAACAAAGTTTCATAAATGTCTCTGCACTCTTGCCTTGGCCTAATATGAAGAAAAAGTAATTTTACTGGAAGTGAGACCAGTGCCAATATGCCGAGGTTTGTACAGTTTTGTCCTTGCGTGTGTTTGTGTATGGAAGGAGGTGCACAGAGGATAGACGGCAGTATGTCTGCATGTGTAACGGAGGGTAGAAACATGTGAGATATGCTATGTGTCCTGGTGAACAGCAGGGCTGAGAGCAGGCAGGACAGCATGGTGTGAAACAGATAAGGGAGACAGGGCAAGCCAATGTATGGAGTGGAGCAGGAGGAGGGCAGAATGGAAAAGTGCAGAGTAGAGAAAGAAAGATGCAGAGGTGGAGATGAATTCAGGTGGGGGAAGAGCAGCAAAGGCTATATGCATGAGAAGCTTGGCAGTGAGGAGTGGCAGCGGGAGGAGTGGAGAAAAGAAGGCAAGACAAAGACAGGATAGTTCCCCATAGCTGCTGCAGTCCTTCCCTTCCCTGTCAATTTTCTAAGAGTTCTTTTCACCCAACTTGTTCCCTTCCTTCTCAATCCCAATGACTGGAGAGCTACTACTCTCCACACAAAAAGGGGCCACAGCTCAGCAAAGGCTGTGGAAACCTACAGGTGGTCTCCTGAGAAGCCAGGAACAGCTTCCAGTAAGATGAGGAAAGGGAAAAGTCCACACAGGTGCAAAATAGGTAAGGAACAGCCTCCTCCCCATCCCGATTTGGACTGAGAACAGAAAGAGCTGTTGTCCTGATGTGGGCCCCACAGTGGGGGAGAAAGCCTGTTCTCTGGAGCGTGGGTTGGGGAAGGGGCAGGAAGGGGTTAGCCTACCTGAGCGTGATTATACGGAGGAAGAATGAGTAAAAGCTGTCCTTCCTTGGGTCTCTCCCTCCCTTCCTCCCTCCCCTACTCCCTCAGGCAGTTTCACAGGCCACCAGGAGGGGAAGAACACACATCTGGAGGTCACCCAATATCAGTGTAAAGGAGGAAATAAAGATTGCTCTGACGTGCCAGCTTGGACTCATTTAGGCTTCAGTCTGATACAGCGCTCCTCCTCCTCTCCCTTTTGCTTTCTCCTGCAGAGTAAAGATTTACTGTGTGCAGGAGTCCTTCAAACCTCCCTCGTCATCTTTTCCAATCACTCACTCTAGCTCTCATGGGCAAGCACACTCGTTCACAGGGAGCCAGCACAGGCAGGTACACTGGCAGCAAAATGGAGGTTCTGGGCACTGGGTCCTGCTCAAACCAAATCAACACTGCCTTGAAACATAGTGGAAAAGGAAGGCACCAAGACATAGCCACAGAACAGGTCAGCAGATCCAAAGCATGAAAACAGACCCTTAGGATTTAGGGGATGACAGCTAATGATGCCATACGCACAGGCACGCACATACGAGAGCACTTCTGTGCACACAAGACCCAGTCAATGAGCAAAGTCAAAGTTCAATAGCCATCAGCTTCCACAAATCAGTTTCCACAGGACTATACAAAGGAAGAGACTGCCTGCAATGGGCACTAAAATGTGCAAGACCATGAAGGTCATATTCCTGTTTCAATATTGCCTGGCATAGCTGTGTTCATGTAGCAGAAGTGTGGCTGCACTAGTTGCCTGTCTACATGGTACATGAGAAAGGCAATGCGAAGATCATGCCTGAAGCCTGCAAGCAGGAGGACAAAGACACGCCTGCTATGTACTGGGATCTGGTTTAGCCCAAAATGACTTTCCAGCTCTGGGCACTTAGGCCCAGCATCCTGCATGGGATTTGGGGATGCCTGACTTCAGAATAAACACCCTGTTAGTTACGGAATGGGTGACAATGCCCCTGCAGTGTCTCACTCAGGTTTCTGTAGCACAACCTCATGGGTCAGTATTAATCTTAAAGGATGTTAAATGCAGAATCATGCCTCACAGTGTCCAATAACAAGACCTGTCACAAGGAAAGGCTGTATTACTCCATCCTCAGAGGTAGGATCGTTTCATCTGTGCTTCCCCACTTGACCCTCTCCTGTGGCCCCTCCAACAACCTACCAAAGCCATCAACTTTATCTTTCACACACAGACATATTAAATAATTTCATCTTGCTTTAAAGCAGTTCTCCTTTTTACCTCTTTTTCTCTCTTCTCCACCTCCATTTCAGTGTAACCCTATGACCCAACAAAAGTGATTAAACCCATGAAATCCCTACGGGGTCTAACACTTCCCTGTTTCTGTTAAATCTGCTTTCCCTGTTCTGCTTTTCCTCTCTTTTTGGATCTGTAAAACAATCCCCTAGCCTCCTTCACAATGCCCTGACTTCCAAGCACTGCACAGAAAAACTCTGGCCAACCTGTGCCAAACTGCAAGGGGAGAAAAAATACCACAGAGAGGATCTGATAGGAAATTAAACTATTAAGTTTGATTTTTACTAGCTTTAACAGCTGCCCTGAAAGCCAGCCAACCCCTTTCCTTCTTTATCCTAACCTGCATCACACGAAAAAAGACGGGAGACCCTCTTTTTCAATCCCACATCTCAAATCAGTTTTACAAATCCCAGCTCGGTTCAGGCCCCAGAGACATTACAAATCCAGAGAGAAGATTCAATGAAACCTAGCATTTTCTTTTAACACTGTAGAAAATGAAATGCTGTAGGAGACCAGCTCCTTTTTAAACTTCTCTCATCTGCACACCTGGTCTTGGAAAGCATCGTTGGTACCCATGTGGCAAGACCCCAACTGGTGCAAACAATTAGATGCAAACCCCAAGACCATAGGAAAGGGGGAGTTTTCAGACCTTTTTTTGAGCTTTGCAAAGTCTAAGCTTGAGTTCAGGTTTTACTACCCTAGATTTAATCACCTCATCCCTCTAAACACCTTGCATTATGCTTTTCCTTTGCTCAAATTCGGTTCCAGATGATCACAATACCCTCCCTGATCAACAGCTTTGCCGGTGCTGCTCAGTCTTTCCTCATCCACATTTGAGATGAAACCTTGGCCAGTTCCCACTACTCACTGCCTAGCAAACACACCTTCACTCATCCCAGCGTGAGCCCACCAACACATCCCCTAAAGCCAAGACAACCTTCAGTTAGTTGCACAGGCAGCTAACCGGAAGGCTACAGGCTTTTCTGGTGGAGGCACCTTATGGAAGGGAGCTGTCTCACCACGAAGATGGTATGAGACCCAGCCAACTCATTTCACATACAAACAAGAGTGAGGAGGTAATTATTATTACCTAATCAACAGAAAACCCTCCCCCTACCCACACACAGACAAAAGTGAAGCAGGACAGCAGTTGGGAAACAAATTCCCGTGACAAGTGCACAGCCCTGGAAGGCACAGGAAGCATTGTCCCTGGGTCTTCTTCCCCCTCCCCTGCACCACATTTGTCTCTCCTTTTCTATGTGATAATAAAAGAGCTCCCTCTCCCCTTGCCAGTGCTCTCCATTTGTGGGCATTGCCAAAGAGCAGAGATCTGTGTGTCTCAGAGCAGCTATCGTATCACAAAGGATCCGAAGCTAGCAAAAAGGGGGCTAAAAATAGCCTGCAGCAGCTCACTATATATGGAAGGAAAAGCAAAACAGCCCAAATGGAGTGCAAGGTCTGGATACTGGGGGATGGGACATCCCAGCCAGGGCTCTGTCCTTTATTCTGCTTGGGAAGGAAAACATGTAGACTTGGGGGCTATAGGATAATGAGCAAGAGACTGGCACTCATCAGGCATGTTCTCCCAAGTGGAGTCTCCCCAGGAAATTATGAAGAGAAAACCCCCCTTGTTGAAAACAGGTCCACTATTCCCTTTCTAAGGGACTTAGCCAACAGGCTAAGAAAAGAAAGGAAAACTTTGAAAGCTTGTACAAGGGAAAGCTCCTGGTGACTACTTTAGCCCACTATGTAAGTAACAGAGCAAAGAACCTGGGACTGTATAGGAAAATCTCCCTGGGTATGTGTGCGTCAGTGAGAGATTGTGGAAAGGGATCTTGGTCAGAGACTGCACTGGGAAATCTAAATGCTATATATAAATGCGTGTAGAGAACTATGGGTCAGCCAGTGTGCAGGAGAGGGTGCATGAATGAATGAAGAAACACATCTGCACATCCAGATCAGCTTCTGACACACATCTCCTGACAGATGCCAGCTTTGAGACTCCTGAACATGTTTCCTAGTTGTACCAGAGAGGGAGGCACATAAGGCAAGACTGAGCACTGACTCATTAGTCCCTTGCTTCCAAGGGGTGGCTCAGAAAAAGAAACAGGTATGCCATACATGCATGTTCTCCGTCTTGTTTCAAAGCATGAGGATTGAACAGCATGGAGCAAGTCTCTGAAACTCCTGCCTGACACACAAGCATCTGACCCTGGAAGGAGACATAGGTGGCAGGGATTTGGCATTAGACTACAGGAGGTGTTAGTAGAGGACACCAGCAGTAGCTGAAGTCCCATCAAGCAGGCAGTGTGTGTACACACCAGGAATCCAGGAAGCAGGAGCCCTTCTCAGCCCCATATAATTAGGATGGCTTTCCCTACTGATTAAGAAAGCCAGTTAGACATAGGATCCGTTTTTCTGTGTGGCTCCTGCTTTTTACCCAAGTTTCCAGCTGACCAAAGAAGTATGGTCTCAATTTTAAATGCTGCTGAGCACTGCCAGCTCTGTATCCTCCATGTCCTCAGAGGGAGCAACGGATGCTCAGAACCTTCAAAACCAGGTTCCTGCCATGACTCCTCTGAAGCCACATTGACCAGGAGGACAGAGCTGTATTCCTTTCCTTTGATCTGACTGCCTCCTGCTACCCCCAACTCCCAGGAAAACTCCTTTTCAGTACAGGCCATTCCAGATCTCGCTGGAATAAACTTAACTTGCACCCACTAACACCAAGTCTGAGAGGACTCGGTGATGAACAGCTTAAAACCCATTTTCTGGAACACTGACAGAAAAAGAAGAGGAAAAGAACTTCGTCCTTTCCAAAGGAAGGGATGTTTCAGTTTGTGCTTTCCAGGGAAATGTTGCGAATGACATTTACAACAGGGTTCTTGAAACAGACGCTCAAGACCTGGCAGCACGTCTGTTTGCAAGTCAAATCCCATGTGGCTCTATATGTAAACCGGACCCTACATGTGCCATTACCCGCCTTAAACATAAATAAGTCTTCAGCCCCCCATAAATGTACATAAACATTTTTACATGATCCTTTGACAATATAGCCCTACAAAGGCATTTTACTGAGAACTCCTACCCCAGTGAGAAACCTCAGTTCCTTTTAATTTTCCCCAGTTTGGTAACATATTTTTTACATTTAAGTTCCCCTCTTTTCAGTTTTCATAGCAAATAAAAGCTGCAAAGCGGGGGGGGGGGGGATTAAAACAAACTAAAAACAGAGTCCAGGCACAATCACCTTGTGTCTGGGAACGACAAGGGCTTTCCTATCAAAGGAAACTGAAGGTCACACTTTTCCTCATTGATCTTGCAATGTTTGTTAATTACTCTGTCACTGATGTGGCGAAGGATAATTAAACAGCTCTGTTTATATCTTATATGCATAATTATGTGCGCTGCCACTGAACTCGTGAAGACTAGAGAATGTGCCTCTCCAGAAGGGGAACGGACAGACGGAGATGAGTTTCGGCTGCATTATTAACAGGAGGAGGAAAACATGCGTGCACACAAAAGGAGGAAAGTTTGATGGATTCACAAAGTGCTGGGATCAGAGGAGGGGTGCATGCAGGTGGAGCAGATTAGGGGAAGATCTTTCAATTACAGATCCAACCCAGCTGAGTGACAAAGCGGGGGAGGGAGTTGCTCTGCCCTAATGGAGAGAATTCAATTTACCCTAAGCTTTTACCAAGGCATAGCACTCATACAGCCCCCAAAATCAATCTGGGGGGAACCTGGGTATCAGAAAGCGATAAAGAAATTCACCTGGGGCCTTCTGCAACATCTCTTGCTGAATTCAGCTTTTGAATGAACCACAAAAATAAGATGGTAGCTATCTGAAAATAAGAAATGCACACACGGCCTGGGGGAAAATGCTTTGCAACTGCACACAAGTTGGCATCCCAGACCGAAGCGGCGGGGGACACAGAGGTTTGGAACCAACAGCTTCACCAGCTCGAGCCCCAACCCAGGGTGTGCTACCCCGCCAGCAGCGCCGGAGGACGGGCTCCCACACCCGCCTCATGAAGGAGGCAACGCCATGGCGAGCGGTAACCCCTCAGCCCCTCTGGCCAGGATGAGGGGAACGCACAGCAGCGTTACGTGTTGGACGGCTCTGTTACGGGCTCTTATTTGACACGCAGGCAGGGGTACGGGCAGCCCAACCAGGGGTAAGCGACCAAGACGGGCAGTGCTAGCCAGCAGCTCGCTCCAAGCTTGCTAACGGCCGAGCAGCAGAGGGCAGCGGGCGGGTCCCGCACGGGACGCGTGGCCACCCCGGCCTTGCCCTGGCACGGCACGGTCTCCCCCCGCCGGGTCCCCTTCCTCCCGTTCCCCCGGGGAAAGCCGCCGCCGCCGCCTACCTCCTGCCCGCCGCCGCGGCGGCCGCTCCTTCCAGAACCTTCGCCCCGGCCGGCCTGAGGGGCGGGGCGGGGCCGCCGCACGCGCGCGGCGGGCGCGGGGCCGGGTCCCGCCTCCCCAGGTGCGGCCGCGCGGGGTGGGGCGGGGCCCGCCGCAGGGGCAGCCGCTCCCCGGCGCCTCTTCACGAAGCCGCCCCCGGTCCCCGACGGCCCCGGGCGGGCTTTCGCAGGTCCCGAGCCGGCCCGGCCCCTGAAAGCCGGGGGAAGGGGCAGGCCAGCACCTCCGCGGGCGGCAGGGCCGCAGCGAGCACCGGGTTGAAACGCACGATGAGGTACTGGCCTTCTCCCTCCAGCCCGGGGCTCCCGCGGTCAACTCTGATCTCGGGCTTAATTACCATTGTATAAGACGCGACGTGTGGGCATGAGTGTGTTTACACAACCCTGCCCGCAATGCGCTACGATGCCATGCGATGCGATGCCATGCGCTGCGAAACCAGCGTGCGCGTGAATATGCTGCAGCATCCACCTGGGATTTGCCACAAGGGCACGCTCCCCTTTTTTTCCCCCCTCATGCGGAAATACATGACCAGAAAACCAGCACACGCCACAGCTATCTCCATCTGAATGGTGTGAAGGAGCCTACAGGGGAGATCTACTCTTCTGAGGGATCTGTGGTCTGGAAAGAGCCGTCCAGCCACATCCTTCCTAACAAACAGCCCTCTCAGGAAGGGGAGGCTGAAGCAGAGGCAAACTCGGCACGGTCCCAGGAACAAAATGCCAGGCTTCTGCAAGGGGATGGGGGCTTTCATCCTCCTCCTTGGCTGCCAGATGCAGACGGTATCTGGCATAGACACACAGCAACAGCTTTGTCTGTCCCACAGAAAATGCGACCGTGAAGCTGCCCCGCGCAGGGAGGTGGAGGGGGCAGAGGGCTTACCTGAGGCGGTTCCTCCCCCGAGCTTGGAGCCTGTCTCGCCACTGGAGGACCGGTAGGCATCGTCCTTCGAGGCCGGCCCGTCTGAATCCCTGTCGTCCAAGAAGTTGCCATCCTGCGAGCCCCTCAGAGCGTCCACCTCGTCCCCGTTATCTTCCTCGTCACTGCAGCCCTTGGGCTGCACCATGTAAACCCCTTCAGGGGGCACCTCCACGCTCTCAGCGCCCTTACATTCCTTGCCCTCCGCTCGCCCCGGCAAGGGCTCCTCGTTGTATTCCCCGTTCACCCACTTCTCAATCACCTCCCTCCTTTTGTCCTCCTCGATCTTCTGCACGCGGCTGAGTCCATCTGAAAACTCTGTCCCCAGCTCCTTGGTCCCAGGCTGAGGCAGGTCCTTGTTGCTGCTTTCCCGCTGCGGCCCCTTGTCCGCTCGTGCCTGTTCGGCTCCCCCGTGGTCAAAGACGACCTGGCGGCTCAGCTTGGCACAGATTGCATTTAGCTTCAGGCCGCCTTTGCGCTTGGCAGCCATTGTGGGTTTTCCTGAGGCTGCGTCAGTGCATATAGTTCTTTCAGCTGGAAAGAGAGAGGGGAAAGAAGCAAGGAAGGGCATTAGTGGGATCAGACAACTTGAACCCAAACAGCAAATGGCTGGTCCAAACCCAATGGGCCTTCAGGCATGGCCAGTGTCATCCTCTGAAAGGTGGGACTGCCATCTGTTTCCTAAGCCCTGAGTGGAAGCCCAGCCAGAAGAGCCTGGTGAGAGGCACGGTCCGAACCTGCTGGTACCAAAGGATGCCAGTAGCCTCAAGAAAGAGCATGTATTTATGCTGGGACTGAACTGGGATCAAAAGGCCCCAAACGCCTCAGGCAGGTGAATGTGGTACGGACCAGCCTTTGCTCCTGGCTCAGGCAGGATGTGAAGTCTGTTAAAAGCCTGACTTGCTCTCCCCTTCAGACTGCAGCACCACCTGAGTTTAGGTCCCCAGCTCCATCCCAAATGTGTTGGCTGCCAAAACCACACCAGCCAGTAACTGCACCCGAGCACCTGTAGCAGGGAGAACAGCTTCCCAAGCCTAACCCTAGGGACGGTGAGGAATTCACTTAATGGGGTTTATGTATATTCTCAGAGAAGAGAACCAGTATGCACCAGAAAGAACCAGTACGGAGGACAGTAGCCCTGGCAAGTGCGTGTGCTGGAGCACCAGACTGGTGTGTGGCAGTCCTATGGGAGAAAATCACCTTGGGTTGGTATCAGTTGATCAAGCCCCTTTGCTTGCTCGTTCGCTCGCTCTCGCACACACAGGAAATTCTGCTCTCACACTTCCCAGCACAATCAGCTAATTAGTGTGGGTTTGTTATTTTAATGTAGTTTATTCATATGTGACAGCTAGTAAAGGAGGGGTAAGAGAAAGTGGGGGGAGAAAGGAAGAAGGTAAGGTCTTAACTTCAAGGTCACGGAGAATCTTGAACTAAATGGTCCCTATCAGAGTCACTCGCATAATTATTGCATCAACAATTAACAAGATTCAATCGCAAATAAAAGCAAAGACCTGATTCTAAAGCAGCTGCATTGTCTCATTTCCCTCTTTACTTACAATACCTCTGAGAGACAACCAGACTAATAAGGGTTAAAGGTCCCAGGGCAAGAAACATGCACACAGCCTGGCTCTTCCCCCAGCACACAGTGCAGAGGCAGACCCTGCTCTGTGTCCCAGGGCTCGGGAAAAGCACCCAATAAAACGCTTGCCGGACACACAGACCACACTACTGGAGTTAGTGTGGGGACATTGCTGGAGGTCTCTCCAAAATGTGCTCTTAGACTTTATGTCGTACTGAAAGAGGGCCCCATCACACAGAGAGCAAACAGAAACCATGTCCAGACCTCGAATAGTGAGAACAGGTTCCTCCACTGCACAGGAGTCCCTCGTGGCAGCTCAGCCCACACCTCCCTGTCACCAGCACAGAGGTGCTGCTCCACAGAAGCACAGTGAGATTAATCAGACCCCCTACAATGCATCCAGAAGCCATCGTGACAGCCCCTAATCCCATAACATGACAGCCCAATACAAACAGACTGAAACTTTAGACCTGCTGTCCAAGAGCCAGAGAGTGGCTGCTTAGCGTAAACTCCTGACAGCTTCAGACATGCTTCCCTGTCAAGGACTGCAAGAAAAATACCCCCCCCTCCCCGACAAATATATCAGCCCCCCACGCAAAGGGAGGCAAAATGTACTCCTCCACTTTCTGAACACACCCCCCCCCCCCGGCACTAACACCTACGTGCAATCTATGCTTTCGTGAAGGGAAAGCACACGTTGCCCCCAAACACATACCTCCCCATCTAGAAATTATAGCTGTTCAAGAGCTGCGTGTATGCGCTAGCACGCTCCATAAATGTAGTCATACACGTATGGGTTAAAAAGTCCCATCTCCCCAAAATACATTCCCATACATTTCCCCACGCATTTCCCTTTCACACATTCCCCCAACACACGCACACAGTCCTCACGCATACAGATGGGCACAGGCAGACGCCCATGAAGCTGCAAAAGTCTCTGTGTGCTGGCACCTTCCCTTCCCATCACATTCCCACTCTATTTAGGGCAGAAAGTGAAGGCCAATCCTATGCGCAACTGGTACCACAGAGGGAATCTCGGGAGGCTGCTGTGAGCTCCAACTGGAGCCTGGCCAGGACACCTACAGCTCACGCCTGTATGCTCGGGCGAAGGGCCAGCGGAGCCTCGAGAGCTGCAGGTAGTTAGGATGGTGCCTCCCGTGCGGTGCGGTGCCTGCCCAGGGCTGGGGCACTGGGTCAGCACTGAATCACCAGCGCTGCTCTCCCAAATGCTGCCTGGTGATTCCCCGTCCACGTTCTCACGATGCCCAGCCCTGCTTAACTGGTGAGATCAGCATCGCTCGCAGCTGGAGATAACTGGGAGGCAGACACGCGGCAGCCCAAATCCCCACTGCCCTCCCCCTTTCTGCAATGAGGGCAGGTCCCATTATTCTGGTCTGGAGGTGAGCAGCCAAGTGCGTGCACCAGCCGGCAAATGAATATATAAATATTTATTCAAAGGAAGAGAGGAACAGACCTTCCCGAGGCTGCACTTGCCGCATACGCAGCAACTCCAGGGAGCCTGCAACTTGTCTTCCATTCCTGTTCCTGCCTCCTTCCACCTCACACACCCTGGCTTTGCCCCTCTGCCTCCCCAGCTTCTGCCCCCCAGGTCCTGCCCTTCCCCTCTGCATCTTTCCTGTCCCTTCTCCTTGTGACTGGGATTTTTTTTGAGCACAGCAATGCTGCTCTAACATTTTGAGAATCTTCTCCTAAAGTCTAAGTTAAAAATAAAGCAAGTTCTGAAAACGTACCTTTTCCCTGATCTATAAAACTAACGCCCCCAGAGACCTTCCTGAGATGGGATTTGCTCTGTAGTACCAGGGCTCTTAGGTATCTGCATCCCACCTATGCATGTATGGCTGCAGGGAATCAGAACTCCCAGCTTCTTCTGCCAACCTTGCAACCAACTCTCCACAAGCCCGGACACATCATTTTATCTTTCCATTGCCTTACTTCCTTGTCTATGGAATGGGAGGGACGTTACCTATATCAACATTTCTGTTCCCCTCTTTTAGCCTTTCAGTTTCAAAAGCAGAAGGGAAACCCTTCTTACAAAGAAACGCTCAAGATGGCCATCAGGCCGGAGAGGACCAGAGCATCTGTGTTTCGTTCACTCAGGCAGAGGGAGAGGAATCGAGGTGCTGAATGAGGGACCCTCGTATCTGCCTGAGGTCGGGCCTGCCAGGCAGGGAGGGACCCCCGAAGCCAAGCAGAGGCTCCCTCCCCCCAGGCCGAGCTCCCCACCCCAAATCACCCTGCGTCTCCATCGCACTGTTTAAAGATTCCAGGCTAAGTAAACATCCCCCTTCATTTTCTTCGTCTAAATAGAAATGTTTTGATTTCACATCAATCTGAGGAAGCCGTTTATAACCTGAGCCTGTCACACAGACTTTTCATCTCTGCCCAGGACAAACTCTCCCACATGCTCTATTTACACTGAGCACTTCCTCTGAAAACAATGCCACCGGGAGTTTACTTCGCTTGCCCCCTCCCCACACCCTGCGAGGAGACACCAGCTCCCTCCGCTCTGCACCCAGCCCCGTGGCATCTTGAGAGCAAACCTCCCTTTGCAGAAAAGGTACGCCTTGCCGCAACCAGGCCTGGCAAGGAGGAGGACAAAACTCACCTCGCCATTTCGCTGCCTTGTCACCCCTTGAACTCGCTGCCGACAAGGCCAGGTAGCTGCCCCCGCCACCCCTCTTTCCCCCGGTCCCCATGTGCTGCCAGCACCCCGTGTGCAGCCCCAGGCTCTCTCCCTCCACGCAGTCCCCGAAGCAGCACTTTCCCACCCATGAACTCCACAGTGGGGTGCTGCTAAGGTGGGCACGGCTTAGCTCTGCTTCCCCCCAAGGGAGAAGAAGGGCTGCGGGGGGCACACCATGTGCGGGAACGAGGGGCTTTGCAGCGTCGACAGAAATAGGACATCCCAGCCAAGGGGCAAACTGCGGTGCAAAGAGAAAGTCTGGCTTTGCAGAGAAAGGAAAAGAGAGCCAAAGTGAAAAAGGGGCATGCGGGAGCTGGATGAACCAGCCGGCACGGGTGGAGGTGAAGGGGCCCCGACTATGTGGCTGGAGCTTACTGGTGTGGGAGGAGCTGGGGGTGCAGCAGGGACCCCCGCCGGATGGGGCAGGGGCTGAGGAAGGGCAGGAGAGGAGGGGCAGGAGGGCCCATGCTGTGGGGAGAGGGGTGCTGGCTGGGGAGGGACGGCACGCTGTCACTTCAGAGGGCCGGGTACGTCGAACAGATGGAGCTTTCATATTCCTATTGAAGAGTTTTAAGCCCAGCTGAGCAGCTCCGTTCAAGAGGGAGGTCCCAGTGCCAGCTTTCCAGGAGCTGCAAGCTCTCATTCGATTAATTATTAACAGCATTATTTGGGGCGGGGAGGGGGAGGGAAGGAGGGCCAACATGCTGCACAGTCCTTTTCTTTTTTAACCACTGTGGTGCAAGCTTGACTGGAGAGACTCCAGTCTGTCCAGGAGCCCCAGAGAGAGAGGGCAGCACAGCTCGCCGGGGTGGGGGGTGAGGATGCCGCATGCCAGAGCCTCTTCACACTTGAGCTGCGGTCCCTAAGATGGAACCAAACCTTCACAGCAGAAGGCTGCTGGGGCATTGGGAACGTGCTTCCCCAGAGCAATGCCCTGGCGGTGCCCAGCTACATGCTGGGAGGAGGCAGGGAAGGCAGCCAAACGCTCAGCCCCTTCCAGAAAACATTTCCCCTCCAGCACGGCTCGTGCATTATCCCAGTCAGGGCCAGGGCAAAGGCAGCAACAGTCCAGGCATGGCCCGCGATGTGTGAGAGTGGATTTAGTGTGTATATTTTCCCCTCTTCAGTTTATCAATAAAACATTTTATTGCTTTTAGCCCAGGAAATGACCTTGGATTAGTGGATGCTGTCTCTTCTGGCTGACCTTGGGGAGTTCACAAAGGCTCTTTAACAACCTCCTCTGCCCTGCAAGCATGGATCCCGCCTGTGCGTGTCTGCGTGAAGCCGGGGAAAGCCCTCGGTGCGAAAGTTGGACCTGACAGGCTCCAGCTCAGCACTGGGCAGGGAGGAGAAGGAGAATCAAAGACGTGGGAGGAGAAATGAAGCGAGCAGCCAGGGCATCCTCACCGAAGCGCTGCCAGCTACGCTCCCTGCTTTCCCATAACCGTCAGGGCTCTCACCACACACCCCATCCATAAACCATGGAGGAAAAGCAGGGGACTCTGCTGTGGTCCCCATGGCCAGCACTTGTCAGAGTGCAGTCTGGCTGCATTAGCACTGCTTGACCTTCTCCTGCGACTGCCACACTGGCATCTCCAGCTGAACAAGAGGCTGCTTTTCCCCCTATTTCCAGCTCCCAGAGCCTGGTTTGACCCTGGCCCAAAGGGGCAGACACCAGTACCAGTTCCCTTCAGCGAGCCTGTCCTGCTTCCCTTTGCTCAACCTCCTCAGCTGCAGAGTTAAGCTGTAATTTTCTGGTGACAGTGAGGGGCAGCATACAGAAACCAGCACTGGGCAGTGAATGACAGAAGTCATCCTGAGAGGAGGGGGAAGCAACGGGGCTCTGGAGATCCTGATGCCCTGCACTGGGGCTGCCAGCCAGCTGGGAGGCTCCTGTTTCCCACCTGGCTACTTGGTTGCTTTGGTGCTGCTGCCAGGGTTTCTCTGGAGAACACCTCATGAACACTGGGAGCCCCCCCTTTCCCCAAACAGAAAATAGCCACATCATCTCTGAATGGTGTGTATTTTCAGTGCAGCAGTGTAATTATGGAGGGAGGGAATGGGAGAGGAGAAACCGAGAGGAATTTTCCTCCTCAAGAGAACAGAAACTGCAAGTAAAGACGACTAGGGCTGAGCTCTAAGCCAGAGCAAGGTCCCCACACACTGCAGGGCAAAGCCTGCAAGGGTGCTGCAGCAAACGGCCCATCCTATCAGGCAATCCTCCTTGCTGCCCTCCGCTGTTAACACAAGCCTCCCTTTCCAGCCATGTCTTCGCCCAGTGTCCCCCTGCAGTGTCCCCTAGTACTGGGCACAGAGGGTCCCCATACTCTCCTGCAAACATCCCCAACTCTTCTTGTGCCGCATACAGAGGCAACCCCTCCTGGCATCACAGCCACGCAAGCTTTGCCCTGGCACAAGATCCCCCTCCCCAGAGCACGCTCCCAGCCCCCAGGTGCCTGTTTTCTCCAGTCGCGTCCTCCTGAAGAGCGAGCCCTAAAGTGTTAACGGCGATTGGTGAAATGGCACAGCAGATTGCTACAATAAATAATTTACTGATATTTATAAATATTCAAATCAGCAGGCTTCAGAAATTGAAAGGGGGGGGCTGAGCTGACGGGGAGGAGGGGTGTTTAGGGAGGGGAGGGGGGGGCTGACATTAATTCCCAGGCTCTCCAAATTCATTTGAGAACTGTTTCTCATTTCAAACAAATATTAAATCTTTTGGTGTCAAGCCTCCAAAATAAAATATCAAATAGAAAGTCACGACCCTCTGGGTGGCCGATGCCTTGTCTGCCGTGACGCTGGGCGCCTGTGGCCCTGTCCCCTCGGACAGCCAGCCGCTGGGGGAATGATGGCAGCCTGCACCGGCAAGGTGCCTGGGCGAGAGCAGAAGCCCACCCAGCCACACCTGTAACACAGCCCACCACACACCAACCAGCATATGAGACAGGAATTCCCATTCCTACCACCAACAAGACCTTGCCTTCATCTTCCATCGGATTTTCTAAATCCCATTGGGAAGAAAGGGCTGAACGTCGGAGCAATGAAGGTGGAGCCAGGACTCCCGACTCCACCCTGGGAACATGGCCTTGCGGCAGAAACAGAGCAAGGGATCAGGGCTCCTGACTTTCACTCCTTGCTCTGGAAGGTAATTTGGTTATAGTGATTTAAGCTGAGGGTTAAAAGCCAGGAGTGCTGGCTTCCAGCCTGGTTTCCAATCATGGTGCAACTGTCAGTCTCCCCAGCTTTCTGTGCCTTAGTTTCCCCATGCAGAGGAGGAGGAATGAGGATGATTTACCCACCCAGCGCGCTGAACCCAGCCAGGTTTACTTGGTGCTTTGAGATGTCCTTATCAGCAGTCTGTCACTGTGCTGGATTGTTACTAACTGAGTCTTTTCCACCTCTGAGCATCCTCCTGACCCCTTAGATGGCCGAGGGAGATGATCCTGTGTCCTCCCCTGGACCACCCCATTGGTAACGCAAGGCTCCAGCATGGGGTGAATTTCCCCTAGATGAGTAATGGCTTTTCTAATGCACGGGCAGGCTGTCAGCTTCCCTACTCCCAGTGTTTTATGGGTTTAACTGAACGGCTCTGAACTCCCTAGTAAGAAATAAAGTTATCCCTCAGCGTCCCTTCTAAACATTTCACTCAGTGCAAACGGTGTTTAAGAAAAATGAGGACATATTTCTTCTTAAGGATGCAGTATCCCCCTTCAGAGGCCTAATTTATGCCATATATCACTGGCCAGGGAGAGAAAGGCAGCACAGACCTCACACTAGGAGTGAGCTGGCCCTAGCACAGCCCAGGCACAGACGCTCCTGCTGCAATGGTGCAATGGGCTGCAACTCAAAGTCCTCCAGAGTCCGCAGAGTCCCCGCTGGAGATCAGAGCCCGGCTGGCAGGCAGCAGAGCAGGACGGACACCTGCTAACACTCAGCACTGCGCTGCCTCCTCGGCTGCCGCATCGGCCCTCTCCCACTGCAGAGACCTCCTCACCTGCACCGCGCCAGCCTGCGTGGACCCCGTCCTCCTCACCCTGCCCCAGCTCAGCCCCGCTCGGGGCTCTTCTCCCCTGCACGGCTGAACTGCGACAGCCTCCACACTGGCCCCGGTCCCTCGCACTGCGCCGGTCTCTGCGACACTGCCTTCTCACCTGCCACTGACCTGCTCTGCTGCCGCTCGACCAGCTCTTCACAGGCATTTGGCACAGCTGGTGGGGAAAGTGGTTCAACTGCGAGCAAGGACAGGACTAATCCTTCTTCACAGCTCTTTAGTAACGCACGCCTGAACCTTTTCCTGAGCAGATCTCAAAAATGATCCTAAATGTGCTTTGATCTTGTCTACCCCCAGCCTCCTTACTCTGAGAGCCACTACAGCTCTGCTGCTCGCCCCCGAGCACTGAGACAAAGCTCCTTGCCTCTGTCCTTCCCTTCGCCACGCTCTGCACTCACGTACCCCGAACCTCCAAAGGACAAGAAATAAGCCCCTCTTTCTGCATACAAGTAACACAGGGATCTTCCAGAATTAACAAAAGGAGCAGACTGGAAAGAAGAGGGGGAAAAAGTGAGTAACGGGAGTCAGGAACTCTGGTTCTGCTCCCTGCTCTGCCACTGACCTGCTCCTTCTCTTCCAGCAATTAACAGCATGCAGGCTCCCCTTCTGCCCTTGACCTGCTGCGTCTCTTCAGATGGTCAACCATCTGGGCAAAGATTTCTTGCCTAGCTTAGTGGGCCCAGTATCTTGTTTGCAGTTTTAGGTGCTACTGCAATTCAAGTAACAGCAGAGGAAAAGCACTGATTCAGGACAGTTTGAAAATCCTCAAAAAGCTCAAAAGTCCCTTGCGTCCTGTAGCCAACTTTCTAGTTCATCTGTCAATGCAGGATCTTTGATGAGACATTTCAACAGCTTCCTCCTCTTGGTCCCATGAAAACCTGCTCTCGGAGCTCCAGCCTAACGCAGCGAGCGGGGTCTCGCGGCTCCCCAGGCTAAGAGAGGCTGCTCCTTGGAGCCTCCTGTCTTCAGAGGCTTTCTTTCAGATAACGTAAAGCCAAGAGGATTGGCTTTTCTGATCCAGTTTCTCCTCCTTGCGTTATTTATTTATTTATTATTAATTTTTTAGTCCAGTTAAAAGGTTTACTATTCAGACGAGCCTAAGTGGCCTCACTCAGCCTAAGTAACTCCATAAATCAAGCAGAACTGCTAACATCTACATCACAATCCCGCCATCAATCTCCCCACAGGTTGTGAAGAAAACTGAGGGGAAAGAAGCAAAAGGGAGAGTGAAGAGTAATAGCTCATCACCATCAGGTCCCTGCAGGCTAGCTGTGGCCCTTGGAAAACTCCCTATGAAGCCAGACATGTTGTCAGGGCAACTAAATGCAAACACGGTGCCTAACTTCACCTCTCCATAGACACGCATGCACACTCCTGGTGCTGTGCCAGGAGGACACGGTGGACGCAGAGAGAGGGAGGGAAGGGGTGGTGGAGGGCAAAGAGGGCTGGGAAAGCCTCCGGAGCAGGGCCAGCCAGCCCGTGCAGGAGCCAGCTCCCAAGGAATGAAGAACAAGCCAAGACGTGAGCCTCTTTGAAATGTTGCACTGACCCCTTTGTAAACGCTGAGACAGGGCAGGGGGTGCAGTAAAACACTGAGGTGGTAGAGAGGGAACCAGACTTAGCTGCAAGTACCTGACACTGGGGGAATAAAAAGGACCTGGGAGAGACAACAGGTCTCTTAAAGGACACAGATTTGGAAGAGAATTGCTCAAAGTTTCATCAGTCCCTCTTGGTGACTGTCTTTAATGAGTTACTTTACAGAGAACCCAAACCCACCATGACCAAAGTCAGTGGAGAGCAGCTCCCTGGCTTCAGGCCGGGCTCAGGGTCATCCCTAATCGAAGGCAGGGGTTAAGTGAGCCACCTCCTAAAAAAGGGTCCCTCCAAACCCTGTTGGTAGTTGGTAGGCTGTTTAAGAGCAATTTGCAATCCCTTTCAACACCCTTAAGCTCAGACCCAACAAAGAATGCAGACTCCTAATTAATTGCAGTGGGAAGTCAGGAGCTAAATGGGAGTTGGGAGCCTGAATGCTTGTTGCATCACTAAGAAACACAGGGCCAGAAAAAGTTCATTATTGTGGTCTTTCGAGGTCCTGCAGAGTAAATCAGTGTGTTAGCCTACACGAGGTGAGTGAGACCTTAGCAAGAGCTGCATGACAGAGAGCAAACTAGAGCATTATAGCCTTCCAGCTTGTGCTACGTCCTCCCCACAGCCCCCGACTGCTGCCTGAGCTGTATGTGATCAGGTAACATGCTCTGGGCTTGGCATGCAAAGGGGGCACTCGGATCCCTTAGAGGTTTCTATAACCCCCAAGTGGGGCTGGGAGTCTTTTGTGAACCCACAGAGCAGGCACCCACCACACACAGTACTGCAAGTTCAGGGGCTCTTTAATCCCCGGAGATGCCTGGCACCTGCAAATACTGTGCAGCATGGTTAGGAGAAACGCTTGTCCGTCCTGTTTGTGTGGAAAAGGCTCACGGTCTGGCCAGAGCAGAGCAGAGCTGAGCTCTGGTGTGAAAGCAGTGGGTCATCCCTGAGCTTGTTAACTCAGCAGTCCTGTCAGAGCGGCGTGGGAGAGAAACCCCACCAGCTGGGCTGTGGGGGCACTCACCCCACACTTCCCACTGCTCACACCGACACTAATTCTCTGTCTTGCCTTTTGCTGCTCTTTCTTCTGGTCATTAGGGCTCATCTTCTTATCTCTCCTGTCCTCGTGAGCCCAGCCATGCGCTAGTGCTATCACTAATTGCAAACACCCATCAGTGGGAACACACACGTGTACAAAAACGTGGCCGTGCAGGTGCACTATCACATGCAGAGGCACACACGACCCAGCACACAAGCACACGCAATCGCATACCCATGCATGTGCTCATGAAACGGTACGCACACAGAACACATGCTAATGCATGCAACCGTCTAGGTACCTGTGACCGTACAAGTATTACATCCGCACACCGCAATACACAGACAGATACCCAGCGTATGCACCTCCCCAGAGGCGCACACCCGCACGCACCGAGCTCTGCTCAGCCCCGCACACACGGTGAGCACCCACATCCATACAGCCCACCAGCAGCCACACATGCAGACGCACACAGGCAGCCACCCGTGCGAGTGCAGAGCACCCCGCGTGCACTCACACACACACACACACACACTCATACGCACGCACGCTTTCAGCACAAGCCCGCATGCCAGGAGCGGTTTATTCTGCAGCTTGGAGTGAGAAGACAGTGGGCTCCCAGCCGGACCCTGCAGACAGACTCGGCAGCAGGGACAGACACACTCCCCATCCCACCAAAGAGCCCCTCTTTACCCCCAGCCCATCTGCACCTCACACCTTAAGGCAAAAAGAGCATCGGTGAGTGTCTCATTGGAGCTGGCGTCCCAGCGGAGTGTGTGTGCCGGGCAGGGGATCTCTCCCTCTCCCTCTCTCTCTCTCTCTTCCACTCGCATCTTTTCATGAACTCTATTTCTCTTTCCTTTCTGAAAACAACTGAGCTGTAAATACTGTTTAACCTTCTTCCCCCCTTCCCCCCTCCCCTCCGCACTATAAAAACACAAATATGCCATAACTCAGCTGGCTCAGCCGCCGCGCCTCCAACATGCCCTGCTCCAGGCCTCTCAGGAAGGTCATAACAAACGACTTTCCGATTCAGTGCTCCTGAAATAATTTTGTGTATTAAAACCTGAATCTGCACTTTCTGGACCGAAAGCCTCTCTTAATTATGGCAAGCGTCCTTGGGATGGACAGTGATCCTTCACTACAGCACCGCTAACCAACCGGAGAGGCAGCCGGCTCCGGCTCCCCACCACCACCTCCTCCCGCTGCCCCCTCCCACCACCACCCAACCCACGGCCCCCCTTGCTCCCTCGCCCCCCCGCCTTCCCTTTGCCCAATCTGTTTTCAAAGTGTGTCTGTCCTTTATTAAATTGTTTTCTTTTCCACATTATCAGTTGCCATGGAGACCTCATCTCTCGGATTATTTGAATTTCATTATATCTATTGATTTGGGAGCATTTCATCTTTTTTATTGTTTTTCTGTCAATTTTCAAAACGAATAACCATCTAATTTGCGTCAGTGCTGATTATGTTTGTCCCTCAATAGAGGTCGGCAGCTGCGTCGGGGAAACAAATCAATGGGAAACCATCATAAACCTCCCCAGTACAATCTCCAGGATATGTGGGTGACATTCCACGCCTGCGAGAAACACTCATCATATCCAAACTTCTTTCTTTCTTTTCTTTTTTCTTCTCCCCTCTTTTTTTTTTTTTATTTCCCCCTCACAGCTAGCTCCACTGGCCGGTGGCAGGTCACGTTTAAAATCATATTTATTTTACACACATACATGTACAATTTTGGACGCATCACATTTTCAGACAGGGAGGGGACAAGGGTGAGAAGAGGGGGAAGGAATTTTTTTTTTGTAAGAAAGAAGGGAAGAAAAGGATGACGAGGGAAAGAAAAAGGAAAAGTGGATCGGGATTGCAAATTGCTTACTATGTTTTTTTTTTAAATAATTTATGCAATTTTAAGCATTTATGTATAAATTTTTTAATAAGCCACCCTGGAGCAAAATAGCCATTAACATCCCGACGTCCTTCTGTCCAATGGGCTCGTGTGCAGGATCAATTTCCGAGAGTACTTTCCTTTTTTTTATGACATGATAAAATGCTTTTAAAGCAACTTACACAAATATGGAAATTTTTTTCCCCTCCTCTTTTCTTTTTTTTTTTTTTTTTTTTTTTTTTATAACAGCCTCCACTTATTCACCGGGGAGAGCGAGCAAGCGAGCGAGAGTGTGTGCGTGTGTGCTGGGGAGGGCAGTTGGCAGAAGGATAGACCCAGCCCTAACTGGAACGGACCTGCCTGTCCTTCTAACAAGGGCATAAACTTTCATTAGCGATGCACACAGTCAAAGGCAATTTAGGGAAACGCGCTGTACAGAAAAGGAAAACCTCAGCGTTTTTTATACAGCGGCTCCTTGGCTCCGTCCAGGGGGCTCTATCCTTGAGCTCAGCTTGCGCTCTCCAACCAAAGTGACCCCACCGGCCATGGGGGAGGCAGGAGCAGGGGCCGGGGGGAAGAGGCTGGGGCTGCTCTCGGGGACGCTGGTGCCCAGCAGTGCCAGCCTCGGCCCCTCGCCTCGGCCCTGCCAGCAGCCTGCACGCCCCGCAGCTGGTCCAGAGAAGCCAGTCAATATTAATGTCTTGCTGGAACCCACCGGTCCTACAAGAGGCCCAGAGGTATCTGTTGCTCTGCCCACTGCAGAGCTTCGCCCCTCCGATGGGCTAGTCCTCCCCAAAGGTCTCTATTTTGGGTTTCCGCACGCTGACAAGTAGCTTGCAGCCGCTCGATGCCCCTTTGGGGCATTAGTTACAAGCTGGCTCTGCCCAGACCAGACAGATGTGTCGCTGCTGCTCCTGTTTCCACAGGGTATATAGGCTAGTTATTTTTGCAGCTGGGACATGTTCAGCCTCACACAGGAACCTGGAAAATGCCATTCCTAAAGGGATGGCTCCTGCCACTGGCCCCGTGAGCAGGCACGGCTCTGCGGAGGAGGGACGCGAGCACACGGCTGGAGTGAGAGCAGGCCAATACGAGGGGCTTCAGCAGGGTCTGAAAGTCACGACCACACATTGGAAATGAAACAAAACTATTTCTCCAGCTAGCAGTTCCCTTGGCCCTCTGTCTTTGGGGTTGAAGCTTATGCACCCTGAGCCAGATGTACATTATACATGCCCAAGCGTGGGAAGTCCCTCTGCATGTTCCTATTATTTGCTTCAACATGAAGCCCTGACACTGGTTTTTCTACAAGAGTAGATGTCTTTACCTTTTTGTATGACACACTTCCAGAGATAACACAGACCTATGAATTTAATCCTACTGACAGCAGGCTTACTGCTACCTTACACAGACCCCTGCATGCTCCCAACCACGTGCAGCCCTGGTGCAGGCTCACCCCAGCCGCACAGTGCTGGCCAGCACAGAGCTGTGCACACACCTGCCCCATATGCAATGTTTGTGAGTATTTGAACTAAAGCAGAGGTTAAAAAAAAAGAAAAAAAAGAAAAATTCAAGGGACAGCCAATGCTCAGCTGGAAAAACACAAAGTGCCGAGAACAGCAAACCCAATCAATAACAATCACAACCCCAGCAGCGGGTGAGGAAAGCGTGAACCGTTTTGGCCTGCTCCCTGCATGCTCACCCACTTGGGAAAACACAGTCCCTCAGAGGGCCATGATTTCATCCCCTCCTGCTCCACCCTACATTCACCCTCACCAAAAAGCTTTACAGAGTACAAGTCCCCAGGGCTCCTGTTTCGGTCAGAAACTCAGCAAAGAGGAGAGAGAGTCCCTGCACAGAGGAACAGGACTCCCGGCAATGAGCTGGCGCCTGAGGAAGGTTCTTGATGCTATGAAAGGCTCTGCTTCCAGCAAAGTGCTCCTTACACGCCTCATCCTCCTAACCTCCCCTCCCCTCCAAAGTTTTGCCCTTTGTGTCCCCCTTCCCCTCCCAGTTGCCAGCCTCAGCCTTAGTGTGCTCCTCCCCTCCCCTCTTCTTTCCTCAAGTTCCCAACACCATCTCAGCTTCCTCCTTCCCAACGTCTGCCAAACCTCTTGTGCCCCAGTCCGCACCCCCATACCCTCCTCGCACCTCTCTTCCCTCAGTCCCAGTGGGCTACCACCCACAGCTGGCAGAGAAAGCTGTGCTGCCCAGGGACCAGCACCCCCAGGGACCAGTGACCCAGAGGAGGGGGAAACATGAAACCTGTCAGGGAGAAGGTGGGAGCTCTCCCTTCTCCCGGTCTTGCGTCACTCCTCACCCAGCTGTACAGATTTGGGGGATTTCACTGTAGCAGCAGAGAGGTCAGCAGGAGTTGAAGGTTTTCAGATCATATATATCACTCTATATGGTCTTGTCTATAGTGAGTGCTAAATATAACCAAGCCAAACCTGGAGGTGACTTCAGTGCTTTTATGCAGGGACGTCAGCCACTGCACAGGCCCCCTCCACTACCTCGAAGCGATACAGATGTCAACAGTCACAATCCAATACCGAGGACGCCTGTGAACCCTCTGTCCTCCCACTGCCAAGACTACGAGCCAGGTTTTCTCTCTCTCCCCCTTTCCCTCTCTCAGGTGTCCATAATAGTTCCTCCTTTTGAGTGGTGACCAGTCAAAATAAGGCAGCATTTGCCAGCTTCAAGGTCCATTTTTCCACGAGATGTTGGACCCTCTTACCTATGGCACGCCAGCATCTGTTTCAGCACAGCTACTTAAAAAACTTGAACAGTGGAAGAAGCTCTGAATAGATGGGGAAAGTCTCTTGTGTGGGTCAGAATAATTAGACTGAGCTCAAATTGGCTTTACGCATCTGCTGCTGCCTCTGAGCAAAATCAAGCCATGTTGCTTCCATCAGCATCTCTCCACTGTTAGCCTTACCCCGCAGAACAGAGGGGACCACATACTGCCTTGTATAGGGCATCTCTGGGAACAAGACTTGCTTCAACAGAAGCCATAAAGCCTCCTTATCCAGCTATCATTAAAGCCAAGAGAAGAGAGGCCAGACAGAGAGATTGAGATGAGCCATTTCCCCAACAAACTTGCTTCCCTTTTTCATTCGCTTCTTTCTTTTTTTTCCCCCTTTAACTGTCATTAAAATAACAAGTTTCTGTTACAGTCTAAACATTCCCACATTGTATAAAGGGTTATGTTACACTAGAGTCACTGCCGGGCCCAGTGTTTGCACAGAAACCTCACTGCAGGTCCCCCCTCCTGACGAAGTGACTTATTAAAGTTTAAACAGTAATTAACAGAACAATAAAAATAAAGGGATGTTTGGGGAGTCGTAGTGCACACAGGGTTTTTGGCAGTGCCAGCACTTTTCAGTGCCCTGCGCTGGCAGAAAAAACGGCTGCAAAACCAGTGGGAGAGATCGTGTGCTCGAAGCCAGGAAGGGGCCGCGGCGAGGCCAAGGTGCGATCCCAGCCCCAGCACGAGGGTGCGGAGAACAGCAGACAGCAGGATGCGAGGGAATGGTATGGTGCAACTGGGGAAAAGATGCTGAAGGGTCACTTGGCAGGACACTGAGTCGGATTCAGTGCTCGCTACCAGCCCTGCACTCAGTCTGCGCGAGTACATGCCAGACAGCACCAACAGCCTCTGGTGCCTGTTCCATTCTATTGAGATGGCCTGGACAAGCCCCCAAAATCTGAGTTTGGGGAATTTTGTCTCTAAAACCAGACCTGGGCTTGGGGAAGTAGCTCCTTTACTTTAAAGGAGACTGGCGGAGAGGAAACAGCAACAACAGAGCAAACCCCTGAGAAACTCTTGCCACAGGGAGAGCTTCTACAAGAGACCCAAAGAGCAGCCCCCTTGCTTGGGAGCTTTAAAACCAAACAGGAGAAGGCATCTTGTAGGGACCAATCCTGCCCTGGCCCCATGCAGGTGTGGGGAGCTCTGAGCTGCAGATCCAACAGGGTATTAGTAATTCTGGAGTCATTCCCTCCTGAAATGCAGTCAGAGCCAGGACCACAGGGCCAAACACTAGAGCCTAATTCGCTATGCAGGACCACAACCCCATCTCTCCCACCAGAGCAGAACTTTTTCAACCTATGTGAAATGGGATAATCAGGGTTCCCTTTATAGGAGCAAAACTGCTTTTCTTCTGTTTTGTTCCCATCCCAGTTGCCTGCCTTGCACAGGATGAGCTCCAGAGCATGTGGGTAGAATTTAAGCTTAGGTTGTCAGCCCTCCCTGTTACCCAACATGCAGCAATGCAGAAAGATCTCATTTGAAGATATTTTTGGTGCCTATTGTAACTATTCTCAAATGTTTGCCTCAGTAGCTCACAGTGCTAGTTGGCTCTAGCCCTGATGTGTGACTCAGTACACATAGCATTGTGCAGTCCCATGTTTGCTAAATCTCTTCCAATACAACTGCTCAGTTTGCAAATAAAAAGACAGCTCCATAAGGGTGGATCTCCTGCGCAGAGTGAACTCAGGGAGTGCTGCCTTGAGCCCTCTCCCACAAAGCCCTCCCCCAAGTCTGGTACTCTGCACCCCAAGCCGGCCAGCCCAGCCAGGTAGCAGCATGGCATTCACCCAGACTGGGGAGCTGCCCCACTGCTGCGAGGATGCACGTGGAGACTGTAGAACCAGCTGCTCCCAGTCTGCCTACAGCCTCCCTTCCCTCCTCTGCTTGGGTGCAGGACGAGGAAAATTCTCTCAGACTCTGCTGCTGACGGAGCCTGTGGCAGCTCTGTGAACAACCACAGGAGATGCCCTGAGAAGTCCCAGTATTGCACCAGTACAAGTCACCCAGGTGAGGACACTTGGACCCGGTGTGCCTGCTCACACCTCCAGGAGGCTAACCTGCCAGCTCACAGTCATGCACCGGTCCTGCAAATTCATTCTGCAATGACAATGTACTCCAAATGCCACAGGCTTAGCTTTAGAGCAGTCCATGAAGTTGATTCCTCCTCTTCAGTTCCCTTGCTAGTAAGGGGGACTCTGTCTTCTGCTTTCTCAATGGTGAACTAATGAGCTTGTTTCTGCAGCTGCTATCTTGGCACTGCAGGGTAAAGACACATTTCAAGCTTCTCAAAGTCAACAGGTCTCATTCTACTTCCAGCAGCTCAGTGGTATCCAGCTCAACACTATCACTTACTGGCAAATATCCACCAACATGAAAAAAGACACAAACACTGATGAGGGATCCTGGCTACTCTGCTGCTCCTGCCCTCCCACCAACAAACACCACCAAGTCCCTGCAGGAACACCCAGGCTCACTCGCTGAGCAACCCATTTCCCAGCCTTTGCTCTCTCCATCTGCTGTTCCACCAAGGCCAGGAGGAGAAGCCACCTCCAGACACTGCAGAGGAAAGGGATTTGGGGACAGTGAAAGCACAGAGCAGCGGTGGGTCAAGGGTCCCTGCAGACACTGCAGCTGCTGGCTCCCTGCTGGCAGCTCCTGCCCCGGGATGGGGAATCACTGCCTTTGAATCGATAATCCTCAGCCTCATGCAGAACTCTTTCCACCAAAAGACAACTGTGACTGGGATCCACTGGCTTTCCTGAGGGCAGATCAGTCCTACAGGAACATTTTCAGGTCCTCTGTAGTCTAGAGTAAATAGCAGGGATAGTCATGATTTACTCCACAGTCTGGGAAAGGAGAGAGCTCAACTCCCAAAAACCGAAGGAAAGTGTTAAAAATGTGACTTCCCAGGCAATTACCAATGGCGATTTTTAATAAGCTGTTTTCTAGCCACTGGAGGAGCATGGGACATGGGGGAATCAGCTGTTACAAATCTGAAGTCTGAGCCAGCAGTGTGCCCAGGTGGCCAAGAAAGCCAGTAGCACCCTGGCTTGTATCAGAAATTGTGTGGCCAGCAGGACTAAGGAAGTGACCGTCCCCCTGTACTCATCACTGGTGAGGTCGCACCTTGAATAGTGTAGCGAGGGTCCCAAAACCGAACATGAGAAAGCCATTGAGGTGCTGGAGCATGTCCAAAGAAGGGCAATGAAGCTGGTGAAGGGTCTAGAGCACAAGTCTTATGAGGAGCAGCTGAGGGAACTGGGGTTCTTTAGCTCTACAACTACCTGAAAGGAGGTTGTAGCCACATGGGGATCAGTCTCTTCTCCCAAGCAACAAGCGACAGGACAAGAGGAAATGGCCTCAAGTTGCACCAGGAGAGGTTTAGATTGGGTATTAGGAAAAATTTCTTCACCGAAAGGGTTTTCAAGCATTGGAACAGGCTGCCCAGGGAAGTGGTGGAGTCACCGTCCCTGGAGGTATTTAAAAGATGTGTAGATGTGGTGTTTAGGGACGTGGTTTAGTGGTGGACTTGGCAGTGCTAGGTTAATAGTTGGACTTGATGATCTTAAAGGTCTTTCCCAACCTTACCAATGCTACGATTCTATGAATTCAGCCTAGGTTTCAAAGGTGCTGGTTTAATAAGCCGTGAGTTGAGCCTGCACTAGCAACAGCCCTGCAAATGAGTGCCAGAGCGGGGGGCTGGCATATCAGGGTTCAGAATTAATGAAAACAAGACCTTGGCAACCTCAGTGATTTTACTGCATTCTGGTGTAAACTGATAAACTTGCACGGTGCTCCAGGGAGGATGTGAGATGGAAGGAAGGGGGAAGGGAGAGGGTGAGTGGGAGACATACTGATGCCCTTTTCCCTTACACCTGTGTTTTAACCGGGCTCCAGCAGATGAGCTGCAAGTGTGACACATGGCTTCCCATGCCTCCCTCACTGCCCTGCGCCCCACTCAGCACCCTGCTTCACTGCTCAAGATGTCTTCACAAAAGCCTGTCCTGAATCCTCATAAGGTCCCTGAATCCCGCTGCCAGGGAGGTAAATGGCGTAAGATAAGACAGTAAGATAAGACAGATCTATCATCAAACAGAGTCTTGTTTGGCCAGCAACTCTATGCCCTCTTATCCCCAAACCTTCTATTGCAACATTTTTATGTTCTCGGTAGCTTTTCTGCCTCCATGGGAAATTAAGAGTAACTGGCTTGTTCAGACTTGCCCTTGCCCTCAGTTTCTACAGAAAGCCCCCAAATCCATTGCAAGTCAGGCAGGGCAAGCTCTGTCTGAAAACCCCTAATCAGCTGAGCCACTGGCTCTGGCTTTTTCTTCCATTTGCTGCCCCAAGCCAGCTGGATGTACAAGAACAGCAGGCAGAATTCAGTGCTGGAGCAAGATGCTGCGTGAGTCAGCAGCACCACAGCCTGAACTGCCTCCCCAGGAAAGGCAGATACAGGTGTCTCTGCCACGTCTCACTCCTGGAGATCTCCTCGCGCATTCCCAAGGTTTCTCTGAACTGATGTGAGCTGAGCTGCCGGTCTGCTTTCTGAAAGACTCTCCTGCCCCACAGACTGAGGATGAGCGGCTCATCTCTATCTAGTCCTGAGCACAAGCAAGCAAAATCAACATGTCAAATATCGCAGACACTCTCAGCCCAGTGTCTCAGCTCTCCTCTTCCAGACCTGCTAGGCTCAATCCCTCTCTGACTGCTCTTATGCTAATGTCACTCTGCTAAGCTCAGAAGAATGATTTTCCCAGTTGACACCACATCAGTGACAGGAGAACTGAGCTTATGCCTTTCCACTGCCACTCACATCAAACTGAGAGAAAAAGACACGCCACTCAAATCTGAACTTTTCATCCCATTCACCCAGCTACAGGATGTTTTCCAGCTCCTGGCTGTGTTGGAGTCAGGGTCTGCAGACTCAATTGCAGCGAGAGTGGCAGTGCTTGAGAGGGGAGATGTGTTGAACAGGTACAAGTAGGTACAAATAGAACAACAGAAGGTGCCCCCAGGTCAGCACTCACATGCATTTTCCTCGGCCATGTCTGAGGAGACTTGGAGTCAGAACAGAGCACAGCTTTGCATGGGGGTCTCAAACATTTTCACAATGCAGAAAGACTGTCCTGTGCACTTCCTTTTCCAACACGTCGTTCAGGATGCCTCTACAGCAATGCCAGTAACTGCCTGTAGGGAATGTTAGAAAATTATCTAATGCACTCTTAATCACCTGATCTTGCAATCTACAGAAGGAAATAGGAGCAGCCAGCACAGTATGACCCTTCTTCTAGACACCACTGACTTTAGATACCATTATCAGTGGTAGCCTGGTCCACATCCCAGAACTCAAGCTCTCTTTTGGTTAACAGGCCATGAAATTATTTAGACTATTCTTGATATTACATTCTGTTATAGTTGTAATTAACACAGAAGATCAGCAGTGCCACATCCTGCAGTATTTTGCTGAATACAGAGGAGACTGAGAGCTTAGAAGCACTTAGTCTTCACCTAACTCGGCTTCTGCTAGGTTTATGGGAAGCCAACGCTTCACAGCAGACCTATCCCACAAGGAAAGCGTTTGATATTGTCAGAGATTTTAATTCACATATATTTGAAATACGATATGGGAACCAGCACCCTAAAGTCAGATCTTACCTCCTTTTTTTGGAAAGGACTTTTAAACAAAAGAAAAAAATCTTCCAGCACACTAAGCGTTCGGCACTATCTTCTATCAGGGAAGCCTAATTATACCCATTATACTGATGAGGAAGCACTGGCACAAAGCTATGCATTCGCATGGCTACAGATACAAAGCGAATCAGTTGCAAAGCTGGAAATAAACCCGGGAATCATGGTGATGAGCTCATCACCCACCTCAGCACAGCTGCACGTGGCTGGTCATGGACTAGACCATGTCCTACCCATGTCCAGCAGGTTACAGAGCTGGTGAGGTGCTCTCCACACATCTATTTAACAGGGTAAAAGTTTCAATCCCACTGCTGAGATGGCTTGGGGTGCTCTGGGACACTCAAGGGACTGGTCACATAAGATGGCCCACAAAGACCAGTGACTCAGCTCACTGTCTCGGAGACAGACTGGTGGGCTGCAGACACCCAACAGCCAGAGCATCAGGTCTGAGCCACCAAGATGCTCTGCAACCACACAGACCGTGGCAGGGATGAATCATCTGCTCCTTCTGAAGCAGCTTAATCAACTTTCCTGCATGTGGATCCTCGCAGCAAGGTCCAGCCTGATCCGTCTATGTATTAATGATCCCCTAGCATGTAAAGCCCAGAGATTTTCCTTGGCACCAGTGGCCAGCGCTTGCCCTGCACTCTCTCTGCCAGGTGCTGGGTGCTCAGGTCTAAGAAAGGCTGCAGAATCCCTTGGGATTGAGAGTCATTACATAAACAATACAATAGGATCACGGGCTGTAATTGTAAAAGCGCCTGAGGTCTTGGCACTGAAGACTGCCTCAGCAAAGGCCTCTAAATGGAGACCCAAACAAAACAAACAAAAGCCCCAACTCTGTCAGCACTTAATGAACAATAATAAATAATAAATAATAACCCTAAGAGCCAACCTAGCAAGACAGATGTGAGGCATCAGGGCAGCTCTGAGGAAAGGCTGACCCTACAGCAGTTGCCCTCCCTCCCCAGTTTCCAGTACATTGAGCTCAGGTCACCGGGTACTTGCAGGATTAGGTCCAGAGGGGGGAACCTGGATCTCTGTCAAGAGTGTGCACCCCCCAGTAAGATGTGTGAGAGCTGCAGCCTTTGTATGTCCCTGGATCAGGACCTTCACCTGCTAAGTGAGCACACACGTACACCAAGTCATGCCTAGCTCTTCTTACTGCAGGATCTCTCTTTAAGTGCTAAAGGCAAAAAGAAGCAGATGGAGCTGAGCAAGGGAATCCAGATAGGTGCAAGTCCAGAGAAGCCTCTCCCCAGCATCATTATAGTCTTGACTCAGAGTTCCCTACCTGTGCTGTGCAAGCTGAGCTGCCGACAGGACACCAGGAGACCTGCTTGGCAGGGACATGGGCTGAAACAAAGGGCCTAATTTAAGTATTTTTATAACTCGGTTCTTGTGACAGTGGGTTTAGCAGTTGCCAGCCATCTGGAATAAAGAATTACAGCCACCTCCCCTAATCCTATATTGCCTAAACCCTAAAGCTGGTTATGGTGCAAGGATGAGGCAGCAGGCTGGGAGGAGGCAGTGATGGAAAGGTGGGGGTGGAGAAGGGACCACAGGAAAATTCTCAAACTTATATCTTTTTCCTGCAAGGTGCTGGGTGGTCCCAGATGTGTCAGAAGTATTTTTGCTAGGAATCAAGAGAAGGCAGAATGAAGAAAAAGGGGAGAGAAGGGAGACAAGGAGTCCTCCATGACCACACAGTCGCATACACCACACTCACACACACACACTCTCACACACACACACAGAGGCTTACTGGTCCGCGCAGGGCTGTCAGGTAAATTAGATCTGAAAGCTGACAATTTCTGACCATATTTCCTTGATTATTTCAAACAAATGCACACCAGCCGCTGTAAGGAGATTAAAGTGACATAAACGTCCCGAGTGGGAGGAGGGAGGGCAGAGAATTCAGGTCACCCCCATCCGTCCCCCATTTGACAGCCGCTATATCGCTATCCAATCCAATAAAAAAATCCCCCCCTTTTGCTTTAATTAATTTTACAGCTAGCTTGCTTAATTACTTTCAATCAAAATCCTCCTGCCATCGCAAAATTAGAGATGGTTGAGCTCCATTAGCCTAAATTCTTCATTTCCATATAGAAAGAGGCTCCCTCGGCAAAGCCAAGAGGGCTCCCTCCTATTCAAGCTGCCATCGGACAGATGCCTGTCCCTCTGTCTGTCTCCAGTTCCTTGGGAGAAGGGGGAGGAGAAGGCTACAGTCTTGTTCCCACCATCCTCTTTCATAAAGCATCTCCTTGAGAGCCCTGGACATGGGAGGCCTCTCTGCTCACAGCAAAGACTGCAAGAGGCAAGAAGGACAGCCTGCCCTCGTGGCCTTCCTATGGCCGTGCTGGAATGAGCATTTCCGCGGCTGCACGAAGGAGCTGGGATGGCAGACAGCCTCCTTTCTGCTCAGCTTTCTGCTGTGGCTGCTACACTGGGGACAGGATCTGGAAGGGACACCTCTCCCACGAGGGCTGGACCCAGCGCTGCCACCGTCATCCCACACAGGCGTGTGGGCATCACTAACTCGAGCTGGTCTCTGCCGGACACATGGAAAGGACATCGAGGGGACACAGGGGCAGATCACTTTACATCTGCCTGTTGTGGGGTTTGGTACCTTCCTTCAGAGCATCTGGCACTAGCCGCTGTCAGAAACATGACACTGTGGACCACGGAGCTGTGACATTCCTGTAGCTCCTGTAAGCATCATTAGCACCTCCCTCCTGCAAACACAAATCATGAACTGTCCCATTTTGGGCTGATCTGAGAGCAGTCCCAACTGGTCTCACGTCCATGAAACCTCCTCAGAAGTGCAGGGAGTGGCAGCAATAAAGCCATACAGAGCTGGGAAGGAGACAAGAACCTCAAGCGGGTGGAGAGGACGGGTGCAGGAGGAAACCCTGGAAGGAGCTGGGCACGCTGGGAGCGGAGGAGGAAAACTAGCTCCTCTTGGAGGACTGTGGGAACTGGAAAGAATTACCCAGACCGCTCCAGTGGATCACACTGCAGCATGGTTTCCTCCCATTTTCTCCAATTTTCTATGGTCTCCTCCTTTTCCATCTCCCCACACTATGTGCAGAGCAATGGTCTTAATGGGGTTTTACGTATGCTCAGCACTCCATGTAGGTACTGAGCCCTGGGAACCGATTCAGTCATTTAACCCGGCCGGTGGAGCTTGGCCCCTGCTCCCTCCTCCCACCACCTGCCCAGGCCACACGCACACCCAACCTGGGGCTGCAGGAAGGTCACACCAGCACCCCGGTCTCCGCACCTTCCCACCCTTTGGAAAGCTCAAGGGGATTCATAAGCACAAGAAGCCCAGCTACGCCCCGACTCCAGGGAGGACAGGTCAAACCCTTGCTTCTTTAGAACAAAATGAAGAAGAGACAAACACAGACCTATTTTGTTTATAAGCTTAAAACTGAATCCAATGGCGCATCTACCTGGGGATTTTAGATTAAATGGTTTAAGAAACTCAAATAGGCTTTTTAATCCGGTCAAATAAAAAGAGCCCCAAAGAAGCAAAGAATTCACCCTGCCGAGCCTCACGCCTGTGAAGACAGCCAGGCAAGAAAGGCTTTCTTACTCTCTGCAACTCCTCCCCATCCTGGCATGGGACATGATGTATTTGCCAAAATCTGGAAGCTTAGGATACACCCTGTTCAGGACTCATGCAGACTTCACTTTCCCATGGACGACCCACTTCTATCATGCTGCACAACACTTTCTTCATCCTTTCTGTGTTCTCTTCTGCTGTTCATCTGGGCCCTTCCCCCTAATACCTGGCAGGCTGTGCGAGCACCATGCCAGCCCTGGTTACATCACCAGAGCCAGCCAAAAGCAATCCAAGAGAAGGCACCAAAACTCTTAATCCCCGTTCAACACACACGTTTATGCAGTGTCTTTCATACAGACTACCTCCATGAATGCTTCTCAAGAGATGGGTGAGAAGACGAGGCACTGAGCAGCCGTGTGCTCGTGAGATGCGGAAGGGAGACCAGCAGGGTCTGCCAAGGGAAGCTCCTGCAGAGAGCGGCAGCCGGACAAGCTAAGGTCTGACGGATGGCGACCAACGCTACACGGACTTGGGGAGTTTGATGAACATCTGGAGCTGAATCCTGACAAAGAGCAGGAAGCAAAGGGGCTCTTTTCTCTGCTGGATGACCACTTCTCCAGGACTCCCAGCGTCCTACCTCCTCCCAGTATCACATCTCACCAACTTTCCAACAGAAACTGTCCCCTATCCCCCACCCTGCTGTTCAACTCCGGAAACACTCAGAACCAGCCTTCCCCTGCACATGCTCTGCAATAAAATTCCCGACTTGTGTCTCGCCTGCTCCAATGCTCAGAGCAGCTGGGACAATAGAACAGAGAGGCCCTAAATCCACCAGACTCACCCTAAATAGCAATGGCCCATAATTTCGCCTGACATTCAGGAGCTTGTTATTCTTTCCCCTCGTCGCCTGGCTGGAGCTGTTCAGACCCATCAGTGTTATTCTATGCATTAAACGGGAAAAAAAACAACTCAACAACAACCCAGAGAGTTTTCAAGCCTGTCCAGTGAGGGCTGAAGGGGCAGCATCCCTAGCTGTGCTGGCAGTGGGAGAACAGGAGGAATCAATGCCTCAAAGCCAGACTCATCCCCTCTATACGGGGGAACACCACCGAGTGGGTCCTGCTGAGACCCCCAGCAGAAACACACACTTACCCTTTTCTCTGCTTCCTCCCTTAACAAGGGAGCTGCAATCTCTCCCAGCCCTTCCAGCCTCCCACCTGGTTCCCCAGGAAGGCTGCTGTACACTTCTCCCCACCACCCGGGAGTGGGGAGCTTTAACCACAACAGTTTGGGGTTTGGGTTTTTGTTTTTTTTCCAGGCTGGCTCCAGCTGATTAAGGACCTGCAACAGGATGTAGGGATTACAGCAAAACCTGGCTCCGGATCAGCTGGGGCACAGAGCCAAACGAGAGAGTGAGGATTGCCCCCAGCCTGGCTGCCAAACCAGCACTCGTCCTGTTGGGAGGCTGTGAGGGCTGGAGCTCTCCGCTGGAACAAGGCCCCTGCCCTCGCTGGCTCTGCTGGGGAATGGCCTGAAGCCCACACTGACAAACGTGCCCACATGAAGGGCAGGGTTGTGAGGACAAGGGATCTGTGGCTTACAGGGCTTGCTGGAGAGAGGAAAATCCCTTATGGCCTCGCTCTTCACGCCTTCACCCCGGGCAAAACAGAAGTGTGAGGGGGCAGGCGCATCCCCACCTCCCATCTTGAGCAGCAGGAGCAGCCCAAGTTGGAGATGCCCCGTGATTCCCCCATCCCTCTGCCAGGGTCTGCACCACGTGGAGCTTCTAGCGGGTATCCTGGAATAACACATGGCAAAATACTCTGTGCTGAGTTTTTAATCCAGGAAGAAGTGATCAGGGAAGGCAATAATCTCAGTTGGCACACAGAGCACAGCAGGATCTTGCTTCTGGGGAGGCATCAAGAGCAGAATTAGCTTCAAGGAGACTCTGGGGCTTTTTTTTCTTCTGCTAACACTGATCGCTGCCTAGACCAGCAGCAGCAGCAGCCCCCAGCATCTTTCTAAAGTGCCTGTCACTGCAATATCCAACCGCTGTTGTCCCCTGGGGGACATCCCCCCACGCTTGGGTTTTCCAAGTCCCTCTTGGACGGAAGCAAGAGGGCCAGTAGCAGTGAGAGTAGCCCTCCTGCTCTGACCTGAAGGTGTTAGCCTCAAGTCCTGTTTTAATCAGGTCTGGCAGAGCTGCTGCCTCGTTTCCCAGCCTGCCACCTCAGAGGGATAATTTACCAGCACTTTCTCGGAGAGCTCTGTGGAAGCACTTTGCAGAGCCTGCGTTTGCCTCTCCTCCATGGCCAAATCCTGCAAGCTTCGTACTGGCACGTCTCCCTCTCCTAGTGACCCCCAGGCTCTGTCTGAGTAAAGGAGATCATGAAGATGCCAGGATTTGGTTCTCTTTTCCAAGTGCTCCCTGGCAAGACCTGGCAGTAAGAGGGGGAAGCTGCTCGGAGCAGCAGGAGGGGGTGGAAATCTGTCTGGCAGCAGCAGCGCAGAGACTTCTTAGTGCTGCCCACCAGACTCATCGTAGCAGAGAAACTCTGGAGTCAGCTCCTGCCGGCCTGGGGCTGCGGGGGGAAGGCAGGAGTTGATATTGCAGGCAGAGGCCACTGGGATACCATTGAAAGCTGCTAAATATGACCAGGTTAGCACTTTAGTCTTTAATGGCAGGTCACCATTAATAAACCCAGGGCCCCAGGGTGCAATACGGAGCCTCCCTCCCCCCCTCCCCGAAATACTCATTTCATTAACTTCACTGTGCGCGGCGCTCGGCACCTGTCAGAGATTCGGCAGCCAGGAGGGTTGGCAAGGGTTAAGGACATCTTACAGCAGAGCTAACCACTCTCTCCAGACATGAAGGAGCAGTGAAAGCTGCCTGCACAGCACCCTTCTCCTTCCCACTGCTCCTCTCTGCCTCCAGTTCCCCCAGTTCATGCTGGAGACTAGCCCACAGGTTTTGGACCCACACAGACGGGGCACCCTAGGAAGCCTCATGAGTGGGGAAGAAGCACTGTCCAGGCCCACAGCCAACGGGCTGAGCGCTGGCGAAGGACAGCCAGAAAAGTGGCCCCTAACCCCGACTCCGGCACTGACTCCCTCTCTGGCCTTCAGGAATTCACTTCACGTCACCGTGCCTTGCTTTCCCCATCTGCAGAAAGACGACAGCAGCACTGATGGCCACAGCAGGGAAGAAGGGCGGAGGGGAGTTACTTTGGATCCAGGTAGGGAAGAAGCCCTTGTTAAACAAAAAGGCTGTGCAAACAATCAAGGCCAAATCCTGCTCTCGGGGATGCTGGAATGACCCACAGGATTGCCTCAGTATACAAAAGGGTGAACTTGGCCATTGCGAAAGGTAAGCGGCAGAGAGGGGCCGGTGGAGCCAGTGCAGGGGAAGGGACCACTCCGGCTCCGCACGTGCCATGCGCTCCCGCAGAGGCCTCCAGTCCTGGCGGCTGCAGCACGGAGGACAGGGAAGGACAAGGTGAGAGGAAAGCATAAGGACAGGGCTTTGCTCCACCTGCTTCCACTGCGATGCTGGCCGTTTCCTGGAGGGATGGTGGGAGGGGAGGAGGGACGAATGGATGTCCCAGCTGCCAAAAATCCCATCCCAAGTCTCTATTGATCTGCCCTACTTGGCAACTCAAGCTGCAGCCACCGTCTGTGGTGCTGGATCAATAAGACCTGGGCGGACAGGGAGGGAGAGGCGGGGTCTTTAGGGGGAAGTATTTTGATTTTTAGAGCGACTGCAGAGTCAAGGAAGAGAAAATACTGGGACTGAAGCTGCAGTTTAGTTTGGACTCATTTCAAATACCTGCTGAGCCCTTTACACTGGGGCCCCAGTGACCTCCTGCACATGGGAGCTGCCCCAGCCTCTGTCCTCTCTGTCCACCCACGAGAGCCTCTCGCCTGCCCTGGATGCTCTCAGCACAGATGTGCCAGCTACAGTGATGGGCTGGTAAGCCACCGACGCACAGCACAAGACAGTGTGTGCATGGTAATTCTCCAGGAGCTCCCCACAGATCCTCCCCAGGGACCTGGGGAGAGGCAGAGACTCCCACAGCCAGATGAGGACTCGCCGTGCAGCTCAAAGAGCCTCTGAAGATGCCTCAAGTCCCCAAGCGGCACTTCGCGATGGCTTTCGCAGTGTGACTGACACTGGGGCCAGGCAGATGGGGAAGGTTCAGACCCTGGTGCGGATAGCCGGGCTGATTCGGCAGAGAAGACAGGCTCTGACGGGCCAGCCCACGCAATTTCCATCCTGCCGAGTGGAAAGCATCACGCATTGCCCCTGGACTCTCCATGAAGGAGATCACAGCCTGATAAGATACAGTGAGCCAGGCAGGTCATGCACAGGGGAGCAGATGACCGCCACCGAACCCTTCTATCTTTCTGTGCCTGGAGACCACTTTCTTCTGTTCAGATCGTGTAGCCAGGCCATTACTACTGAGCCCTGGAGACCAGGTGACCTGCTGATATGGAGGAGAGCTCTGTGTTTGAATGCTCTGGTCACCCCGGCATTTTGTTCATTTTGTGTCCATAACCACATCAGGAGAAGGCAGCTGAGGCAGATGAGGAAAGTTTTTTTCTAATACAGAGGGCTGCCGGGTAGGGCCAACTCCGGTGGCAGAAGTGCCCCGTTCCTAAAGCCAAGAGCCAGCAGCAGCCTGTCGGCTCCAATTAGAGCTGGCTGCAAGGGGGACGGTGCATTGGGTGTCACCTCCAAATGCCCTTTGGATAGATATGGAGAGAGAGAGAGAGAGGGAGAATCTGCAGTTGTTCCAACGTTTCTTGCTCAGCAGAACAACTGTTGCAGTCCTTTTAGTACAAACCCAGCAACTGTTCCCAAAAGTGCAGCCTCCTCAGCTCCTGTCCTTAAAAAAAACCCCAACGACCAATCTCCAAAACGCCGGCTTCTGAGTCAGGGCAAAAATGTTATTAACAAAAACATCACTCAGGGGTGGGACACCTGCTCCCTGACAAGCAACTGGCCTGGCTGCCCATGGTTAGCGTATTACATCAGGCCCCAAAAAGAGAAAGGAAAGGGAGGGAGAAGGGGAGAGAGTGGAAAAGAACAGACAGAGGGAGGATGACAGCAGAAGGGAGTAACAAAGACAAAGAAGAGCAAGAGAGGGGAAGCACAGAAAGAAAAGAGCAAGTGCGAGCGCATGTGAGAGACGGTGCAGGAGAGAGCGAGAGCGTGTGGGGGAGAGCAGAAAAGTGTGCGGGAAGTGGTGGTGTGTGTGCAATAAAGTGTGGGAGTGCGTATGTGTGAGAAAGACTGCAAGCATGTATGCATATGGCAGAGACCGGAGTTAAGAGGAAGAAGAGAAGAGTAAGGAAGGGGGAATGACGCCACGAAAAGCAAAAAAGCTTCGAAAAGTGTAACAAGAAAATAGGGAGGAAGAGAAGAACAGAAGAAAAAGTGAAGGCCATCAAACAAATGAGTCTGGTAAAGCAAGGGAGCCAAGATAAGGGCAAGGAGGGAGGTATGGGAAGAGGAGGCAGAGGGCACTTGGGATGGGGCAGAGCCAGGGTGAGGGTCAGGAAGAGAGAAGAGAGGGAAAGGGAGAAGGGGACAGAAGAGAAAAAAAGAATAAAAGAAATAAACAGGGGGGAGGGAGAGAAAGATGTCTATTAAAAACCTCAGTGCATAACACAAAATGTCAGGGTTTATAGCTTCATTCTTGGCATTGCTGGTACTGAGAACCCCACACAGAAATGTCACTGCTTGTCATGTTTAATCACCTGCTATTTGTTAACACCTTCGCTGCAAGGAGTCTGCCCCTCACCCCTTGCAGGCTTTCCTTTTGGAGAATAAACTGTGAAAACAGGCCTCTGCCTTTCAGTTCTCTTTGGACAGTTTCAGTTGAACCCAGGGCCAGACAGGGGAGGCCGGGTAGGGCAGGCACATGGGGCAGAGCAGTTTGCCTTCCAGATGGGGCTTTCAGCACAGGGTAGGGCTCTTGCAGGCTGCAGAGGGCCCTGGCCGAGCAGGTTAGTGACAGACACCATAGCCGGGGAGGTAGAGGATGTGCATACACGAGAATGGGACAGAGGATGCTCCTGGGAGTGCAGGAAAATGCTAGGAGCAGCGGGGAGCAGGTGAGTAAGGCAAGTTTGGGGGCAGAATGACTTCAGGGCAGAGAAAGGAGACAGGAGTGAGAGGGGAAGGTTCAGCTCAGCAAATGAACACGCGTGGGTAAATCAAGGTGCACGGGGTAGTGAGCACGAGGGCAGGGAGGAGTGGGGTACCAGGCCCTTCCTCCTGCTGCATACACTCCCTGCGCTCCCATCCCACTCACGTCCTGTACTGAACACATATAAATAAAATCCCTGAAATCCACGCAAGTCTGGAATTCTCCAATCTGTTTGCTTGAACAGCAACTGTCACATAAAAGCAAACATCCAAAGCTATTAAACGTACAGTTACAGTTCCTTGCCCTGGCATCTGCACTGGTGACTTTGCTCTAGTTCCTCCCGAAGCCTGGGACTAATGTTTTTTATTTATGCCGGTTTTCCCCTATGTCAGGCACCCGTGCCCCCACTGCCTGCACTTCCCACCCAGCTGCATACTGTCTGTCTGACATCACGTTGCACTGCTATAGAAATTATTTTGAGGTCATCACTAGGCAAGACTTTTCCCTACTATTTCACACACTCCAACTGGAAAGAAATCAAAAAAAGCTCTCCTCCATACAGCAGGGCTCTCCCATACGAGCAATGAAAATCTAATTCTACAATTTTCAGGCTTACAGAAAGAAATAAATCATCACCCCCACCTAAATGAAGAAAAATTTAAAGATGTGTATGCAAAGATCATTAGTGCAGCTATTTTGTTTTAACTGAAGAATGGTAATCAGCACTGTTTCAACACAAATGAGGGCTCAGCTTCGGCACAGTCCTTGCCCCACACTCTGAAATGCTTATGTCAGTGTGCAGCGTTTTTGAAGTGCTGATGCCAGTGAAGTTAGACTTCCCCTCTCGAAAATGAAGAGAATTTGGGGAGCTGAAGAAATGACAATACGATGAGCTGTAAGGGGATCCTAAATATATCCAAACTTTTTTTCATGCATTCAAACAACAAAAAACTAGCAGAAGCCATCGGCTGCCTGGAGACCAGCGCAAGGATTTCTGCTCCAGCCCCCCATGACTTCTGGGTGCTGGCTCCCTGTGTGCCCGAACCCCTCCTGCGACTCACGGAAACGGGCAGCAGAGAGCTGACGGCTGCAGCTGCGGGACTGAGGGGCTTCCCGGTGCTGGTGTCATCAAGATACTAAGGACACGCCAGAGGAACATCCCATAAAGAAAAAAATACAAACCTGCAGAAACTCAGTGCTAATCTCTCTCCAATCCCTACAATATAATTTTAAAATCCAGTTCAGATCATCCAGGACTAGGCATACAACTGAAGTACAAACCTTCAAGTCCAAACCAGGCAGTTCTGGAAACCTAAACTCCAGAGTGCATCTGGACTTCACATCTTTGTCTCCAGTAGCGACAGCAGTGTGTTTCTACCCAAACTTTCTTATGCATTTTCCTCACAACAGTGTTTTCAGTCTTTTCCGACTGCGATTCTCGCTAGTTTCCAAAAGCAAAGATCTACATCTCAATCTTGCACATCAGAGGGACCCTATGGGTGGTGGGGAAACCTGCACTGCTGCTCCTTACTGCCCATATATTGAGGACAGGGGCTTTTGCTCTGTCCGGCACCTTTCCCAGACACCCACAGCCCCCCAAAAACTCCACAAATAAATTCAGGCTCAGTCTTCAAACCCGAGAACAACCAGTCTGTGACACGTGAGTCCAGCCGTTGATCACTGCCTCCCATGTGGGGAGGGCAGGCAGAGGCTCAGCCCAGAACCTGGGGACAGTTGTTTCTGCCTCTGCCCCGAAGGACCAGCACGAGGTCCAGGAGCCACCCCAAGTCCTATTCTGGGAACGGGAACAGTACACAGAAAGGCCTCCCGCTGGCCCTTCGCCAAGGATAAAAACTCACCCTTCTGAACACAGCCAAGATGATCTAAAGTGACTACTGACTTTTGTTGCCCAACTTGAGTCACCTTAAATGGGCCTATTTTTCAAAGTGTCAGTGCTTAGCACAACCGAGAATCGGGCCTCTTTAAGATGTCTAACACTACATGTCCAATCACCGCTTTAACAAGAAAGACCAATATTTCTCTCCTGTGTGACTTCTTCCAGTCTGGCCAGGCCTTTTATCTTTTTTTTCCTCTCCCCTCCCTTCTCCTTTTTCTTTTCTTTTTCAGCTTTTTATGAATTTCTCTCAGCTTTCCTCCCTCTCCCCCCCTCAAGGTCACGCGGCTCATTTCCACGTTGAATATTTACTCGGCAAGCCAGGTCCTTTCACAGGCACTCACCACAAATATGCTTTCTGATAAAGTCTGGAGAAAAGAAACTATAAAACCCAAAACAATGTCAGAAATAAATTTAAAAAATCCCAACAGGGCAAAGTGGGGCTCTAATGGGGTAGAACATTTCAACAGAGAAAACAAGCAGGTAAAACATTCTTGGAGTTAGTTTACTGCATTTCCATGATTATTTTCTTGCTCTCTTTTCCTGTTTGCTTTTCTGAATATTTTTGTTCTGCCGTTAGGTCTGTCCCATCTATGTGAGGGAAACTTATATTTAACCTCTTCATCCACAGTGAAACTCACCCTCATTCAAAGGCCAGAACCGTCCAGCCCGTGGGCACCTGCTCCTTTACGCCAGCGACCTTGCCGCTCAAACCCATCCGGAGCAGGGGAGTTTTCAGCTACGCGGTTTGCTCTTTTTTCCTAAGCCCATTACTTATAAGCAGCTTGCATAAAGCATCAGGGTTTGTACCTACCCTGGGTAATACATAGCACAACACGGCGTAGCCAGAGATCACACAAAGGAAGGTCAAACCCCACTCCCCACTCTCAGGAATGGATGGGGCCCTTCACATCAGTATGGCAAGAGGGAGCGGATCCTGGAAAATCGTTTTCATACTTAATTACCAAGTCAGCTCACAGACCAATCTTACAGACTGTCTGAAACGAAGAGCAGCTTCACAAAGTCTATATTCTCCAGCCCAGGGCAGGTCTCCAGAGAGCCCAGCCCTCCTCACTGCTCTGAGATGTGGCAATTTTGATAAACCTCCAACTCCAAAGAAACAGAATTTGGCCGACACAGTGTGACTTTGAAAATCCAAGCCTCAGGCTTGCAGGGTCCAAGGAAGTTTTAAACTTATTTCTAAGTGACGTCATTTCAATCTCCATTCGACCATCAGAGACAGCTACTGGCCCTCACATGAAAGACAGGTATTAAAAATTCACTCGCTAACATCTCTTCATCTGAGATCCAGTGCTGCTTGGCCTCCATGGCCACTGGGAAACGATAAGGAAAAGTAACTCTGCTGGCTTTTGTAGTCAGGTCATGGTTTTATGCCCAAGAGAACATCTAGCATGCAATTTCCCAAGGGAGACAGGCCACAATCTCCTTGCTGACAAAGTCAGGCTTGGGATAACAAGCATATAGTAACTAAAGGCTCCCACCTACCAAGACCCCTGAGGAACACTGCCTGGAGGAAAGTGAGCTGCTCTGAAAGCAACCCCCTTCTTTTTCTTGAGACGGCAGCGCTCTTTGCCTTCTCCTCACTCTAGAGGAGTTGCTTTAGGTTGCTTAATGTTGCTACTTTCCTTTTATCAGCCCACAATGGGAAAACAGAAATCTGGGGATTCCTCCTAGCAGGATAGAGGTAATTCAGAGCTGTGCTGCCTGCCCTCCACAGCTCTCCCTTGATTTCTAGCTATGGCCATAAGGCATCCCCCACTGCTCCCAGGTGAACAGCTCCCACCCCCTCCCCACCCCACAGTCTCCTGCCAGCAGCCCACGTGCTGCCACGGAGCAGAGACCTAACCAT
Source organism: Buteo buteo (assembly GCF_964188355.1). Classification (NCBI taxonomy): domain Eukaryota; kingdom Metazoa; phylum Chordata; class Aves; order Accipitriformes; family Accipitridae; genus Buteo; species Buteo buteo. The sequence goes on from NC_134175.1 coordinate 5,864,813, forward strand.
CCTGTTTCCATGGAGCCTGACCTTCTCCTGGAGGTTGCAGAAATACGCCCTTCCATAAACAGATACTTATTCTACCCAGGAAAGCCTCAAACCACTGTCATGATACTCTAGGTTGTGTTGGTTTAGGTAGGTAGCTGTAAATACATTAGCGTAGTATTCTGAACAGTTCGTTCCACTCTGGGAACTGTGCAGAAGCACAACTCCGCAGAGCCGCGCTCCTCAGCGTATCACTGCAGCTGACGTTGGTAACAGCAGGTACCTCGACAAGTACCATGGTAGAGCTATTGCAATGGCAAATGTTTGGGTCCACCAGCATGGCAGTAACTAAACAGAAACAGCAAGTTACAAGTTTTGCCAGGCAGTCACAGCCCTGAAATCAAATAGAGTTGCAAAAATACTCTGATTTCAAATGCTTCTGGCCACTCGCAACTCTGGGTTAGCAGCACAGTGAGGGGGAGAGCAGCACACTGACGGCAGTGATGCTGTCCTGCGTGGCAGCACACTCCAAGGGAGTGGGGTAGGATGCTGCAGGATGCCGTGTTGGCAGCCAGGCCCCTGCAGAGGTTGGGAACTGAGCCGGGTGTTACCACACTGTGCACAGGATCCCTGCGACCCTTCTGTCTCCCTGGCACGGCCCGTCTCGTCTCACTGAGTGCTGCTCGCTCGCCCTCCCTCCCTCCCAATGCGCACATGGCTTTAATGTTTTTATTACCTGTTTGACTCGCTGCCTTATTGCTTCTCCTCTTAATGGGGCTGTAACCGTGGAAACGAGGAATAAACGGCCACCAGAAAATGAGATGATTAAACAGGTCACCCTGGCAAAACAAACTCTGTGTTCACACAGCCCAGGCTGTGTATGTGGTTTCTGTCCAGGGAAACGCGGGGCTGGGTGGGAGAGGGCAGGAGGGCTGTGCCAGGCTCCTGGAAGGAGCCCACCAACGAGAGATGCCTCCTCGGAGGACAGTGGTCTTTGCCCAAGAGGGATGATGCTGTGCACCTCCCAGGACAGATGTGCGGAAAAAGGCAAGGTTTGCTCAAGGAAGATGGAAGACAGCGAGGACAAGACACATCCATGTAACTGGGGAAAAAATAGCAACTATGATGAATATAAATAGGTTGGACTGAAAACAAAACACAAGTCGGAGACAAGTTGATGTCCTCTGTCGTCCCCGTCTCTGGCATTGCCCACGCCTGCCTTGCGGCAGCTCCCAAGGGCACTGTAGAGACCCTTCTGCCCATACTTCTCCAGGCTCATGGAGCACAGCTCCACCGCTCTCCTCATCCCCCCTAATGGGCTAACGGCCAAGCTGCACTGGTGCTGGCAAAGGCAGGGCACCATCCGGCCAAGCACAGCCATGACCACAGGCAAGGTAGGATGTCACGGACCATATACCTGGCTTTCTGAGGTCTCAGGAGAAAGGGCATCTGCAGCCGCTGCACTCCTGTGCAGGAGCTGGGGCTCCTTCTCCAAAGCCACGTGGCTGGGAGGAAGGGGACAGCAGCATGGACCCCTGTCCCCCGCAGAGGGGACCTGCCTGGCTCAGGGACTCACCTCCAGCACAGATGTATTCTAACTTCTTTCTTGGGGTGGTGCAGACACGGCCCTCACCTCATTGGCAACAGTCAGACAAATTCAACTCCCAGCCTTGGCGGTGAGCCGGAGTGTACTAAAATCAGCCCTGACAGATCAGTTTGGAACGAGAGCTCAGCTCAGCCTCAACACACACAGGGGCTTACCGTGAAAGCCAGGAGGGTATGACCACAGACCCAGGCTGGTGTCCAGGCCTGAGCAGGACACCTCCACCACAGTCCATACCAGCAAGACAAGAAGGCAGGGGGGTCTGTGCGTCTCCGTGCCCTGCTGGGTGCAAGCATCTGAATATGAGATCCCTCTCTCAGTCAAGCTGAGCAGTAATGTAATCACTTTCAGACCAAAATGTTGTTGAAAACAAAAATAAAACCCCAAAATAAGCACACCACAATCAAAAAAGCACAATCACAAACCATCATTCAAAGTAGTGAGGATCCTGCCAGAATCACCATCCTGTCCCAACCTGTCCAAACCCAGACTCATCGGGTGCTGGCAGTCTGGGAAGAGCAGACTTACTCCACCAACAGCAACAAATTCAGAAGAAGAAATTGGAATGGCAAAGCTTGGCGAGGTGGAGATGAGAGACAACTGCTTGAAGCACACAGGCGAGTGGTTGTGCTTTCTTTCAAAAAAACCAGCAGGTGGTTTATGAAAAGGGCCCTATTCTTTAGAGTAATTTGAGCCATATTTCATTGTTTGATAGAAAAATCCTAATATTCATGACCTCCTTTAACTGGAAAAAGTTTGCTCATCTGAATATCAGCCCACAGACAAATGGGCAAATGAAAAATAAAGAGCATGAGATAATGAAAGGGGGGGGGGGGGAAGACCAGGACAGAATCAAAGGCAGCATGGGAAGTCCAGGAGGGTGACAAAAAGTGACGGGTCTGTGGGAATAAGGAAAGGAAGGAGGACACAAAGGAAAGCTATTTAGCAAGAAAAAATAGTGCAGCATAGAAAAAGGATGAGAAAAGCAAGAGTGAATGACTGAAAACACAGCAAGAGTGAGCGCAAAGGAGCTTTCTCTGAAAGTTTCCAAGTGCATGGATCAACCTTGCAAAACTGTGATTCTTGTCCTACTGAGCTTCTGTTAAAAAAATTCATATGCAATCGAGCAGAAAAATCAGACCCTCTCTCCCCAGCCTCTGTTCCCTCACCCTCTTCCAATCCGGTCCTCCTCTGCTAACATCTGCTGCCTGCCTTTGGGACATGCAGATGGTAATTACTCCAGAAGCAGCTTCCTCTCCTTTCCCCGCTTGCAGAGGGCCATTTGGAAGAGAGCTTCAAGCCATGGAAAGATACCACACACACCTCCACACCACGTGGCTGGGAGAGGGGGATGTGGGAGCCAGGGCCGTGCCCAGAGAACTTCATAGCACAGGGGGTAGAAGGTGGATGAAAAGATGAAGACGTTTGTCTACAAAACATGCCAACAAAACATCCCCCTGGCCTGTGAGAAGGGAGGCCTGGGGAGAAGTTGGCTTGACATGTGGAACTGCTCATGCTCCTCCAGATAGGGGAAGGGGTGCTGGAGGAGAGTTGTGGTGGGGAAGCGCAGGCAGCGAGGAGGAGGAGGGCTGCCCTGGGCGAGCCGGCTCAGGGAGTGGATTCATACAGGCACGGTGCTGGCAAACACCATGCGGAGAGGTGGAGCTGCTTTAATGAGAAGATGCTTCTATGACTCAGGCCTCAAAGGGATTGGGACTTTATTATTTTATTTTTCCATAATAAATTATGCCTTGGGATGCCAGGTCCCGCCGGGTTTTTCTGGAAATACCAGACAAAAGCTGGTATTGCTACCTGGCTTTTGACAGTTTCCCATGTATGGAAGCTAAAAGTTCCTGGTTCTTCCTCTGCTCTGCCCTGGCGCAGCCAGTCTTGGGAGAGGGGCTGACACCACGGCACCATTACAACAGAAAAGCCCAGCTGGAGCTCTGTACCTCCCTGCCGAGGTCCCGGAGAGCCCCCGTGGTGGGTCCACAACAACCCGCCCCGGACCCACGGGTGTTCGCAGCCTGCGGCACTGCAGCTGCCGGGACGTCGAGGGTGCCATGGGTCAGGCGGGAGCAGGAGCTCCTGGGAAGCGGGAGCGGGCTCAGCTCTCCCACACCCCAGCCACCACACCCCGGCTGGAGGGAGGAGCGCTCCTGCCCGACCCCCGCACCCATCCATGGACAGCAGCCAGGCCTCATTCACTTATCTCCATCACTGAAGCGCCCAGCCCTGGCTCTGGGCTGCACAGGGGAGTATGATTATGCCCACTTTATAGATTAGGAGTTATTCATCCCACACCAAATCCTCAGACTCTGCCATGTCTCACAGACCTGTTCTGGAGCTCTCTTTGTTAGACTTAGGCTGAACTTGGCCCTAGTTCAGCTCAGAAACTCGCGTTACAAAAATCCCCTGTACAACTGCCTGCCTGCCTGCGGCTGCGGACCAAGCCTGCTGCCAAGGCCATCGTTCCCCCCGGGCAGCAGGAACGGTGGGGGACGCACCGCAGCAGCGGTGAGAACACAGGGACACCTAACGCACAGGGCACAGACCATACTGATCTTCTCCTGCTGCTAAGAAAGATCCATTCATCGCCATGATGACGCAAGCGCACAGAACCGGAGTGCAGAGGAAGGCGCTATCTTGAGAGAGCAACTCGGAGAACACAAAGTTCAGCACAACAACAACACAGGGCATGCGAGTGTCCGGGAGCATGGAGGTGGGCGAGTGTCTGGGGCAGATGTGCATGTGGAGGACAGGGTGACGGGGACGTGGGTGTTGGGTGTGGGGAACACCTCCAGAAATGCTCCAGCGGAGCGTGGTGTTTTTAATGATTTCACAAGAGGCTCTGCTAAAATGTCACCTCTCCAAAGCAAAACATGTCCATGAATCATCATTTCACACCCCAAAACCAGGAATGGGTGGCAAAATTCTCTAGTGAGGCACCAAATCCTCAGGGGATTGCCATAAAGTGCACCCAGTGACTCTGGTCTTCCCATCCTTTTTCCTTGTATCTCCTTCTCTCCACCCCTTGCTCTCTCTTGCCAACCTACACGGGTTGTTCAGCTTTTATTCTGAGCACGAAACTGCCTTAGGACTGGAAGCTTTAAGCAGTTTCCCAGCCTCCAGAAATTTTCTGGTTGTGTTTCTCCATGGCAGAGCAAACAATTGCTTCGGTACCTGGCCACCACACCTAACTCCCAAACGCAATGAGAACTCAGAATTCTTTGGGAAATTTAAACAAGAACATATTTTTACACGAGTGAAGTGCATGTTTTCGGTTCACTGTAACTATTTGTTCTCGAAAAGGCTTGACAAACTGTTTTATTTTCTGGAATCACCACATGAACAGAGATGGAAAGTCTCTTGAGAAAGAGGGGAGGAGGCTGGTGCCAGGTTAATGCACCGGGAAGACAAGTTAACAGCTGGACTCAGCCACTGAGAGCTGTATGGATGGGCAACAAGGGGGGTCTACACTTTGGGGGAGGGAAAAGCATCATCATCCCTCTCCAAAACGCACTTTGCTCCGCAGACGAAGCCTGTGCTTATGTGGAACAGCAGCCCAGCACCGCACTTGCGATCGGTATTACTGTCTGCCTAACCAGCAAGCTCCTCCCAGGGACCGGGAGCCCACCAGCCAAAGCTGCACAAAAGAGAGGGGGAAGCCCCAGGGTACCGATCCCAGGCACTGGCCCTGCTCTGTGTCCCATCTGTCAGTCCAACGATGGTCCCCATCTGGAGTAGCTCCGCGTAGCCCCTTCAGTACTCACTTGTGGCCAGAGTCTGGGCTTTGCCCATCCAGGGACTGTTCTGTCACCCTGCCAGGTTCACCCTCCTGCAACACCATCGTGACCCGGCCCGGCCCTTGACTCACCCATGCCCTTCCAGTGGCTAAGGAGCACTGTGCACCCCCTCTACGTCCTCAACCAGGCTGCAGTCACCCGGGGCAGCTCCCCAGCCTCGGCTGGCGTTTCAGCCTGTAAGATCACTGGTCAAGCAGGAATGGGGATTAGAAGCTAGCAAGTTTTTCTTTTGGTACTGATGACTGCCTCCGTCTCCCCTGCAAGGCCGTGGGAGAGGAAACAGGGAGCAACAAGGTCCTGGTCCAAGGGGCTCTCAATCCTCAAAATGGATTTTACCTGTCTCTGAAAGCTGCCTCCATCTCTCACCCCCATTGCTTTCTCCCTAGGGAAATCAGTCTAAAAGGGGCTAATGGAACAATGTCCCTCTCTCTCCCCCCTCTCATTTTCTCTCTTTTTTTTTTTTTATTAGCATTTGTGGAATTTATTCCCAAACTCTCCTAATCTTTCGTACACAACCATTTGATTTGCATAACCCAGCCCCCTCTCATAAAAACTGGCTGCTAGTTTAATTAAAAAATGTAAATTTGCTGTCATCTCGGGGCCTGGTGAATTAGGACGACATCGGCATTTTTTATTGCTGAAGACGTCCAAATTGATCCAGTCCGCATTGAACCGGAGGGGAGGAGACGGTGCCGCGTGGGACTTTTGGCTGTAGGTTCTGCCCCTCCCCTGCTTCCAGCCAAGCCTCCTCTGCCCCTTCTTTGCTTTGCAAAGTGCAGCTGAGGACGAGGACATTGGTTCTCCCAAACCCCAGCTGGATCGGCCAGCATGGCCTCTGCGATGTCAGCACTTCTGGGAGCTGAGCCCTGGGTGGCACCTGAGCTCTCCAAACCCTGGGAACGGCCGCGTCTTCAAACCCTGGGAGGGAGGGAAGGAGCCCAGGTAGAGGTGGGAGATGCAGCATAAGCAACGGTTGTCTTCACCTCCCACAGGACTTTTCACTACTTTCCAGATTACTTTCAACCAACTTTTCAGAGGGAAACCTAAATTGTAGGCTACACAGCAGCCTAGGGGTATGATTTGATGTCAGAGGGAGAGTCAAAGTGGCCACAAAGGCTCTCGCTGTGAGGGCAGCCAAGCGCTCTGGCAGCATGAGAAGTGGGACAGACGAGGCTGCACGGGCAAAAGCCCCGAAATAAATTCCAAGCTCAGACAGTCCTTTCCGATAGCAGCAAGGAGGACTCAGAGTGGAAGCATAAATAGTCCAGGAAAACAGAAAGAGAAACTGATGATACGGAAGCTACGTATAAAATATTTGATCCCTTCCAGCTGAGGTATCTGTATCATTTACAGCCGGTTTTAGTATATGTTGCCTCTCCCCCTCTCGGACACTGTGTTTCACAGCAGAAGGATGCAGTACCTGCACATATTAGCAGACCCCACTCTGTTGGTAGCAGACCTGGTTTAGAAGGAACAGAACCTAGCAGACAGGGTGCAGGTTATTAACTCGGGGACCAATTGTCTGGTCTTTCCATGAGTTATCACTCTATAGCGCCAAACCAGTAGAAACACTCCTACGGACTTCAACTGGCTTTGAAGCACGCTCTTCAAGTAATAGCTGGGCCTTGCTTAACACCATAGTGAGAAGGTTAATCCCTGCCTGGGTAAACCCTTCTCCCAAGGAAGAGTCTTCAGTAGGTACGCTTAAGCACTTGAATGCTTTCCACCCAACAAGCATCTCATAGGACTAATGGAAAGTGACCTGAACACCCAAACGAACTGCCTGTGAACCTTCTGCAGACCATGAGCTCAGCGCAGGAATGATACCAACCTTGACTGAGCCAACGTCTCTCCAAAAAGCTGTACTGTCATAAAAAATAAAAAAGAAGAGTTGGCACCAGTCCAGAGGAGGTGTTCCTATCCACTGGGTGTTTCAAACAACAGCAGTGATTTGACAAAACAAAGACACAAAATGACCTCTTGAGTGGAAAATTAGGTGTTTCTCCACCCTTTTACCATAGTTTTCTTGGTCCCCATTCTGAGATCAGTTCCTGTAATCTCATACCAAGTATAATTAGGCTGGGGAACAGTTTCCCAAAGGAAGTGACAGGTGCCCAGTCACTCAAGATATTTACAACCAGACTTGCAGAAAGTCACATGTAGGGAACATCTTGCCACGATCCTGGGCGGATAGACTCAGTCCATGAATTCTTTCCAGCCCTTAACCACTACGGATGCTTCTGGCCCTAGAAGGTCCATGCAAGGACTGACTGAGCTGAGAAAGCCCTCGGCAAGAGCAGACTGTCAGACCCCACATACCGAGTCCCTCTGGGAAAGAAACCCCTCTGGACTTGCCTCTGCCAGCTGGCAGCTCGTGTGAGCAGCCCTCGGGTACTGCCTCTGGGGAGCCACAGCCTGAGGGCTTGGAGAGAATTCAAGAGGCAGCGTCTTGAGGGAGATAAGCTGGCCCAAGTAGATAAGGGCTAGAGGTGGTGATTATGGGGCAGGTCTTTGCTCCAAGATCATGACAAGACGGGTTCACCCACACACAGACCGTAATGCTGACTTAAACAGATCTCCCAGATCCTCATTTCCATGGCTTACTGCGGCCCCGGGTTCCCACACTGGAGCACTGAAACCCACGTGTTACCTGGGCGCAGCGGCAGAAATGCCCGAGCACCCACGACACTTCCGTGAAGAAGCAAGGTCCCTTCTGGGGGGAAGGCGTTGGCTTCGTGGTCCCTTTTTGGGTGGGCCGGGCAGGGGCGGGGGCCGGGCGCGGGGGCCCATTGGCCAGCGGGCAGGGCTCCAGCCGGCAGAGGGCACTGCCTCCCCGGGCAGGGGCACAGCCCTGCCTGCCTCGGGGCCAAGCCCGGCCGGGAACACCCGGGCAGCTGCCTGCAGATCCCATCTCTGCGCTGCCAGAGCTCCTGGAGATGGAGATCAGGGGTAAATCACTGTTTATTACTCTTTAAAGCATTTGCCCTCCTGCAGTTTCACCACATCCTTAACTCCTGGGCTGCCCACGCAGCCTCCCAGCTCCTTGATCTAGAAGGGAGGCAGCCACACGCCCACGGCTGGACCCGACCAGAGCCGGCGCGTCGCGCTCGCGGGTGGAAGCAGTTCCAGAGCCGCTCGGTTCCTGATATCGATGATAGAAATAAATAAATAAATGAAATAAATGACGACAAAATCATCCTCTTAATCAAAATATCAGAGTACATAGTTCAGGCCCAGTCAATCATCAACCAGTTTATTACCATCTTACTCCTTATTAAAAAAAGGCAACACACACACACGTACACATACGCTCTGGCGTAATTACACCTGGACCGTGGCGGATCGCCAGTGCAGGCCTGTTTGGCCCATTGCTGCCATTTAGTTTTTAAATGGGAGAGAATGGTTTACCCCATTTTGGCGGTGCAGGTATGGCTGTGTTACCAGATACAGGGCCAAAGTAGTGGGACCAGGTCCCAAGGAGGGAGGCCCACTTTGTGAAATCTAAACGAGACCCTGCCCCAGACCGGCCAAGGGCTGGAAAACCCACCAGCGTATTGAGCCCCTGGCCGCAATCACGCCCCAGCCTGATGGAGCCCCGTCTGCCACCACACCCAGCTGAGCCCACGCACCAGCCCAGCCCACCACCAGGCCAGACCCTGCTCCCCGTCCTGATACCTGATCAAAAACCAGCGGAGGTGCCACAAAATGCTACAACCAAAACCACACCCAGCCCCAATACTGGGGCCTGTAATCTAAAACCAAAACATTGCCCCAGCCTGGCCACCATTCCTCCTCCCTGCAAGATGTGAAGGGGTGGGGGAGGTCTCATATACCTCACATGGAAGGACAAAAACAAACCCATCCCAGATATGCCCAGGTTGGAAAAAAAAAAAATACTCATTAAATGTAATAAGCAGCCTCTTCATCTGACACTGCCTTGTCCCAAATAAATTAAATTCCTTTTCATTTAGACAGCACAGGAACCTGACAAGCAACCTTTACCAACGAGACGCCAGGGCTCAGAAGGGGAAAGAAATGAAAGAGAAAACAACCCACACAACTTACAACAAATATAAACGCAGAATCATTTCAAAACCCCCATAAACTTCCCCTCCGCATCCTCTCCCGGCCAGCCCGCGCCTCGCCCCGCCGCCCGCCCGCCGCCCCAGCCCGGCCCGGCCCGCGGGGGCCGCCGCGCTGCCGGGAAGGACCCGGCGGAGCGGAGCCCCCGGCTCACCTCGCCGCCCGCCTCCGCGGGGCCGGGGAGAGCGGGGCCGGAGCGGCGGCAGGAGAGGAAGCCAACTTCCGTAAAACAAGTGAAAGAAAAGTGAAAGAGGCTGCGAGCCCCCGGCAGCACCTGGTGCCGCCCCCGCGCCCCGCTCGGCCCGGCCCGGGAGCCCCTTTGCGCCGCCCCGCACCCGCGCACCCGCCGCGGCACCGGGAAAAGTTTCGGTGCGGCGGCGGCGGCCCCGGGCACCGGGAGAAACTGCCCGCAGCGCCCGGCCCCGCGGCGGCGGAGGGGGACGAGACGCGCGGTGGAGGGGGGGGGCGGCGGGGGGGCGGCCGGGGCAAGGGAGCGCTCCGCACCGCTCCGCTCGGCGCGGGGGGCACCGGCACCGGCGGCCGCACCGGCACCGACCGGGGGCTCCGCCGAGCGGCGGGCGGGGGGCTGGGGGCAGGAAAAGGACAATTGTGCTGTACTTACCATAGTCGGAGAGACGAAAGCCGAATTCACTTAAATAATCAACTTTCATAATACTTAATTAATACCTAATTGCAGCTGATTGCTCCCGAATAACAAGTTGTTTAAAGCACTGATGTCATTGCCGTGCCGGTCCTCCCCGAGTCACTTTGGCAGCGGGGCCGGGGGCGGGCGCCGGCCGCCGCGGGGGGCGGTGACTGGCAGCCGGCGGACACGCCTCCGCGCCGGGCCCGCCGCCGGGGGCAGGTGCGGGGCCGGGGCCGGGGCCGGGGCCGCAGCGGACTGGGCCGGGCCGGGCCGGGGAGCGGCGGCGGCGGCGCGGGTCACCTCGGGCGGCCCCGGCCCGGTCCGGCCTCGCAGCGCGGCCCCCGCGCACCCGGCGGCGGCCCCGGCCGGGGAAGCCCCGCGCTCGGGGCGCGCTGGCGCGCAGGGCCGCGGGCTGCCCGCCGGGACCGGCCCGACCGAGGCGGCCGCGGTGCCCCGCTCCCATCACCGCCGGCTGCCGGGGCCGCTGCCGCTGCCGCCACCTGCCCCGCGGCCGCGGGAGAGGGCGGGCGGCGCTGGCCCCGCCGGCGTGGAGCGCGGGACCCACGCGGGGCTGCGGGAGCCCCGCAGCAGGCGGGGACGGAGCCGCGGGCGCGGGGCAAACCGCGGGGGGCGGGCGAGCCGCGCCGGTGCCTCGGGGAGCGGGACCGGCAGGACCCTCGGGCAGGGGCAGGGGTAGAGGCAGGGCGGGCTGCCCCGGGCACAGCCGTCCCACGCGTGTGCGGGCTCGGCCTTGCGGTACGGGCCACGGCACCGAGGAAGGCTGGAGCCCGCGGGGTACCCGTCGCCGGTGGCGGCCCGGCAGCGCCGGGTGCCTGGGCCCGGGGTGGCCGGTGTCACAATCCTGGACGTTAAAGCATCTTGCCCAACGGCCCACAGGAAGCCAGCGCTGCTCTGCCACGGGAGCGCTTGGCCCACAGGAGGGGTGGTTTTTCTTTTGCAGCGAATTTCCTCATTTTTTGTTGCTTTATTTTTCTAAGTAGCAAAGAATGCAAGGGAGGTTCTAAGAGGCGTGTTGGGTAAACACAGATATAAGCCTCTTTCTTTAAAACAAACGAGCAGATTATTTACCTGATTAAATAGGTATTTTGAGCAGGTTGTAGGCTGTTTTTGTGAACATACCACGTTTGGCTCCGTGGATTTTGGCAGAGCAGGGCTCCTCACCAGGGCTGGGGAGCAGTCCGTCAACTCACCAGCTCTTAAATCCTTTTTATAAGCAGAACTTAATGTGCTTTTCAAAGGAGGCCAGCATCATTACTCCACTGCATGGATGGGGAAACTGAGGCACTAGCGAGGGAAGTGACTCGCCAAAAGTGGCTGGACAGGTTAGTCACAGGGCTGGAAGCAGCCCAGGTCTGTTTGGCTCCACACACCAGGACATGCTGCACTCAGAGAGTGTCCCGAGCCCAGAGATCCGACACTGCAACTGCAACTCATCATCTCAGCGAGCGCCGCATTTGCATGTGTAAAAACGTACAGGCAGCACAACGGGCCAGAGGGCAGGGAGAAGGAAGAGGAGAGGGGGAGTCATTTGTGAAAACCACAAGTATTCCGGCTTCTCCTAGAAAAAAATCTAAACAAAGTCTAGTGAAACGGAGCCACCCGGGGACCCTCCGGGCCAGGAAGCAGGGTGGGGACAGTAGTGTCAGGCAGGAGGCAAGCGTGCCCTGCCTGGGGTGCTGCCCAGCCACCAAGCACCGGGAGCCCAGCCAAGCAGCGCTCCTGAGCTGAGCCCTTGCACAGGGCTCACCTTCCCACCTGCTACAGTTAAGCTACTGCTTTAAGAGAGATGGGCAAAACATTATCAGCATCGCCCCGACTTCCCCTGCCGGTTTCTAACCATGTCATCGGCTCCGACCAGCACTGTCACCCGGTGCTGCCTTTAAAATCCTGCCTGTCTGCATTTCACTCGGCCCCAACCGAGACACCAGCCCAGCCAACATCACCCACAATCCTCGTCAGAGCCTGCCCTGGTCCTTACACCCGAGCCAGACACTACAGCACCTGCCAGGGAATATCCTACCCTGGGAAACAATGGACAGCGCCAGAAATGTTTGTGCTGGTTCATCTCCGGCTTTATAATAGCTCAGTTTGGACCCAACGCTTTCTTCTGGGTGTGAGGTTGCCGACAGGGCCCGTAAGTTCACTGCACCTCGCATCACCCACGTTTCTCCATTTGCACTTCTCCTATGAACTTAATATTCAAGCTGTGGGAGTTCTGCTCACACCGCTGTTCCCTAAGAGAGTGGCCCCAGCTGTACCTCCAACTCTTTACGAAGGGGAACACACACTATAACACGGATGTGTCACTGCACATACACAGCCACACAGAACATACCTGTTCTTCTACATGCACTGAGCTGAGCACGTTCACACATCAGTATACAAATGTTCCCCACCCCTCCCATCTCAGCACGCACACGCAACATGCATATGCACTCTGACAAAGAAAATGATACTCTGTGCTCACTCACATTCAAATACACACATAACCATACACCACGACACACATGAACCCACACACACAACCTAAACACAGCCGGAGGATCCCCTCCGCAGACTTCCCACTGTCCCTCCCACTCCTCCTTGCAGGAGCAACTTGCCAAGGTGTTTTTTCAGGTGAAGTCCACGCCCTGCAGCTGACGCAACGGCAAGGCCTGATTTCCTATCTCAGCGATCTCTAGTCACAGAATCAAGTTTTATTTCCCCATACTCCCTCCTTTGCCTTTTACCCAAGAAAAGTTTGATCTTTCCTCTCTCAGAGGCTGTGGAACTTTCTGCTCTTTTGGGGACCCCTGTGCCCCCCGTTAGGGCAGCATCTCCCTTCTTCCCCCATCCCTCCAAGGTATGGATCCCCTCCAGGGAAAATCTGCCCCTGACAGTGCCCTGGCATGAAGTGGCTCCCAGACCCCCTTGGTCCCCAGGAGGACTCGAGGGAAGGCAACACCCCTCATCCTGCTCTGAACTGCGCCGCCGTGCCACCATGAGAGCTGCCTTGTCCGCTCCAGCTGTGGCTGCCCTTTCGCAGCAGGTGAAGAGATCTCTCCGTGTCCCTTCCCACCCTCCCAGGGGCATCAGGAGCTCTCAGTAATTAATGTTTGCCAGGTGCTCAGAGATCCTCAGATGAAAAGTGCAATGGGAGGGGGAAGGATGATTAATTTATTATTATTATTACAGTTTAATGCTTTCCCCGCAGACAGTGTGCCAGGGCTGAGCAGGGGGTGAGTCACGCTGATATGTGGGACATCCCCCTTTTTGTGTCTCTTCTACCTTTGTTTTTTATGCTTAGCCCATTTTCTTGGCAGTTTCTCCCTCCTTAGCTGGAGCTGACCCCGGGGCCTGGGGCCGTGCTCTGGATTCATGTGGGCTCAGGGCGCTGGCTCTCAGATTGCAGGTTGGAGATCTGGCAGTGCTGTGCTCCTCCTCCTGCTCCTGCTTGGGGAGTCTATTAGGCAAATGCTCTTGCCCTATTTCTGTAATTTTGTTTGATTTCTGTTTCGTCAAGGGAGGCGCCCGGAGGCCTCGGGGCCTGGGCGGCAGGAGCAGACAATCCGTGCTTTCTTTCCCTTTCCTTCTCTTTCGCTCCTTCCTTCTCAATTCAGTTTCAATCACATTATTGGCACATGGCACCCAGAAAGCATTGCCAAAGCGGCTGTGCCGAGTCTCAGTGTGCTGGGTGGGGCTCTGCCGAGATCGCTTCTCCCATTTACTATTCCTTGGTGTTACTCAAACAGTTTGACACCAGCTCCCCACCATGTGGCTACTGCTCTTCCAGACACTCCACAGCTTCCAGCATCCGATGGAAGCCAAATGCTGCTCATCTCTTGACCACTGCCCAGAGGGGAATGAGCGTAGCAGGAGCGGGCCATACAGCAGTGAACGTACACTGTGTGTCCTTGTGTTCCACAGGGGCCCAGAAGACTTGGGGGGAAGGAGTGGCAGGGGTTTGAATGCACTAACAATTAGTTACAATTTACTACAGCGATTAAAGGTGCAGCCTGGGGATTTCAGGGCGAGGAGGCAAGGGGATAGTCCTACCCAGGCATTGCATCCAACAGGGAAGGTACCTGGCACTGAAGAGCAGGCGCTCTGCCTGCAAAACCAGCAAATGCCACCCTGAACCAGCCCAGAGCTGCTCCCATGAAGCCTCCGAGCCCCAGCTCGGCACACCAGGCACTGGGATGGCCTCCGGAGGCACCAGAAACCACTGCCCAAGGGCAGGTCCCAGGCTGGGCAAGACCCATTCCTGCAGAGCATGGGGCAAGCACAAAACAAAAAGGTGATTTCTCTTTAGAGGAGCTGCAAGCCAGCTTGTGTTCCTGCACAGACACGCTTGGATGCAAACAAAAACGCGAGCACATGCCATGTGCACACACAAACGTTCACACATAAGTGTACAAACATGTATACGGCTCCTGCCACACACTGGCGTGATGCCCGCCTGGGTGCCCAGGACAGAGCTGGATTGTCACGGACATTGTAGCAGAGACTGTCCTGCTCTGGACATATGTGGGAGGCCTGATGCCACGGAGATGGCAAGTGGCTCTGGGTAGACAGGAGCTGCTACCCTACTTACTCCCCAGGGTAACGACTCGCTCCCCCAGCAACTATGTCCTGAAACGGGCTGGGTCTCACCAGCAGATGGGGAAAGGCTTTCAACATGCAGCCCAGGAAGCAACAGACATGGAAAAGGCAGCGAGACAGGCTGGATTTTACAGGACTGATGCTGTGGAGTAGGGATGGTCTCCATAAATTCACTCTGCATTTGACACGGCTTGGGCAGGAGCAAGAGGCAGAAAGGAGGGAAGGCAGAGGGAGCCTGGCACGTTATCGGCTCTGCTCTACCTGCCCCGTCAAAGGCAGAGGCTGTGTCAGCCCTGCTTCCATGCAGGGCACTGCGGTGGGTACAGCAGGATGCTGGGGACTGTCCCTGATGGAGCAGGTGGGACAGCAGGGAAGTGAGGGGAGATGATGGAGGAGGTAAGAAATGGACAGCAAGACCCCAGAGGAGACCTCGGACAACACACAGCAGGGACCGACTGCGACCCCTCCTCTGGGATGTGACAGCAGCATTCCCACCACAGCAACAGGGAGGGAAGGCAAAGCATCCCCTCGTGCGGGAGACACGGTGACGAGTGCATGCAGAGAGATGCCCATGATGCAGCACGCGTGCGTCCGCGTGGGCTGGCCCTGCTTGTGCAACGAGGCTGCCTGAGCATCGCCGGTGCTGACACAGGGGATATGCGAGCACGCACGCAAGTGACTCTGAGCAACCCTGGGTACGCACCAACGCTGCGCGTGCACACGCGCCGGCACAGCACCGGCAGGGACGTGTGTGCCTGTGCACGAGGCTATGTGTGCAGTGAAGTGGCACACGGACACCACCGTGAAGAGGCAGCAAAGACCCCAGAGAAAGCGCGGCTGCGGCCCCTCGGGAGCCCTGGCAGTGGGCCGGAGGGGGTGTGGGGAGCAGCGGCGGGCGGTAAGTGTGAGGCAGACGCAGCGATTGCATTACTGAAGGAGCCCGGGCTGGCAGTGCCGAGCTATCGTCCCTATAATCCTGTTAGCCAGCAATCTCCATTCCGAAAGAGCTTCATTTCTTTGTGAATATTTGTAAACTAGATATCTAATGGAAAATTATAGGAAAATTATAGTGAAATTCATGACGAAGAAATCCGATTAGCCCTAATTCAATTATGCCATCTTAGCCCACACAGCACATTTCCCATTTTTTTCCCATAAATACCAATGCCAGGGGTCCGGGTAATCAAATAAAATTGAAAATCATCTTCCCATTAAATTCAATTAGCTGCAATTTCTAAAGCCTATCAGAGATTTTAATTACTAAATTATAAAATTCTCCAATGCTAAATTGAAACTAAAAAAATTGCACATCCTTGTATTTCAGAAGAAAAAAACCTAGCAGAAACCTTGAAAAATACCCTTCTCCTCCCATCAGCACCCACGTGAGCACGGGTCTGGGCAGGCTTCACCAGAGAAATCATCGTGGAGGGAGATGAACCAGGCCTAGGGAAGAAGGTGGCTACCTCTGAGGGAAATGGGACATCAGCTGAGATTAAAACCTAAAATCCAGCCCTAATTACAACTGAGTTGGGTTGAAAGAGGAAAGGGGAGAGGCTAGCGATCCCAGCATCTTTGCTCCCTTTTCCCAGATGAGCTTCTGAGTTCTAGCTGGTTCTCTGCACTTCTGCACTGCTCTGCCAGTGACTAGCAACGAGCCACCACGCTCCTCTAGCCAGCGTAACAGCCGAGACTCTCTAGGAGCTGAAACGAGTTTTGCCTGCAAATGGGCTCCGTGAGGCAGTCCCTCGAGTCTCTGTGTGCCAAACCCAGGGCAGGAGAGCTGGTGATGCCCAGAGGGAAGCAGGAGGGCAGATGCTAGCTTTGTGCTTCTGATAAAGCTTCTTGAATAATAGCCATGCAAGCCCGGTCCTGACACTGAATTAAGGGAAGCTGGAGCCCTCAGCAAACTGATTTAGCTTGAAGCACTACTTCAGCGAACACGTGGGATGTTCCAGAGGAGGGGGACGTGATCACCCTTCCCTGATAGCACAGGGAACTCTCTGAGTTCACAGAGGCACCAGGCAGGCAAGCCCATCCCTAAACTGTTCTTTATTCAACAACCAAACCAAGCAGGCAAATGGGGAACCAACAAAGCCTGTGCCTACAGATGCTCTCTTCCAGCCCTGCTTCTCCAGGGACCAACATGGCACAGCAACGTGTCGAGGGGCAATTAACTGTGTGAACAAGCAGTGGGAGGAGAAGTGAAGCTCAGCTCTCCAGTTACAATACCTGACCCTCCATAAGGCAGCGAGCGAGGATTTTCCGACACCACTTTTATGCCAGAGAGCACCTTTGCATGGTACCCTAAAGGGTTTATTCATGCGCTAACATAAACGAAGCCAGTTTCTAATGCATTTCACAGCTTTAACTAGGTGCTCAGGCTGCCCCGAACCAGGCCGATACTCGGTTTAATTTACTGGGCGCCCGAAAGTTGCCAGCAGGGAGTTGCCCACAAACAGAACAACAACAAAAAAGTTAATGATCTGGGCTTTTTCTTTAATAAATAGGCAAACTGGCTGAGCCGGATTGTTGGCTGGGATTCGTCTCCCCTTTATCACCCTGGAGCTTCTGTGACACATTCTCCAAATCATCAGCATTTTGCAATTTGAGGTCGTTACCAAATACTATTTTTTTGCCAAGGAAGGGAGAAAAATAAATTAATAATTAAGAAGCCCAAGCAGGGAGAGGCTGTGGGTTGGATGGCGCTGCCACCTCCGCGGGGATTGCTCAGGCACCTGGCAGCCCGCCCAGCGCGCACCTCGGTCGCCGGCTCACCCTGGAATGTGGTGCTGGCACCCAAGTGCTACTTGATTTTACTACGAATTAATCAAAGTCTCTTCTGCAAACGTCTAACACTAAATCACCACTGGCTGAGCTTCAAATGCAATTCCCCTGTTCCAGGGATTCTGCGCAAGGAGATTACCAGCTCCAGGTGAAAAGCTGAAGGGGGTTTCCTCTTTGCACATCTCCTGGTACTCCAAGGCATCAGCCTCTCCCAGCTGGAAGAAGAATAGATTTCCTGCAACTTTTCTCCCGCTCACAGCAGGTAACCGCACAGACATTCAAGATATGCTGGGATAAATCCGTCTGTGCTGCCTGCTGCCTGACTAGAGTGTACTAACACCAGAGAGGAATTTGACTTGACTGTGAGCCGATGCAGACAGCAGAGGACTGAATTTGTAGCGTGTGTGTGCCTGCGCCCCTGTGTTCGCATAGCTGTGGATGCATCTACACATGAGGACATGCAGAGATGTGAACCTGTGAGATCTTGCATGCGTACAGCTGTCTGCACATTTGTGCACACGTATGTGCACAGCCTCATGGCACCGTGTGGGCAAGCAGCCACCCAGGTGTACAGAGCTGTGCAGTCAGATGTTGCGTGGCTGTCCACAGCCAGAGGTACACAGAATTCCTCTGCAGGCATTCTCGCCGGGTCAATGCGTGCGCGCCTCATTTGTCTCCAAACTTGCAGTACCAAGCACCCTCCTCGTCGCGGCCGGTCCCCCAGAAGGCGGTGTGCTGCAGCTGGTGCTCAGGATGGCAACGGCACACGTCCCCACACCACTCTAGAGACACAGCACTGCCCTGAGCCATGGGCGAGTTGCATTCCCCTCTCCACGCTTTGCCTGTCTCAGAGCCCTCTCATATTTTCAGTGCTCACTAGACCATGAATTCACCTTCATACCAGTTACAGGGTTATTTAGCTTCTCCCTACGCCAATAACCACCAAACTTTCACTGGCAGCTCGTCTTTCTCCCGGGAGAGGTGAAGTGCTCCTCTCTCACCTGCCCATGGTGCCCCCACCCACGCACACCCATCAGGAGCACAGGGGACAGATCCCCAAGCAGGACACAGTAGCTAGTGACATTGCTCACCTGCCAGCGACAGTCTCTTATCCCCCCTCACATCTACACTGTGAGAAAGAGCAATAGAGCAGGAGTTAAAAAACAGATGGACAGAGTGAAATAGAGGAGAGGGAGACAGAGAGAGAGAAGAGGAAAAGGGTGATAGAGCAAAAACAGTACAAATGGAGGAAAAAAAACCAAGACAACAAAGAAAAGAGCAGAGAGGGAGGCAGGAAGAGCACAGGAACATACTGTGTTTTTTTGCTCCTGCACACCCCACAAAGCAACACTCTCCAGCTCTTGACACTAACGTATTCTACAGCTCTCCCTGAAATCTTAGGGATCAACTAGACAGCCCCTGTACAGCAGCTGGACCAGCTGTGCGTGGGCTGGGACACTGAGGAGTAATGAGGATGATCTGCCTGGATGGGAAACATGGGGCTCCCCACTGGGGTGCCCGAAGGCTGTGGGAGCACAGAAAACCTGAAAGGAGAGAGTGAAACCTCCGTGCAGGGCCATGCACAAGGAAGGTCAGCAGCGTGTCCCTTTTACTGATCCTCTGTCACAAGGAAACCCTCTCTGCTCTCCTTCGCTGGCCCAGAGCCACCTCTGCCACTCACCCTCCCACTGGCTCGGAGCCATCTTTGCCTGTTCCCCCTGCTGCAGACCTGTGAGGCACCTTTTTGCCAGCTTTCCCCTCCACTGCCACAGCACCCGTCTCTTGGCATCATGTCTTTGGCCCAAGGCCTTGATGCTCACCCCTGGCCACGTGGGCTTGCTCCCTGGTCTCCTGGGCTTTCCCATTCTGACTGAACATTTCCCAGCTGAAGCAAGTGCTGCAGCAACATTTCACTCTGAAACCAAGCATGTGCTGACAGCAAGTGGCATCCCCAGGAGCTCCTTCCTGGCCCCCAGGGCTGTTCATGGCCAGATGCAGCTGACGAGGTGCACAAGCCACTGCACAACTTGTGGTGCCTCTTCCCCCATCCGCGCCACCCCCCAGGGTCTGGCCCAAGCCGTGTCTGCCACAATTCACCCTTCCCACCCGTCCCACCGTGGCTGTCCCCACCTCCCGTCCCACACAGCCCCTTGGAGCAGCTTGGCCCCCTATCCCAGGGGACAAAATCCCTTGTGCTTTGGCCCAGGGAGTTGACCTCTCTGCTGCTGTCATAGTGAGCTCAAAGTGGGCACTTTGTTATCTTACCACAGTTGAGGTCCTGGCATAAAACTCAAACATGACTCCTCTTCTCCAGTGAGTGTGCAACGACACATTCCCACAAGCACAGGGTGTGCACAGGCACAGGTCTGCACACATTAAACGGAATAGCGGGGATCTGGGAAGGGAGTTGAGGGGGGACAGAACTGCTCTTGTCCCTGAGGCAGTCGTAGCTGTCCTTACCTAAGACCAGAGACTGCAATACAGAAGGAACTGCAAGAGCCCAAAGGGACGAGAACAGGAAAGACTGAAGCAGTAGCTCTGGCACAAGCTCATCACAGTCAAACACTTTCCCCTGTCCTCAAGCTTCCTTGGGACAGTTCCTACTGCTAGAGTTTCTGCTGGATTTGCATGGCCACCCTGCAAAGGCAGATCTGGGGAAACACGGCAGAGACACCCCCGTTGCCTCACCTGCCCCAGGAGCACACCCCAGCCTCCTGCTTTCCCCATATCGCCATTAAAAAAAAGCTCTGTGCAAACAATAGATCAATAGAGCCCCCGCCTCTTCGGAAGGAAAACAAACACCCGGATCACCGCAAATTAGAGAATGTTTCGCTTCACTTCATCCAAACAGGCTGACAATTTTTTTGGGTTGTTGCCACGGCGACAGAATAACACAGCGTTCAGCCTGTTGCAGAACAATCAATTAAGTTAATGCCTCGGAGTGCCTGTTTACTCTTCCATTTAGGAGGTGCTGCTCTCGCTCACTCTTTCTCTCTTGCTTGTTTTAAATTTCTCATCCTTTGCTTCCTGCAACTATTTCTTCTCTATTTAACCTAAAATAAAGTCCCTCCCCTCAACTACCTCCTGCTTTGTAAGGAGCCTCCCACTTTTCAGAATGATCACCCGAAATAAAGTTTGTTCCTCCCTCTGACTTCCGTAATTTCTCCTTTCTTCCTGGAAAAACAAAGAGAGACTGGGGATTTACCTTTACCTTTCACGATACAGCCCTGTCCCCTCCTCCTGGTGTGCCTAGGAACTTGCAAAGTTTCTAAACTTCTCCAGGGCAGAGTGGGCCACCTTCTAAAGTGGCAGGAGTAACTCTGCTTTTAACAAGATGATGTAACTCTTGAGCTGAAGACCTACGAAGTGAACAGAAACCCTTCCCTATTGCTATTTTTTACACTGTGAGCCATAACCATAAATGAAGACCCATCTTGGGCTAAATGCTGTTTAAAAAGGAGAACTATAAAAGGGCCTCACAAGGGTCTAGGTCTCATCCTACAGTCCACATCGAATGAAACTTCTAAATATGTGCTTAAATGACTTTGGCTTAAGCAAAACTCAACCCAGTGCTCAAAGCATTTTGCTCAACTGAAGCCTCGCTAGGATACTTTAAAGGGGGCACCACCGCCAGAAGATTGTGGCAGATCCATCATTGCAGTCCTTTAAAATAAACGAACAGTAAAGCATGTCTCGGCTCTGGCCCTGACCACCAGAAGGATGCCAGGCCTTTAACCAACTCACATGCTCTTGCCACTGATCTTGCAGGTTTATTTCCTGCCTCACAGTCAGCATGAGCAGTGACACTTGGCTGTGTAGCTTCACTGCTTGTCTGCAGTCACTTTCCCACCCTTGCCCATGAGCCGAGATAACAGCCCTGGGTCTCCCCACAGCCCTCCTGCAGACTCTGCAGCATGTTACAGGGCACCAAAATCACAGCTCCACCATCCTGCGGGCGAAGTAAGGTACCAGGGAGTAAAAGGATTTATCCAAGGCCAAGCCTGAGATATAATCCAGGGCTTCCACCTCCTGATCTCTCTGTACCCTGGTGCTGTATTCCTCATGAGCACAATATTCCTATGTTTTTATCTTTGAAACCCCAGGGAAAGTGTCCACCTCCCTCATATCCTCATACACCGAAATTAAAGGAAAAGACAAATGCAAGCACGATGTGAAAACATGCAGATTCCATGATATTGTCTTCTCATCCTGCCACTTAGCAACAAGTGCCTAAATGTAAAGCGTACATTAATTTAGTATTGAACAGATGGAACAAAACTGTAGACAGAGCAGACAGGGGAGAGGGGGGCTCAGACACAAGGAAAAATTACAGGAATAGGGTCAAATATGACACTTGCCCCCCCCCCCCCCTTCCCAAGCTGGATCCTTTTCAAAGGACTCTGTTCTCACAAGCTGCCACCACTTGTGCCCTGCCACACTGCTCACTGGGGAGCGGTGAGGCTGGGTCTGTGCAGGCTGCAGGACAGCCGTGCCGGGCAGGCCCCACCGACGCACTCCTTCTCCTCCTCCCCAAGAAGAAGTTGTCAGCAGAACCTGTTGGAGCAGGGGCTCGTTGACTGCTCCCTGTCCATTACAGCCCAGATTATAAGCATATTGCACAGTGCTCTCTGCACGGTGCTGGGGAAATCCAATACGCTGAAAGGTTAATGCAATCAATTAGGGTGACAAGGAAGTAGAGTAAAGCCTTCTGAGTAGATGAAAGGGAAAGAGAGATGGAGACAGAGAAAAGCAAAGAGAAGCAGGGGGGGAAGGAGCAAAGGAAGGCGAGTGGGAGGAGGAGGAAGATGGTACACAGGGCTTGTGTTGTAGACTGCAGGGCACTGGTGTGGCCAAGGGCACTGTCCTGCCCCAGCACAAACGGGGTGGTGTGTGATCCACAGGGGCAAGGCAGGCCATGAATCCCTGAGGCAGCAGGTGGGCCAGGACTCCCCCTTCTTGGCTTCTCCTGCCCTCTCCTGCAATGTGCGGAGCCCTGCTCAAACCACAGCTGCCCAGGATGTCCTGCTGCCAGCCTGCTCCCTAATACCGTTCACTTGGGGGACTGGCAAAACTCTCCCTGTGCCTTTGCTGCACAGCTACCCAGAAGGGATGGAAGCAACTGCTTGGGTTAGAGTTGCCATGCAAGGCAAAGGATCTCAGCAAGCTATGGGGAAGCATAAGGGGAGGAGAAAGAAGGAACAGGAAGGACAGAGAGAACTTCGTCTGGCTGTTCATGCACTGTGCACAGAGATAAGTGAGGATGAACACGTGGCAACTCTCTGTAAACCTCCTAGAGACACTGGTCATCACCACCATCCACTTGCCTGCACCTACCCCTGGTGTCACGAGGAATTTTTCTTTTGGTCTGGCTGTGTGGGAGCTCAGCCCTGCCAGTGTTGGGTGCACCTGTAAAAGAGGTGAGATCTCTTCTTTCTTATTTCTCCAGCCTCCTTCCACATGTGCCAACCTGGGCTGCCCTGCAAGGCCAGAGGACAAACCACTGCCAAATCCCATCTGCTGCAGGTTCACCTCTGCCTGCCGAGACAGTTTGATGAGGATGCAGTGGCACTCAGCCCACCAGCACAGCACAGAGATCCCAGTGTCATAATGTGCATCCTGCTGCTCTGTCCTGCAGGGCGCAGGCCTTTGCCCGGGGCATTCAGCTCAGGGGAGAGCCCTGTCCTTCCCCTCCAGCCCCCCTGAGCCACTGCAGGCTGGCTGAGCTTCTGCTCTCTGACCCCCCAAGTGGCACAGTACTTCATTAACCTGGGCTGACAGGTCAGCCAGTGCAGCCCCTTCCTACCACGGCTCCTGCTCGCGCACAGCTCGGCCTAGGAGAACGTGACACCAGCTCATTAGGACAAATTATTACTCTATAACCCCTGCCGCAATGTCCCTTAATATGCCTATTTAGCAAGAGACAAGTCCTGGTGGGCTCTTCGGCATTAAAACAACCTCACAAATCACCAGAGGCACAAGCACCGTGATCTCCGCTTCCGGGGGCGGAGGACAGGGCGGCTGTACCCCGGCTGGGTGCTGGAGGGGTGCTGAGTCCTGTGCTGTTCTGCTGCAGATAAAATGAAACTCTTGGTGCTGCTGGGGGGGATGCTTTGCAGGCAAGGAGTTGCCATCCGACTGTGGCTCACCGTGCAGCCAAACGTGCGCCCAAGTTTCAGAGCAATGAGGTGATGTTCCCCAGTTGAAATCCACTGCAAAAGTATTCTGGGAGGCCCATTCAAACTGCTGGGCCTGCTTCACTCTGCCTCATCTCTGTCTAATTCTGCCCTCCAGCACTACCACCAGTGTCATGTTCCACATGAGACCTACAAGATTCAAATGTTTCCTCTGTTTCCCTGTGATAGACGTGAACTCAGCGCCTGGCTTCACAAATTCGGCCGCAACACTAACCCTACTTGCTAGCTCCTTGCAGGTTAACCAGCAAAGCCAGAGAGCAAGTTTGGAAGCTGACACTGTTGGCAGGCACCGTGCGCTGCCTCCCCAAGTAAGGCTGTGCTAAACTCCGGGGGAGTAAGCCCATTGCACAGGAAAGCAGTCGGCTTGCACCTTGCGGGAAGAACAGGACTGCAAGCTGTCTGGGGCTAATCCAGAGATTACAGAACGTCCGCAATTTGGGGCACAGTGAGTGAGATATCACTGGGGAAGACAGAAACACAGGCAAATGTCAGAGGAAGGCTGCTACTGAACAGGAACGGGGAGCATGAGGAAATCAACCTCCAGCCTGACCTGTAGGAGAGGGTAAAGGGAAAAAGAAAACAGTGATTCATATAACAGAGCACCAAAGAGCGGAGAGAGAGAGAAGGGGCAGTGGTGCCATAGCAGGCAGGAGAGAGTGAGGAAGAAAAGTAACAGAAAGAAGAAAGAGAAGAAAGTGTGAAAAGTGTGTAATGCTGGGCACAGAGGAAGGCAGAATGACAGCAAACGGACAGAGAAATGAGGGACCTGAGAGAAAGAGATGGAGGGAGGGCGGGAGGAAAAGGAGGAGAAAAGAGCAAGAATAGCCACGCAGCGAGGAGCACGCGGGCGAGGCAGAGCACTGTAACCAGGGTTGTGAAGCATGAAAAGGGAAGAATCTGCCTGTTCCTTTCAGCGCTCGGAGCATGGCGCTCGGTGGTGACCTACACTGTGCCTGGCTGTGATCACGTTTTCAGGGCCACTGCCTGCCGATCCCAAACAATGATGGGGAGCCTTTGAAGTCAGAGAAAGAAGCCGCAATGTGAACTGGGGACTTTCTTTTTTTTTTTTTCTTTTTTTCCCCCCATTTTTTTAAGGGTGGGGGGAAGGAGGGAGGAAAAGGAAGGGCTGAAGTGGCAGGGGGAAGGTTGGGGGAGAGGTTGCAAGGACAAAACAGAGAGTTGCTCTCGGCGGGGTGCCCCGAAACGAGAGAGACAAAAAGAAAACAAACAGTTTATGAGTAGGGCACATGCTGCCTGTGTCTGCATGCCCCGCGCTGCCGGCCCCCCGTGCTCCCAGGGAGGCTTCTGTTCCCCAGCAATGATGGATGGACGCATAGGGCCATTCAGGCCTGCCATGTTACAGCAATGGTATTTACATAACACTGGCCTTCCACCGGTCACCTCTGACACTGCCCAGCCTGGCTTGGGGCCCCCTCCCGCCCCAGCCAGCCCGGGCCCCTCTTGATACCGCTCGGACTCAGCCTATGAGGTCCCTGACGCTGGGGCTCAGGGGTCCCCACTACTGCAGGGATGCTCTAAGCGCAGACACGCCGCAGCGAGTGCTCCCGGCACCTCTGAGGTGATGTCCCACAGGGCAGAGCACTCCCCACCCTCCCCACCGCCACTGCCATTCCTGCCCTGGCCTGGTATTCAGACTTACTTTGGCGCCTGGGGAGGGAGAGGAGCAATGGGAGAGGCTAGACTTGGCGGCGCTGCAGAGGGTACAGCACAGAGACGTGGGGAAAAGAGTGGGAACTCTTTGGCTGACACACAAGGGAGCCCCGTGGTCCTCCCGGGGCCAGGAGGAGGAGGCAAGGACAGTAGGAACTGCCTTGGCATGGCAGGGACTTCTCAGTGAGCATCACCTGAGGTGGCATAGGGACTCTCTTACCCACCACATGGAGATGAGGCTTTTAAGAGAGGCAATCACCTTTCATTTCCCTGGGCTCTAGGCCTTTGATTCTTATCAGGCATGGACTAAGTGACCATCCAGCTCTAGGAGACTGCGAAGTTGGGGGTTTTCTGCAATAACACAGACCATGAGGGTCTAGGTAAAGGGAAAACCCAGAAAAGTCAGAATTCTGCTGGAGACACAGAGCTGCTTCCATCCTACCAGCATGATGCTGCAGTCTGAATGGATAAAAATGTGCCAGAGGAGGAGGAGAGCATGCACATCACCATCTTAAATTATGTGAACTGAGCTCAGCAAAACTTCACAGTAGATGGAGACTGCATCCTATTCAGTGAGAGGACCTCATTCATCTCCCACCAGCCCACATGGACGAAGATAAAGCAGTACCCTCCTCACCAAAGCCCTTACACACATTTTATCTGTAAACATAGAGGCAGTAGAGAAGATACTGAGGAAAACCCACAGTGACAAAACCAGGTGCCCAGAACAACTGGTGTACAAAGACAAAGATGAGATTAGGACACACACAGGCCATGTCTGCATTAGACCTTCTTGTATTTTCATGTCTCTTTATAGCTAACAACAGGCCAATCCCAGAAGTTCTAGTGCAGACACAGCCACAGCGAGCAGGCCATAAAGTGTGAGAGACACACAGAGGAAAAGAGAACCCAGGAGGGCGTAGTGACATACCCATTGCAGTCTGAAGTCTCTCCTACCTTTCGGAGATTTCAAGGCCTGGTTTCTTGCCTCTCTTTTAGCTCTAAATTCACTTCATCCTGGGGAAGGAAGAGAAAGACTCCAGTTAATACACAGGGCACACCCGACCAAGAGCCAAGGCACAGACACTCACAAAAGCTGGGTGAGAACCCAGCTGCAAGCAGGGCCAGCATGGGGCATTCAGACTTCGCACGGGAATGAAGTGCCTTCCTGCTCCTGGCTGCACCATGCAGTGCCATGCACACCACGAGACACACATCACTCCTGCACTTAACTGTGCATAAGACTCCTAAAAAGGACTGGGAATAATGTAGCATAGAGAGAGCACTGGCTCTCTCAGGCCACTACGCTCACTCTCTCAGGCCATTACTGGCCTGAATCCTGCTTCCCAGGTACCACAGACAGACCTCGTGCTGGTCTGCACCATACTCTGCCCACACATCCAAGGGTGCTTTCTGGTCCATGCCAAATTTTTCCCTTTCCAATCTTCCCATTTCCTCTGCTGACCCCGCTTTCCCAGAGGTTCACCAGTGTGTTAATGCTGAGGCCTCCCTTGCACACCAATGAGGCACAAGATGACGGGGTGCAGGATTGGGTCCCAAGGCACTGAACCCCCTTATCCACTCATCTGTGCGTCTTCCTTCCTGGAGAATGCAGAGAGCGAGGAGGAAAGAGAAAAGGGACAGGGGAAAAAAAGTCACAGCAAAACACATGAAAAGTAAATTGAATTATTTAAAACCATATGTTCCAAAAATGTGACAGAGCATAAAAGCCGTGCCGTGAGACTTCCGGAGGGGGTTATCCTGCACAGGCAGGGTGGGAGGACAGCTCGCAGGAGGGGGAGGACTGCTCCACACTCAGCCAGCCAGGGACTTCCCTCTCCCAGAGCCGGAAGGTGGCAGGGAGCACAGGGTGGCTTCATGCACAATGGCAAGGGTGCTTGGCCCATTCCTGCAGTCTCTGTTTTGCAACCCTGCCAAAACAGCTATCACAACTGCCCGAGACGTGGCAGTGAAATGAAAAACTGGCCCGAGGTCACGCACAGTGAGTCCGTGGTTGAATCCAGGAGCCCCAGCCGCCTGCGCCAAGCACCAGCTCGCAGCATGCCTCTCTCTCCAGGGTGCAGCAAAGCATGCCACAACTCAGCTCCTTGCAGGGACCCTGCTTTAGCCCCTTGGAGAGCAAAAGTGAGAGGGACTTGGCTCTGGGGACTCTCTGCTGCCGCTGTGGCTCGCCCCTGTCTTTTGGGGCCCTGGTGCTCCATGCGTGCGGACGGCCTCCTCCTGTCACTCACACTCCACCGCTGCCTGCACGCTGCGCCAAAGATAGATGCCTGGTGTTGGCTGGGACCCAGAGTGGGAAGGAGCTGGTGAGATATCCCAGATGGATGGATGGACATGGAACGCAGGGAGCCCCTCGGGTGAGGAAGATGCATAACCAGCCTGTCTCCTTCCTTTCCCACTCAAATCCTTGTGCTAACAAGGCTGAGGGCACGGCTGGAGTAACAGCTCCCCCACTTGAGGTCCTTCTCCCACCCTGGCACCCTCTGTCCTTCTGGCTCTCTCATCCCCTCTCCCACCTTTTTCTTCCCTTTGTTCTTCCCTTCTTCTTTGCTCTTTCCATCGCTTTCTCTGCTATTCTGTCATGCTCTTTTTTCTCTCCCTCCCTTTTGTTCTCTCCCCCTTTACCAAGCTCTCTGCCTGTAACTCTCTCTGCCTTCCTGGCTTCACTCCCTCGCCCCTGTGCACGGTCAATTCTTGGGTTTGAGTTTTTAATTGTTTTTTTTACTCCCCTTCTTTCGGCCGCAGCTTATCAATGATGCAAGAGGAATAACGCCAATTTACTTAGAATGTGTAATCCCCAAATCAGATTGGGGGATTGTATGAGGCAATATGACCTTGCATATGTCTCCATTAAAGCCAGCCAGGCCTCCTCTTGTATTCTGTGTTCCCAGTACATATTTAGACAGATAACGCTAATTGTACTTGACATGTCCTCTTAAGGATGGACTCTTCCCTCCCCCAGCTCTGCCTGCTTCCCTGCCTGACAATGCGCCAGAGCAGAGCCCGCTCGCTTGCAGCGTGGCACGGCACGGCACCTGCGGGGCTGGCTGGCCGGGTAGGCATCCAGCACAGCCCGCGCGCCCAGCTCCGCTGCGAGAGTGCCAGCCGTCCTCCCCAGCGCTGCATGCCTCCATGAGGGAAGCGAGGCCGGCTAGCACTGATAGGGCAAGGAGCAGGGGCAGGGGGAGCATTGCTGGGACATAGTTAATCTGAGATTACACACTGTTACTGTGACCATCTTGGATTCTCCAGAAACATGAGCAACGTGTTGCCACCTCTGAAGCCATGGGTGCCACCTCACCCTGCCCCTCTTCTTGCTTACCCCACTGCCACCCTCCCTCCTCCTCCTCCTCCCTACCTTGTCCCTGCCTCCTTGCTCTCCTCCATGGGGCTTCCCCTTTGACTTGCTCTGGCCCCCTCTTCTGACTCAGGAGACCAAAGGCTGGCTCCCTTCCCTGAGTCAGAGGAAGACGAACCTTCTGGGGATGGGCCCCAACCATGACATGATACCCCTCACCAGAAAGCATGAAGCTCCAAAGCATTCGGACAAAGAGAGGAGACTTGCTCGCCATGACCATCTTTGAAGCCTCCCTCCTTTCCAAGGAAGGGCTTCCACCCCACACCTCTCAGCTCCCACATCTGGGCATAAAGCTCTTTGGATAAATATTTTTATTTGGCTACTGGCCTGTGGATCCCAGCTCCAGCTTCTAGGGAACACCGTGAAGAAATCATAGAATCATAGAAGAGTTTGGGTTGGAAGGGACCTTTAAAGGTCATCTAGTCCAACCCCCCTTGCAATGAGCAGGGACATCTTCAACTAGATCAGGTTGCCCAGAGCCCCATCCAACCTGACCTTGAATGTTTCCTGCAATGGGGCTTCTACAGCCTCTCTGGGCAACTTGTTCACCACCCTCATCACAAAAAATTTCTTCCTTGTATCTAGTTTAAATTTACCCTCTTTTAGCTTAAAACCATTACCCCTTGTCCTACTGCAACAGGCTCTGCTAAAAAGTTTTCCCCCATCTTTCTTATAAGGCCCCTTTAAGCACGGAAAGGCTGCCTCTTCCCCATGCCTGCCCGTACATCGCTGCTCTAGAGCAGACAAGCAGGACGCAGGAGGAGGAGGGGAGCTTATTCCAAGGAAACCAATGGATCCAAACTCTTCGCCAAAGTGGACTCAGATTTTTTTTTTCCCCTTGACACAACATCCTAATTCGACTTTTTCAGTATCTTTCCTTCAACAACCTTTTTTCCTTCCTCCCCTTCCTACCCGGCAACTGCGCATTTATTAATTCATGAGGCACTAATTAGTTCTTTGTTTAATTTTGTGTTAAACAGACTGACCGGAATGATAACGACTTGCAGCGTTGCATTACGGTCCCCAACCGCCCCTGTTTTCTGACAACAAGGGAGCGCAGTGAGACTGGCGTGATGAACCCCAATTCCCACTCCAGTTGCACTTCATTAAGTCAAAATGTGACAAGAAGCTTAGAGAGCAACTTTCAGATCGGATCGCACATAACAATTGGGCAGGAAACTTTCCGAGGGGGAAGCGGGAGAGGCACTTGCAGCGAAGGCTGGCACCACGCACAATTCCCCGGCGTGCCTGCCTTAAAGGAGCCAGCTCAGGCTGCCGGCCGAGGCAGGACTGAGGGCACGTGCCGGCAGTGAGGGGTGCTGGGGGAGGAAGAGGAGAGGAAGGGCGACAAGCCAAGCCAAATGCACAGCAGGGCAGGGCAGGAGGCATCACTCCTTTCCGCTCCCCTCAGTTTCATTTGCAACGATGGGTTGTGTTGGCAGTCTGTGGGATGTGCAACCGAGGACTCCAGGCAGCATAATTCCTCAGCGAGTCACTCAGGGAACTCTGAGGGCATCTTTAGGCACCTTCATCTCCATGCCTCAGTTTCCCACCTGTAGCTCTACGGTGAAACAGCTGGTGATCCTCAGCTGCTATTCAGTTGTCAAGAACTACACAATTATAATGGAGTCCCCTAAACTGCAAAGGGAGAGGTCGAATATTGGCACCCACATTGCTAAAATGAGAAGTGAAGGAACAGCTCTGACACCAGGAAGGACGGCTACTCTCACAGGGAAAGAGCTGTGCCTTCCTTTAACTTCGTAGAGCGCCTGACGCTCCAGTGGCACTACCAATTTTTGAAACTGTCCTGATCAGTCTGGTATCAGCAATAAACTTCGTAAGCCGCAGAGCAAGTGCCCTGCATCCAGAGCTCGGCCCTACAGGTGGGAATACAGCCACCACAGCACAGCCAGTCCTTGAGCTCTCTGCTGAGTGCCGCATGTGCCTCAGTAGTAGGAGCTATGGCACAGGGTTTGGGCACGTGGGCACGTGTCTGGCCTGGCCCAAGCCTCACCTGGCTAAAAAAGTCTGAGCACGACTTATTCCTTGGCACTGGCCAACAACGGACTGACAAACAGACGACACAGCCTGGGTCATAACCAGGCTCAGCTGGATCTGTCACAGTCTTGTTGGCACATGAGGGTGTACAGCATATGGCCAACTCCTTGAGCCCCTTTTGGCTCACTGAAGTGCAGTGAAATGTAAACAGCCTACAAGAAAGTGAAAAGGGTCTTAAAACACCTCCCGAGAGGGTGAGTGGGTGTGAAAAGGAAAAGAGGACTTCCTAAGCACACAGAACATGGAAGTTTTGCAGCAGTTCAAAATGCACCTTCTGTTATTGCATGGACACCAGCTGTGGGAATAAGCCAAGATCACACAAAAATGAAATGAGCTGGGAGGTCTCAATGCCTTTTCTAGCAGGTATTTTTCCACACTTGTCCCTCATCCCTCTCCCTCCTTCCCCAGGAAAGGAAGACTCATCCCTAGCCTTGCTCTGCAGAGGCCCAAAGCTCAATTAAGGTCCAAAACACTGGCAAAGCCACGTGAGGGACTCTCTGTTAAGGGTCACATCAGGACTGGGGAGCGACACTTGAGCTGTGTGAGTGTGCACAGCAGCATGTCCTGAACAGGGCAGGGGCAGAGGAGTGAGCACTGTGACCAAAGCCTCTGAGTCTCAGGGGACGCCTGCATAGCATCAGTCTCTACGTGCATTATCAGTATTTTCACCTGAGTGAGCTCTAAATGTACGAGTCTTTGGGGAAGGGGCCAGGCTGCAGCAAGGTATCACAGCATGGTGTTTGCCAGTACACTCACAGCTGAACAACACACGGATCTGCTAGCAGACGTGTTTGTGCTGACTTCCATCTTTCATGAATCTGGAATGCAGCAGGGACCTCTATGACTGACAAAAAGACTGTTCCTCCATGACAGAAATCCCAGGAAGACACCAGATCCCTCTTATTTCAGTTCTGCATGTGCTCTGGATCCCATAAAAAGGCATATGTAGATATTAACACTCAGCTGGAGGGCTGGGCTGGTATCCAGAAAGGGCAAAAGCACCCATTAACACCTGAAGCAAGGATAACTGAGAAGGTCCAGGATTGCTGGGGACAAAAAACACCCCCTACTGTCACCAGCCCGACAAGCCTTCTTGGTTTTGCAGAAGGGCTGGAATATCCTGGGTGCTCTATAAATACAGTTGGGCCTTGTCATCTGCTGAGTAGATGTTTCAGAACAAAAGGCAGCTACAAACCCCATCTCTTTCCTCTGCAAGCCCAGCCTGGGCTCTGGGCCATGGACCCTGCCCAGGCGCTGATGCTCAGAGGAATGCAGCTCACACCCTCCCTCAGGAGTGAGGGGATGGGGCAGCGGCACAGAAACGTCCCCAGTCTGGCCCAAGCCTGGCCTGAGTAGGGGGAGAAGCTGGTGAGCCAAGGTGAGGAACCGGCACCACCGACAGGGCAGAGCAAGGGGCAGCTGAAGGACACCCCGAGTTTCCTGGGACAGAGTCCTGCACCCTCTCACCACAGTCACACCCAGCTATCATCTCCTACCCATCTTGGGCTGCTCGGGGAAAAACGCATAGGCTGAAGGGGAGGGAAACTCATGTTATCTCCCATTTTCCCCTTTTTCAGCTGCCATTACAAGGCAATACCAGTAGCGCGATACAAACCAACTACATCCACTGATTGTTAGGGCTACACAGCTGCCAGTGTGCTCCACAAAGTTTTGTGCCGAAAATGAGGGTAACAAGCACCCCAAATAGGTCATGGTCTGCCCCTTCTTCCTAAAACAACAGGCTGAAATGTCCTAGACTCCATCCCCAATCCTCTTTAACCAGGAAAACTCTCCTCCCAGGATTACGGGCCCACTGCCCCCCTTCTCTTCCCCTCCATCTGGCTGGGAGCAGCCTGGGACCGAGTGCTCTTCCCAGCCCTGGGAGAACCCTGCAGTTTCTCTCTCATAAAAAAGAAAAATGGGAGCTATAAAAAAGGCAAAGAAAAGAGAAGCAAAGCAAAGGGAAATCGCTGCGAAGGAAGAAAAGAGCAAAGCCCCCCTTCCCTTCCCACCCTTTCCCCATTACCTGCCTTTTAGCACTGGGTAGAGCCGCCTGCTTCATTGCTCCTGAGGACTCCCCCTCGGCACAGCACTCCCCGGGGAAATCCTGCCCTGCCTCTCACCCCTTCCCCCTCTGCTCAAACCTGTTGAGCAGACCCCAGTCCAGCTCAGTAAAGGTGATGCAAAAAGAAGGAGCAAAACTAGTGCTGGACAGTAGAAAAGGGACAGGGGCCATGCTGAAGGTAACCCTGCAGCTCAGTGCCCATCAGCCACCTCTGGTCTGCTGGAGCCAGGCATGGGACAGAGGGAAGGGAGACAGCAGCCCTGCTGGTCCCAATCCACTGCTGGTCCCAGCTTCCCAGCACTGATGGCACCCAGGACCAGGAAAGGCCCCAGACCCCCACCTCGCAGCGCAGCTACGGCACCGCCTAGCACAGCGGCAGGGGGGGGGTGCCAAGGGAGGATCTCAAGGAGTTCACCTCCCGCCCTGACATCTGTAAAGCACAGCAGTCCCCAAACTTGGCATTCGGCAGCCCTGGGCTGGCTCCTGCTAATTTGCTGTCAGGCTGCCTAAGCAAACCAATTAAAACTAATCATTAATTATAAAAAAGAGAGAGAGAGAAAGACCCTGCACAAATGGAGAACTGGAAAGGGCATGGGGAAAAGAAGGACAGGAGGGAGCAGTGAGAAAGAAGAGAGCTTGAGAAAGGGGCGGAGGGGTAGAAAAGGACTTTAAAATCCCCAGCACAGAGCTTTGGATGAAGGTAGCAGAAGGGCAAGTGGTATCCCAGGGCAGGGTGGGGAAAGGCAGAGGTGAGGAAAGCAGGGGGGACCCCAGGGAAAAGCGACAGTGCCAAGGATGGCGAGGCACATGCAGAGACTGGGTCCTGCCGTGGTGGGAGCCGGCACCATCGACATAGCCATGAGGCCGGCTCCACGCTCCCTCCGCCGTCCCAGCCCCGGCAGGGCCCTACCATAGCCAGAGGGGCAGGAGCTGCCGTTCGGCAGAGGAGCGGGCCCTTGCCAATGTGCGAGACGAGGGCAGAGGAGGAGGAGGGTGCAGGGGAAGCAGAGCGAGCGAGGAGGGCAGAGCCAGGGGTGTGCACCAGGACTCAGGAGCGCTGTCCCTCCATGTCAGGGCTACCGGCTCTCTCAGAGCAAATGCCTTAGATGGGGATGAAAAATGGGGCATTTATGAAAAGCCCCTGATTATGCGGATTTGGCTGGGGCCCTGGCTCAATCGCCGTCGCTCCCGCTGGCTCCCCACGAGCTCCGGTGGCAGAGAACCCCGGCAGCTGTCAGCGCAGCCAGCACGCCCCCGCCGCTGCCGCCCCCGCGCCACCGTTTTGTTCCCCGGACCCGCACACACGCACGCTTCCCAACACCCCTTTTGAAGAGCCTCAGGCCCACATCGGGCTGGCGGATGGCGGAGAGGTGGGGGCAGTGCCATGGAAACGGGCCCTTTCCTGGGGAAACGCGCTGCCGGCCCCCCCCCCTCCTCGTCCCGGGTGCCCCTTTTGAGGAGCTGTCAGGACCCTGAGTGAGTGTCACACGACCCAAGGACCAGGCGTGACCAAGCCTATTTTCTGCCTCAAATTTGATTGATTAAAAAACTTTTTAGGAAAACCATGTTAAAAGACAAAAAAAGAAAAAAGAGGAAAGAAAAAAATTAAACAGAAAGGGACAAGGGGGTGGGGGAAAAGGGAAAGGCCTCTGTGCTGGGTTTCCCTGGCAATAGCACCAGGGGACAAGTGTCAGAGGCAGATAAACAGCATAACCAGGCCGAAAATAAAGGTCAAAAGAAGCATGAAACTTAACACAACAGTGATTAAGATAATGATGAAGCAGGGGACCCCAGGAAAAAAACTAAGTGTGACACACAGAAACACACATATATGCTCCAAGTGATGGCCCAAGAGACCTGGTATGTGGGAAGAGGTGACAGGGCTTGCTAGGCCCTGGGGGTACCTGGACAAGGGTGGAAACAGAGGAAAAAACAAAGTGGAGGATTTGGGAAGAGGGGGTCTGTGATTTCCCCCCAGGCTGGTTGCTGTAGGTCGAGCCTGCCCAAAGCCAACAAGACCCCAGAGCCAAGGGGACCCTCCCATAACACAGGCACTCTGTTCCAGCCAAGCAGTCCTTGAATTCGCAACCAAATTCCTCAAAAGAGCTTCCCTGATGCTGGGAGGAGAGCCCGAGTGGGTGTGAATTAGGGAGGCCCTGCTGACATCGACAGAGCCTTGCTGGTTTACGCTGGCTCGGGATCTGGCTCTTTGCCTTTAAGCAACTGGTATAAAAAGCCTCAGAGATGCCAAGAGGGAAGGATGCTGGTCAGACCTCCCTGCCCACCTCCTCTCCCTTGCCAAGGCTAATTCTGCAGAGAAAAGCCCAGGAAGGCTGAAGGATTCAGGAAACAAGTCCAAGAACGTCATACCCTTCGGCATTTACCTACTCCATCTCAAAATCTCTAGGATGATCTCACGTTTTTGGAGCCCAGCTTAGGACTTTCAGTTGCCTGGGACTGGCTATGTTACTGTCGCCAAGAGGCAGCAAAGAAATTGCAAATTGTTCACCAGCTTCTTCTTCTGCGAGTCTGGAACTTCAAAGCCTGTGCAATAGAAAGCGCAGAAACACAAAAGGCTTTCCACCTTTTCTGCACCACCTTGCCATTGGGAGTAACTCTGGTCCCCTGGAAAGTGTCCCTGCTCTGCCTTTTCTGGCACACCAGAGTTCTGATGCAGAGTCATCTTTAGGGGTTCCGGTGGGACGGGGCCAAGGAAGATGCCTGCAGCCAGCGCTGGACTTAATTGTCCCTTGCACTTTGCCTCCAGTGCAAGGGACCACTACCTCACTCGTTTCCTTAAGTTTCCACAAGTAGCTCAAATTCGGACAGAACACTGGTTAGAAAAGGATTGTTCTTCCTGCCAAGTATTTTGGGGAAAGTAATTTTTCAGTTGAAAATTTTCTTCCATGTAGTGTTTATCATGAGGAAGAGCAAAGAAATGTTTTCACAAAAAAGGGTTGAAAAAGTGATACATATATGTTTATACATGCACACAGGCACACACTCCAAATTTCACTCTGTCAGAAAGCTGTTTTCCATCAAATATATTTCAATGCAAAATTTCTAGCATCATATTCATGTGTCTCCCCCCTCCCCCATCATTTATATTCATGGTCTTTTGTAAAGAATGATTCAATTAAACCACCGATGTTCCTTGCTAGAAGGAGAGTCTGAACAGTGAGAGGAACTCCCCAAAAGTAGAGCCGGGTCAGGCAAGGCTTTGCTGGACTGAACATCCACCAAAGATGTGCAGG
Organism: Buteo buteo; assembly: GCF_964188355.1. Classification (NCBI taxonomy): domain Eukaryota; kingdom Metazoa; phylum Chordata; class Aves; order Accipitriformes; family Accipitridae; genus Buteo; species Buteo buteo. The sequence goes on from NC_134175.1 coordinate 5,900,934, forward strand.
TTAGAGGGGCTGGGATACCACTACCTCACACCTCCAGAAAAACAGCACATCTGAGTGTGTCAGCTCCAGCTATTAAAAAAAAAAAAAAAATCATTGCTCCAATCCCTGACATTATTGGCTGAAAAATGTGATTTGAAAAATAATAATAGAAAACAAGGCCTTTTTAAATTTCATTTTTGAGCCATTACAGTTCATGTTTTCATTCCTTTTTTTTTTCCTCCTTGGTAATCAGAAGAGCGAGAAATGTGATTAAAAACTAAAAAAAACAAACAAATAATGAAAGCTGAGATTCTCATTCGGTCTCCTGTGTCCAGAAACATGGACTTTAAGGGAAAACACCAAATGTCCTTAGACACAGAGTAAAATGAGGGCTTGGCAATGTTATGTTTTGGTTAATGCTATTATGAAATGTACAGAAAGTCTAAGATACAAAAGATACTTGTAAACATATTCTTAGGTTTTCCTCCCTGCACATCTGATAACAAAGATTTAACACACGCTCAGATGCGTGCACACAACCCTGAAATGGGATGAGCAAACTAGTGTTGGGGACGCGTGTGCGAAATTGTATTAAAGTTGAAATCCCCTCAATGACGGAGCTGGTTCTGTTTTACTTTTTGCAGGGAAAAACAAGCCCCTCTCTCAAAACAGACAGTGGAACCTTGAGTTTTTATGCACAGATGTACGATTACTACTCAGCAATAGTAAGACCCTTTTATCAAAATCTTTTTTGCATTTTCCAATGAAAATAATACTCTGCATTTCAAAAAGCTTTGTGAGCAAAGATCAGTTTCACCTCCTAACCTGCTTAAACTGATTTCTCTTGTTCAGAAAGAAAACCCAGCAACTTTGGCAACAAAACAAAATGAAAAAAGGAACATGCCAGCTACAAAAAAGACCTGGAGTAAAAGCGCAAATACTTTTCCAGCAGCACACCTTCCCTCACCTCTCCTGGCAGCCTCAGCTTAGCAAAGGAGCACCTTCGTCTGGCCGCTGCTCCCTGACAGCAGCACCGTTCGGTCCGCACTGGCAGGCAAAAAGCAGCAGTCACCGGCACAGAGAAAAACGCCAGTGCCTCGGCTGCCCAGCAGTGTGCCAGCAGGTCGGGACGGGCGCATGCCGTGGGCTTCCAGGCTACCAGGGCAGTCAGCTCACAGGGAACATACTCTGACACGTGTGTCCCTGTACATGCAGGACCAAATGATCGTACACACCTCGCAAACGTGTGCGGAGCGCACAAAACTCCCTCGCCATGGCCGAGGAACTGTCAGGAGAACACAAGCAAAAGCTGCTTCTTGACAGCGAGTCATTTATATTTTAGCTTCGTTCCATTATCCTAACGAATCCTTCATCAGCAGATGCAATATTAACAGCAGAAAATCAGCTCATTACATCCGGGGGGATTTCATCAAGTTGACAATCATATATGCAGCTACCCGAGCCTGGAGAGGACAGTGCTCTCGTTATTTAGTTATCTTGGTTTCATCTTAGAGGCTTTTTCTTTCTTTCTTTCTTTTTGGGGGTGGGGGTTCATGGTTAGGGGGTGTTTCCCAAAGAACTGCCAGACCCAGAGCTTTTAGGATGCTGGTCCACAGACAGATTCACTCCACTGGGAAATGCTCCAGCCCATCCACAGTAGCTGCAGCTGTTAAAGGGGGAAAAAAAAAACCTCACACAACCTGCAACCTCTGGAGCTCTGAGGGCATTTCTCTGTGGAGTTCAGACTCCAGAAGGGGGTTTGCATCCTATACAGCTCCTGCCTTGTGTCCATGAACATCTGGAGTAGCTGTTCCGGTTCTTCTGCTCCAGGCAGGACTCCCCACTTAACGCTCTGAAGGGTCTCTCTCTGCAGGCGTCCTTATCCAACTGCAGTGTTCCCAGAGGGATAAGATGCATTTAAAGAGTCTGGGATTTTGTGATGAACTTCCCAGGCAAGCAACAGAAAAGGCAGCCCAAATGAGTTGAAGGGGAGAAGATGGGAGTAACAGGGAGAATTAAAGGATGAGTTCAGAAGATTGTGGGGCTCTCTCCTGCCTTGTCTAGGGAGCATTAAACTACACAGCTGAGGAAGCCAGAGAAGACTGGAAGGACACCTTTTGATAATGCACTAGAACATGGCTGAAATAATCCACAGATCATCTTGTGCAACATCTAGGTGAAAACATTGAGTCTTTGTTCTTCTTCCCCCGCATATTCTTGCTTTAAAATTATGGGAATGGGCATGCACATTTCAGGGTTACTTCTATTTTTCACAGTCATTCCAGGGGTTACAGGCTGAGGAGCCCTGCAGCAGAAAGGCAGCTTGGGTTCCCCCTGCTAACCAGCAGAGAAGCCAGATGAGGGCTGACAGGAGCTCCCCATGCCTGTGCACTGCACCAGGCACACCAGCAGCTCCCCAGGCAACTCAAGGTGGGGCATGGAGCGCTTTCAGAGCTGCCAAAAAACCAGCAACACTGAGAAGCACGTTCCTGAGGGCCTGCACAGCTGGGGTCTGGCTAACACTGCCTTCAAAAGACCTTCCTGCTCTGCCTCCCTTACTAAGGGTCTTCCTCAGTAACAGCAGCCAAAGAAGTCTTTGGCACCTCCAGTCTGAAGAGTCACTCCCTGCAGCCTCAGGCCTTCTCCTTGCCTACACAGGAGCTTTTCTGCTCATCCTGAGATTCCCTGGAAGAACAGGGATCTCCTGCTGAGTTCTCACTCACACATGGTGGGTGCCTTTGCCACCATGTCAAGCAAAGACTGGTGATTTCAGCCAGAGCGCAACAATCTGGCTTCCAGGACTTCCTCTCCATCGGGG